>NC_133761.1:43557661-43860691 GCF_036562045.2 Rhinolophus sinicus | reverse complement strand
GAGTCTGAAATTCTTGGGGAAAGGGAAAGTGGTCTAAGCCACATTTAAGCCAGATATCCATCTCATAATGCACATAAACTTCCTAGAGGTTTTCAAGTGATCCCTTGACATTTGGGCCAATGTGTGACTCTCAGTGTTTACACAAGTGTGACAGTGATAAAGTCAGGGTGTCCATTACGCCAGCATTTCCATGAAGCCGAGTGTGTGACCTGGGGGCATGCCGGCAGATGGCAGGATGCACAGAACCACACAGCTGGCAGCAGGAGCTGTGTCAGGACCCTGTGGCGGCCCGAGGACTCCTGGACTTTAGGACCCTGAGACAACACTGATGCAGTGCCGACCTGCAAGAGCCCTGACAGGGACACGCAGCCAGAAAGGAAGCCACATGCCACTGTGAAGAGGCCTTATAACCCCCAACAGACACTGAGGTCTTCAAGTCTGGTCCGAGGCACAGTGTGGCCTAGGTTACAAATGCCTTCCTCCGAGCTCAGACTAACCACACCGAGACGACCTGATGAGGAAGGGAAATGTGGAACCCAGGAGGCAAAGAAAATGACTGGGTGGGATTTTACTTGAATCCGCCCGAATCTATTTGGGATGCTTTCGTGTCCAGGCGCAGCCCCTGTGAGTGCCCCCTGCAGTCCCGAAGGAGCAGCCGTGGGACACGGGGGAGCCTTTAGCACCGTCCAGGTGGGGCCCGGAAGTCAAACGTGCCCCTTTCTACCCATTCGGATGGATTGTCGGTCGCTGCCGCAGCGTTTTACTAATCCTAGCATGGCTCCTGTCAGTCGCTGTCGTTCCTCATCGTGGGGCGCACCGCTCACCTGCGCAGGCAGCGGCTTCGTTAGCGCATGCGTGGGCTCTGCGCTCCGCTGACACCTGCCTCGGTCCCGGGCTCGCGCGTGTGATAGCGCGGGTTTGCTGGTGGCGTAAAGTTGGCGGTGTCTTCAGTGCAGCACAGGGAGTCATAACGAGGAGAACCACTAGGCTCTGTTTAGGAAAAAGTTTTCATGGGGAAACCAGGACCTTTATCGTCCTCACCCCCAAGTAACTGCTCCTTCCGGTGGTGGCCTGTCCTCGCCTTTCCTTCCCGAAAATGGGGAGCATATCTTCAGAAAACTTTGTGGATCTTTCTTCGGATAAGGGGATTTTGTGTTAAAATCTTCCCTTCGCTTCCATTTAACAAACATGGAGGTGGAAAGAAAAGTAGGGGAGGGAAGATGTAAGAGGAAAAATGAACACGAAAAGTCCTGCAGAGATGCCTCCATTCTCAGGATGAGCGACACAGAACATTAGAACTGCGGGATTTTCGCCTGTTTCCCTCCCGGTTCAGTCTCCAGCACCTAGACTCCTGCCCCGTCGCGCCAGGCTCACTGGGGTGTCCCGAGAGGACTCAACCAGGGCGCCGTGACTGGGTTCTTGTCTCCACACAAGACAGAATTCACGAGCAAGCCAGATGCAGGGAAACACATTTATCGAAAATCAAAGTACACACGTGAGAGGAAAGTGCGGGCCGACTCAGAGAATGAGTCCCGCAGAAGAAGTCGTGATCAGGAGTTTTTATCCCTCCCATTCTGGGAATTGGTGACATTCCATTGATCTTCATTCATCTTCTGTCCTGGGCGGGACCCTCCGTTTCCCGCTTTTTCTTCCTTATTTGGTTCCTCCGAAACTGTCATGGCGTCAGATGCATTATGGGAGTTGTAGTAATAGCAATGCAAATGAGATTATAATGATATTATAATTAGCTAAAGATCAGGACCCAGTCATAGGGATCAGCCCTAGCTGGACAAAACTGCTTCTTGTGTTTCTCCAGCTGCAGGTGCTGTACACATTCACTTTGTTACTGTATAACCAATGAAGCGCTTCCAGTTGGAGGTGCTTCAGTTTCCTAGGCATCATGTCCTGCCTCACCCCCAGTAAGCATGTCACAGAAAGAACAAATGATCACTCGGTTACTACAGATTCAGACTAACCAGCCCAGCACGGAGCAAGTCATGCTGCCCGCGATGGTTCACCCAGTGGTTAATATGCCTGTGAACCATCAACACTCCGCAGGAGCACTAGAGAATTTCAGATTTGCCATCACACTCCCACCAACTGTACCAGAATCCAGGTTGGTGCCCAGGAATCTGCATTTATAAAGCCCTACCCAGGATTCTTAGGCCAGCAGGGCCTGACTGGCCTTTAGGCACCACCCCTGTAAGTTCTGAAAACATTTTGCCAATAGTTCCTGTGTTCATCTTTCTCCCTGCTGTGAAGGACACATGCACACGTGCAATCGCAGCTAAGAATTCAAGCCAAGGGACCTACAAATACGTGTGCACACATAATTCTGCACTGTTATACGTGCATCACAGTGGGGTCTGGTGGGAAAATCCAGACTTGCTAGTGACCAGGCTCACAGAGGTACACTCTGACTTGCTGCTTGGAGGAGAAATTGTATCTGCAGCTAATCATTTTCAGGAGCACATCATGTTAAGCTGAAGGATTGAGGGGAAGGCAGTCTTTGTGAAAGCTTCCTCCAACATCTTCATCTAAAGGCGGAGAGCAAGGCCCAGGATCTGATGGCTGGGCGGTCATCCACATGGCAAACTGGGCCACCCACTGAAACAACACCAGGGGCTGGGGGCTTGGCAAGGAGGTGACACCAGTCAGGAAGAAGCATGCCTGCTTTCCCCAAACAGGCGCAGAGTGCAGCTGTGAACTCATTATAAAAATGATTTGGGGAGAACAGTGAAAATCATAGAGACCAGCAGACAGTCCTGGTGGTTTGGCCCAGAGAAGTTAGGGGCACATGGCCATCTGTCAGCCATTCTGACTATAATCATGACAGGAGGCTCAGATAAACATGAGACTTGGGAAGTGCCCTGTGGATCTTGACTTTTTGACATGTCTCCGTATCTCATCTGTGAGCATTTCCGAGAATCACCACACACACCACACTGGAAATCAAAAGTACCCAGATCATGGTAGCATTTCTGCCCCCAAACAAAATTAAAGCCCAGTTTTAGTCATTTTTCTCTTTCAGGAAAATTTTCATTTTCAAAAACATTTCCTTTTATTTATTATTTCTGTCAACTGCACAAAGAATTTTCCAGGTAGTCTGCCAAAAGGAGGATGTATTTGGGAAAAGAAAAAGAAACAAAACCACAGCAGCAGTCTGAGAATGTGCACCTCCCACCAGCCGCCCACGTGCAAAAAAGTGACTCTCCTCCCAAGATGGCCCTACATATAGATCCCTCCCCCAGGAAGTCAGAACCATAAAGATTTTTTGTTTTTTTAGGATTGATTTTCTTTTTTTTTTAAGATTTTATTGGGGAAGGGGAACAGGACTTTATTGGGGAACTGTGTGTACTTCCAGGACTTTTCTCCAAGTCCTTTCAGTCTTAGTTGTGGAGGGCACAGCTCAGCTCCAGGTCCAGTTGCCGTTGCTAGTTGCAGGGGGTGCAGCCCACCATCCCTTGTGGGACTCGAGGAGTTGAACCGGCAACCTTGTGGTTGAGAGCCCACTGGCCCATGTGGGAATTGAACCAGCAGCCTTCGGAGTTAGGAGCACGGAGCTCCAACCACCTCAGCCACTGGCTGGCCCCAGAACCATAAAGTTTTAACAGGAAGTCAGGACTAGAGAGTAACAGGGAGCCCAGCTCCATCCGTAGACATCCCAGTTCTTGGGTTAGTTTTCTTAAAATGCCAGTTCCCTATATCATTCCTCATTATCTTCTTAGAATAAAGGAGTGGTTTTGAGGCCAACAGAGAGCAAATTTATGTTGTGTTCCCCCCTTTCCACCGTGGTCCTCGGCCCACTCTGAGGCCGGTGGTCATGCTGTCATCCCTCACCCTGCAGGCCTTGCTTCATTTTCCATTTTCTTAAAAGGGCCTCCAAGCGGGCGGGCTCCTTTCATTTCTTCCCTCAGATGGGAATCAGGGAAATCCTCAGAGGGTCACTGGGATGCAGAGTCGACCCCCCACACTGGGCATCTTTCATCTCCCTCCAGTTTTGATCCTGCAGGAGGCACTTCCTGTAAAACCAAGTCATGAATAATGGATGCAGAAGGAATTCTGCCTTCGGCCTCATTAGCATACACCTTGTCAGAAACTACTCTTCCAGGCCTTTGGCTCCCTTCCCCAGGTGCCCGGTGGTCCCTTTGATGTGCCTTTGCTTTCTTCCTCCCCCCTCTTGCTATCCCCTTGTCATCTGCCATTGTTGCTTCCTACCGGGTTTCCTCATTCTAGTGTCATTCCATCTGGGGAGGCTTTCTTTTTGTCTGGGTGTTTTGTTTCCTTAAATCTCTTCTCATTATTATCTTTCAAGGTATTTTAATCTGCCTTGGTGTTGCAGGACTCCCTTTTTTTTCCTTCAGAAAATAATAAATGATGCAAATCCCAAAGACTTTATTCTGTAATGTTTTTTGTTTGGTTGTTTCATTTGTCTCTAATTCTTATTTCTTTCTTTTCAAACTCTCCCACTGGGGTTCTGGAGACACATCGAGTCATCTGCCTGTTCACAGTGGTCTTCTGCAGTTAGTCACATGAATTCTAATCAATAGATCCTCTTCTGCCATAAAACATATGCCTTACACAGATCTTGAAAGGCATGGTCTAATCTGAGCATACAGTACAATCTTGCAATTTAATGTATGAAAATGTTTTGCAGACTGCCATCATTTACCTCCCTTATTTAGAAGAACTGGGTTCTCACACCAGCTACACTTCTAATTAGCTTTGTCACCAGGTGAAAATAAATCAGAGTTTCCAGGCCTTGGTTTTCTTATCTGCGAAATGACAGGGGCTGGAAAAAATAACTGCTAAGATCCCTTACTTTGTAAAATTGCTGAAATTCTAAGTTTCATTCTTGCTGTAAAAATATCAGATAACCCTTACTCTGGTGTTTGATGCATGATTTCATTTTCGTCTCAGGAAGTTCAATAACTCAGCCAGTGGCTAGACCCCTTTGTGGGATTTCAGCCCTGCCTTTATCTTTGTTAGATTACGGACTCTGTCTTTCTTCTAACACACACATAACACACTGTGTTTACGCTGACTCTGACTTGGACGGCGGAAGAACAAACACTGGCAGAGCCCATTGAAAGGCACTTTATGAGGCACGCCGGCTTTGAGGCGCTGCTGAGATGGCTTCCACGGTGACAAGAGGCCACAAAGCTTCTGCCATGTAGGCATTTGTTTGTTCAACTCTGCTCAAATCAAAGAGGGAAATATTTGCAGTGCTCTCAGCTCTCCTTTAAAGGTCAACAGTCCCAAAGAGTATCTTAAGCCACATTAACTAAATTAACCACTCAAGCAATTGGTCTGATGGGTGATTCCTATATTAATTTCACAATTATAGACACTTGATGTTCAACCAGCACGTTCCCATGATTCCTCAGATTTAGTCCTCGTGGTAAGTGTGTGGAGGAACTTTGGCAAGTTTCATCATCCCCATTTTGCAAAGGAAGAAACCAGAGCTCACACAGGTTAGGAACCTGCACAGCAGTCCCTCTGTAAGAGGGAGGAAGAATCTAGGTCTCCTGGCTAACGCTGAGCTGCAGTTGAACAAACTAGCCATTTTTTCCCTTACATGCACAGAAGTAAACCCAGGCCCAGTCTCTTCTAGCAAAACATAAACATAAACATCACTGTCTGAGTGAGAGGGCTGGAAAATCACTCCCTCTCCCTTTCTCTCAAAGCCTACAGAGAGCACTGTCATAGCTGCCTCCCGCCACTGAGCTCTGAGGAGAGGCCAACGTGCTAGGAAAACGCACTAGTCGGTTCCACCGACTCCCAGCCATGAAGGGTCTGCTCAGTGCTGGGGCCAGGCCCCAAGGTCATGCAGTGACTTTGAACACAGCCAACTTCTTACACATTGCTCCCTAGGCGCCTCATCAATCCACCGATCTCTCCTTGACCCCTCCCCCTCACCCAGCTTTCTTCCACTCAAAGAGAATATAGTTCATACAAGAGAGCTCAACGTACCCATCACCCTAAAATGCCCTTGGTGAGTAGAGCCAGCCTCCCGTCTGGTTTTTACCCAAGAGACATGGAACCTCTTATCTGATGCCTCCCTTAACCTCTTTTCCCACTGGTAGATGTCTTCTGTCCTGCTACAGACACAGACCTAGCTAACCTTTGTTTGCTCAAATAACACCTGGGCGTATATGCAAATTTTTACAGCTACTTTGTTCATAATAATCCCAAACCGGAAACAGCCCGAACGCCCATCAAAAGGAGAATGCAGAGATGAATTGCAGTGAATGCCTGCAATAGAACACCTTGGGACTCAGAAAGCAGGAAGTATAGATACAGGCACTGCCAAGGCCACAAACGCATCGGGCTGAGCAAAAGAAGCCAGAACAACGAGCACGTGCTGTCCGACTGCTTTGCACGCATCCCATTGACAGAAAGTTCCCTTACGAACTAAACGAACCCGTACTGATTGAAATCAGAGCTGTGGTGGTGGGCGGACTGCCTGGGATAGGAGGGTGGGGGACCTTCCCAGAGGTGATGGAAACATCTTAATTTAATTTTGGGGTGGTTGGCACATGACTATATGCAATTGTCAAACCTCACCAAACTAGACAGGTTAGACCTGTGTGTAAATTATGTTTATTACATATACGAGTAAATCATCCTTCAATTTGAAATATTGATAGTCTTTTGAAAAAATCTGGTCAAAAGATTGTACAAATGTCAGAAATGTCTCTTCAGTCAGGCCTCCTCTCACCCTGAGCTGAGCTAAATGTCCCTTTCTCTGGGCTCCCGTTTGAGTCATTGTTGTCACTGCATTTGCATGTGGTCTCCCCATAAATCTAATCTCTTTGTGAAGGTGGGGTCTGAGCAGGGCACAGTGCCTGGCCCTGGCAGGCGTCTGTCAGATCCAAAAAGCCCAGGAATTCTCACTTCACCATGTGGGCACATGGAGGAAGTGGCCACCAAGGATTCTGAGGAGAAACCGCTTTTCATGTGGCTGACAAGGCAGGTAAGGCCCTGACTGTGGGTTTGAGGCGTCCCCAGAGGTCCCAGGCCTGGGGTATTCTCCACACTGGGGGACGGTTAAAGGGACTGAGAACAACGTTCAGAGTTTGCTGGCCCTGCAGAGGACGAAATCGGAGCAGGTAGGCCCATGAGGGGTGGAGGGAGAAGTGACAGTGAAAACAGAACTACTTACTTCTGGAAAATGAGGAAGAAAGCTGGTAACTCTCCCCCACTCCCACGAAAAAGAAAAAGAGCCTGAGCAAGAAAAATTTGCAAGAATTTTGGGGCTGAAGGCATTTGCTTGTATGTATACACTGGTCTAAGTGAATTGCTTTGCGTTGTTGATAAATGAATGCACAAGTGGTGTCTATTTATCACTCAACGGGAAGACCTTGGACAAGGTTCTGGGTGGGAGGCCACGCATTAGGTGGGCTCCAGCACAGCAGGACACGGTGCCACATGTCCAGTGTTGCTGAGCAAAGCAGGGTGGAGTGCTGGTTTTGCAGAGTCCTTGGAGGAAGCACAAAGGGCCGGCAGCCCACTCAGGAGCCCAGAGTTTCTAAGCTGGAGGGGACGACAAATCAAGAGGAAACAGTCAACCAGATAGAAAGAAAGGGGCTCAGTAGGGCTCGGGCAGCTGGTAACCGAGGTGACTTTCCCGGGCAGGCGTGGGCACAGCGAGTCCTGGCCTGCTTGCCTGAGCATCTGCCATGGCCTCCACTGGGCAGGGCGGCACCAGGCTGGGGTGGAAACAGGATGGACTGCCAAGAAGAGATTTACAGTCTGGTGTTAAGACAAGACCAATGAGATGAGATTTCAATCAATTCAAGAGGGGAATAGGAGAGGCATCATAAAGGAATTTGGAATGAATGGCTACGTGATGGCTATAGAGTATGAGGGTGAGAGTCAAATCAATCCAGCCAGAATTGTGAGCTGGAATGTCTGCAAGGAGGGGACAGGGACAGAAACAAGGGCTTCAAGCCAGTTGCCCTCTTTCATGACAAGCAGACCAAGCCCCCAGGAGGACTCAGCACTTCTTCAAAGAAATATGCCTTCTTCCATTTCCCTTCAACCCAGCTTCTCAGTCAGTCTCCTTCTGAGGGAGACATGGAGCCTGAGAAGCATCTTCCATAACAAGGAAAACAACGGCGCATGAGGGGTGGAGGGGGGATAAAAGGGAACTGGTCTCATCCTTGGTGGCCAGGAGACAACAGGGAGGGACAGTGTGGTGGCAGCCTGCAGGGGGCGTGCCCAGCGGGAAGGGTATCCCCTGGGGATCACCAGCTGATTCTGGTAGTGTTGTCCTATCTCATCTTCTCATCTTTCAAGAGATGCCAGAAATCCAGATTCTATGTGAAATCTGTATTTTTAAATGTGCGTTTCCATTTTTGTTTGTACACTGTAAACCAAATAGAACACGCTGACCACCAGTCTGACCTTTGTGAGACAGTCGGTCTAATTTGAGGTAAGAGATAAAAGCTCCATTGTAATTGCAGTATTGCCTTAGAAATACGGTGTAACTGAGCACCAGCCAAGCTGTCCTTTTCCTTGGAGTTTGGTGCACAACTGGAAACTGTACGATTCTGTGTCCAGTGGAATTGTGATACCTCCCTGAGATGTCTGCATGTTCCTGGCGTAGGAAGGAGGAGATGTCTTCTCCACGTGCTCGATAAATGTTAGCTAAATGAATGAACACGTCACTCCAGCAGGAAGTCTAGACTCCACAATAGCAAAAGAGTCACCTACCCCAGGGATTTATACATTCACAAGCGTTCCTAGGATGCTTTTAGGGACTAGGAACACCAGGCATATTCGTGCCATCTCCTCAGCTGCTCTTTCTCTCCCCAGCCCCACTGTCTTCAGCTCCTGGGGACTCTAAGATCTTCACCATCTTTCACGCAGAACAACCCAATCTCCTGTCAGCAGCCTGGGTACCAATCAACATGCAGGCCCCAAGGGATCTGGGAAGGCTCTCTGGGAAATGTTCTCAGGTAACGACAGTTCCCTTCCCAAGAGGAATTCTGGGGTCAGCTATTTCGATAGTAACAATGTTGCCAATTCACTACCCAACAATAATAGCAAACATTTTTTACAGCTCTTGTTCTTCCCCATTGCCATCCTTTCCCCAGTGAAGTAGGTAGATCAGAGAAATGGGAAGATAAGCTCCAGATGGAAGACATAAGTCATTGAACTTATATGAAGTTGTGCACCTTGTAAGTTAGATAGGCGAGTCTTGAATGCAGGTCTTCTGATTCCAATTCCCACGTGTATCACAGTTGGAGTGAGACCATCAAAACAATCGCTGCAAATTATCTCCCCAGCCTCTTCTGATTTTCTCTAAGTTAGAGTGTGACTGTATACATCACAAGTTGGCAAGCTTTCCACCTTAGGCAGGGCTCACGTGCAAGGAGTGGGGGTCTGTCATCATGTGCTGACCTGGACACCACAAGTCAATTATGGAGCAACCACAATACAGCTGCTCCAGGGTCATCAGACAGAGGTCCCCAAGGTGCAAGAGCACCTGACAGCGCCCCTTTGCTGATGTGATGCTTTGGATGTTAATGGTGGTATTGTACTATTACGTGGACTCTGTATCTACTTCCCCCACCCCCCAGGTGGATTAGTTTCCTAGGGCTGCCATAATAAAATGCCACAAACAGGAGTTCAAAACACCAGAAATGTATTCTCTCACAGTTCTAGAGGCTTGAAGTTTGAAATCAAGGTGTCTGTAGGACCACGCTCCTTCTGAAGGCACTAGCGAGGATCGTTCCTTGCCCCTTCCTAGCTTCTAGTGGTTGCCAGCAATCTTTGCCACTACCACTGTCTCCACTGTCTCCTGGACTTCTTCCTCTGTCTCCTCCTGTGTCCCCAAATTGCCCTGTCTGTGTAAAGACACGGACTACTGAATTTAAGGGCCACCACAATCTAGTGTGACCTCATCTTAGCTAATGACATCTGCAAGGACTCTGTTCCCGAGCAAGGTCCTCTTCAGATTTCAGGTCTGCAAGCACGTGGGAGATGCTGTGCAGCCTGGCAGAGTGGGCATTCATCTGCTTAGATAGATCTGCTCACAACAGCAAAGGCAAACTCAGGAATCTCTGGAAGCTGCATTTTTGTGAGAAATTCCTGCCTTAGAATTGGTTTTTTGAAATAGCATTCAAGAGCCCAAGTCCCCTGACTCTAGGCATTCAGTCAGACTTATCTTCTTAGGGCCTGACTTTGGCTTGACTTACTAGCTCCAAACATTTACGTTTGAGTAAGGAAAGAAAGATTTCTTACTCAGCGACACTGAGACAAGGTTATTAACCTCAATATTAGATTTAAACTTTGCCAGGGGTCCCAAAAGTATTCTGGAAGGCTGGAAAACAGCCCCCCATCTTTCTCCAAGCAAAAACCCACAACAACCTTGCTTATGCTTAGTTTTTATTATAAAGGCAGAAACAATGAAACAATATATGCTAACCACATGCTACTAACTGCATAGTCAATAAAATGATTTTACCCTATGAGACTTATGTTCCAGGGACATATGTTGTGACACAAAGTGATCATGATAAAAATATTTACAAATAAGCACTTACTAAACTTCCTTCCTCAGGATAAAACAAAATTACTTAAGTATGAAGATGGAGAGACTTCACTTTAGAAGCTTTCGTCCTCTATGGCTCCCACCCATGGCCTCTTCCTGGCCCTCTGTGGGTGCTTGCCCTTCCTCGTCCGTCTCCTTCCTTTCCCACTACGTCCCCCTTCCGTTCCTGACTTCGTGGGAGTTTAAAGAGATAGAGGACAGCTGGTCTGTCACTGCACCTCAGATCATTTCTGCGTCTCCTGGGAATTCCTAATTATATATCATGCACCAGATGTTGGATTGAGCACAGGCTATAACTTCCCTTTTCCCCCAAAACGTATGAAAAATATTTAAAAATGTATTGAGAAGCACACAGCCCTACCTAAAAAGAAGAAAAGGAAATCTCTGTAGACAAAAAATGGAGCAGACCCCCTGGACGACAGAGACAGAAGGAAGCCCACCAGTAAGTGCGGGCTGCCCCCCATTCCTACGAGGGCCTACGTCACGTCCACAGCCAGGCCACACACGTGACACAGGACAGGGCTTCAGTCGCAAGTGGGTCAGGAGGCCGGGGCTCAGAACTAAGCTGCCCACCTAGGGCTGTGGCTTGGCAGCAAACTGCCCACATGTGGCTGGGGCTGGAGTGTTGCTTCCACACATCGTGGGAGCCCGAGTTCTGTGACTGCCAGGACCCAGGCTGAAGCCAGGATGAGCTCATCTCAGCAGAAATCCTCACATCCATATAAGTAAGGTCCCTCCCTACCCCCCAAAACAGAACAGCAGCAGGAAGGACAGGCAGCCAGCACCCACGGGCCACTGAGAGAAGTACTTCATATCCTCAAGGAAGTAAAGGAGGAAACAGCGGCAAACACGAGTGGCTGGTTGTAGAAAAACAAATTAGGAAGCTTGGCAATGAGGAACAGAGTTATTAAAACAAAAACTCAGTAGATGAGTTGGCTCTCAGTACAGATCAAGATTGAATTCACGAAATGGAAGCTCAAACAGGAAGAATCTTCCAGAGTGAATCACAAAGGAGCAAAGAAAAGGAAACCATGAAGGAAAAGTTAAGGGATATAGAGGATTGATCTAGAAGTTCCAATCCTCATCCAATGAGTTCTAAAGATGGAAAGTAGAAAGGATCCTTGAGGAACAATGTTTGAAAAGTAATGCCTAAGAATTTTCCAGAAGAGAAGAGAGGCCTGAGGCCTTAGCAAAAATATCTCACAAAGGGCCAAGCAGAAAAAAAATGTGTTTAAAAATCCAAACCTGGAGACATTTTTGTAAAAGTTTGGAACACAAAAGGAGAAAGACAAGAATCCTAAAATCCGTAAGAGCAAGAGAGAGACGGGACACACACACACACACACACACACACACACACACACACACGGTCATGCAAATTTAAAAATAAACAATCTCCTTGTCTCCAAGTTGGAACTTTGAGGAAAAGGCTTGCAATGTGAACTTCCATCTCTCAGTTTCTGGATCTCAGTGGGAGCAAGGGGCCCGCTGCCAGTCCTACCATACCTGCCCTTCTCTGTGAGTCACCCGCTTGCTGGAAAACTGGCTCCCTTTTCCCAACCACCTCAGGAGACATCACCTTTGCTTTCCTCAGGGTCTCGGTCCTAAAGGACACCTTTGAAACCTGGGCAAATAAATAAATAAATATTCCTTGAATGGCGCCTTTATTAAGAACAACGTTTTCTCCTCAAACGTCCCAAAAACTGTTCTCTTTCCTTTTCTACCTTATGAACACCCTTGAATTTAGTTCTGAAGAACAGTTTCTAGCAAATAATACTTTTGGAAAGTTTTTCTCTTATTTTCTCTATATCGTGGAGTGTAGTATGGATTCTGTAAACAACCGAAGTAAATTTAAAAATGAGGAAATTGAAGGAAATATTTCAAATGTCACTTTTCTTCTTTGGTTCTATGACAATTTGTCCTAATCATTGTATCTAGTGGTATATCATCAGTGAAGAAAGTCTTCAAAGAGTAAAACAGACCTAATATTTTAACTACAGTACTGAGGGGCATAAAGAAACATTCAAGGAAACAAGTTTTGTTATGGGAACCAATGGGTATATTATTTGTTTTGTCTTCTAATGATGCAGGAAACAAAAGAAAGGTTCAGGAATACAACAAGCGAGTCAGCAAAAGCAATGACTTCATAAGTCAAGCTGTCTAGAGAATCCCCTCCTTAGCCCTACCACCCCTCTTGGGATCCACTAGATGACGTCATGGAAGAGTGACGGTGACCTTGGGGAGGTCACTCTGGGAGGAACCAGGATCCAGCATCCACAGAAACCCTTCCCATCACTGCCCAACCTCAATGGTTCCTCCTCGCTGAAGCCCCGGTGGTGTTGGTTGCATTCACCTCGGCGTACAGGCATGTCCAGCAGAATTCCCGGGCAGTCTGGCAGAGTATTTGCATGATGGCTGAAGAGACTCATTCATGCTCTGAGAGGGGTCCTTCGGTGGGAAGAGGGTATCCAAGACACAAACTTGGCAAGGTGACAGTGCTCAGTTGTTAGAACAAATGAATGGTTTTAAGTGTAGCCCCATGCCTGCCCTACATTAGGTGCCTGAGAGTTTGTGGAATTAGTTACTTAATGAGTGAATTTGGGGTGAGTACCAGGGAGTGGGAATCTCCAAGTCAAACTGAGGAGCATATTTATGCAACATCTCTGAGAGTCATTAGAGGTGTACAAGAGGTGTAGCAAGGCGACACTAGAGTGGGGAAGAGATTCTCCCCAGCCTCCCTGAGATTGCCACTGTGCTGCCATGTCGAGGGGACTGGAGGATGGACAGCCCTGGCAGAGCAGTCCCAGCTGGGCATACCATTGGCAGTGGCCTTCAGCTTCCACCAGCAGGTGGAGAAAAAAAGGGGTCTTCATGAGCATTAGAGGTCATAGCAGGAGGAGTCACTACACAGTGCTGGAGCAGAAGAAGGTTTGGCAACTATGGCCACTGTCACCTGGGAGGTGGGATGGCTGTGACTCTAGGCAGATGTGCTGTACGTGCATATGGGTGGGGACACCCACTCCTGGCAGGCGCTCAGGAGAGGGGCATGTATCAGTCTGGCTTCAGGTGCATGAAAATGAAAATATCCCAGCTATTTTCAACAAAAAGAAGATCCAATACCAGAAATTAGGAGTTTACAGAATGCTTGGGCCATCTGGAAGAGCGAGCTGAACCCAGAACAACACCAGGTTGGCCCACAGGAGTAAGTTTCCACTTCTGCTCAGGAAGTGGGGACCCAGAGGCCGCTGCCGGAAGATAGAGTTCAAGGTCACATCGTCAGGCTGCTGCCCAGTGGTCGTGAAATCGCAGTTGCTTCTCAACATCACTGAACTGGGCTGGAGCTTGACGCTGAGCCAAGCAGCAGACACTGCCACAGGCAGTGCAGCTGAAGCCACAGGCAGGCAGCCCGCACTTTGCCTCCACCTTCCACATCCTGGGAATTCATCATAACAATCCATCCCCAACTCTAGCTGCAAGGGAGTCTGTGAGATGTATTTTCTATCCTTCCAGCCCCTGTCATTCAGGAAGACACACAAAAAGTAAGGGGGAATGGAGCATAGATGCCAAACCCCTGTAACCACCATGCGGCTGGGGAACTGGGTGTGCAAGCTGATTTTAAGTCAAGGAGTAGAAGTCCTAGATAAGAGATGGAAGTGAAACCAGGAAAATCTTATGTGTTATTAGTAATGTGACTGCTTTATTTATTTTTTTGACCTCTAGATTGTGTGAGCTAAGGAAAAATGGAGATGGTATAATACCCACTTTACAAGATTATTTTGAAGATTTGTTAAGGTGAGTTTATTAAGATAAAATAAGTGAAAAGTACAACTGTTATGCAATAATAGTAATTTTAGGTGACAAAAATAAAACTCTTTCGTCTAATGTGTGAGAAGTAAATCCCGTTGGACAAGTTCTAAACAGGACCCTCTTAGAGAAAGTTTAAGTAAGTAGCAATTAGCCCTTGGTGTTTATACTGATAAATATACCTGTGTTTACTCACAGTAAAATGGGAGTCCATGCCTCCAATTGCCACCATCCCATGGAGATTTAATTAACCTTTAGCAGCATCTCCAACTCAATCTGTTCTTTCATCTGAGAGCTGGCACTGTCGCCTGCCCTAACTTGGAGAAAGGTACCATGTGTCTATCCGTCGCACCCAGTGGAGAGTGTGCCCTCATCTCCCCGTGGGGCCTGACAGCCTTCCCTCCTCTAAACCCATACCCACACTACCAGCCTCCGCTGCATAGCACTGTCCCTCCCACCTCTGCCCTCAGCCAAGATCAGCTTCTGGGTTTGGACCAGCTCCACAATTTCTATAATGAATTGTTATCCCAATTCTAGGAAAGCTATTAGAACAGATCAAACGCTGGCCTCAGAATTAGTCTTTAACAGGACTGTTGTATATTAGCCAACATGGTTAAAGAAAGGAAGAAAGAGAGAGAGGGAGGGAGGAAGAAAGAAAGGAAGGAAGAAAGAGAGGGATAAGAGGGGAAGAACTCCATGCAAATCTTGTGCTTGTCATTGAAAGAAATGTCGGCCCAGAAAGGTGAAACAAGTGTAGGCCTATTTGGACAGATTTACCCCAGGGAACTCTACGTGACACAGCTTGACTCAAAGCTGGGGTCAGATGCAAGTGCCAGCTGCAAAGCCCGTCTTTCTGCGCAAGACCTCAGGGAGGTACGGTCACCTCCCTGAGCCCCACTTTCCTTATCTGTAAAGTGAGAGAGATAAGAACATTGTCACACAAGGTTTTAAAGAAGTGGGATAGTGCTCAGGAAATATCTTCAACAGTAAAGCTATATAAATAATTAACATTAAACTGGTGCAGAGAACAGAGCGAAAGTCACCCAAATAGACATTTCAGTGACTGAAAATCCAAATAAACTCATTAAAGTTTCTCTTTGATGATACCACTGAGCTTCAAAGAACAGCAAAGACAACATCAACAAAATCAGTACGTTATAGATTCAAACAATAGGGACTCCCCCACTTCACTGTTTAACTCACTAAATCCTTTTAGTGTGTTCCTGTTCTATGAAATAGTTTATAAGGCAGCGATTTGTACCTTGGGTTGCATATTTTAAAGGAAGGGCACCTAAATGTCATTGTCTCTTGGCTTCTATTTATCTTGACCCCTCAGCCCCTGCATTCAGTTGCCTTAGTGTTTTCCCTTCCTTGGATTGACTGCTGTGACCAGTTGCTCCCAGGTGAGGCTGTCATGTTGATAGTCGCATATCAATTTGTCCCTAGTCCCCTAGAGGAGAGCCTCCAAGATCTCTTCCTTTACAAGCTCCAAACTCAATGCCTGGTTTTGCCAGTGCTTCAGTCACCTTCTTGACCCTCATTCTTTGGAGATTCTTGTCCTTGTTCTTTGCAGCTTCTCTCCGAGCAGAGCAAAGCAGTGTCAGGTGAGAAGCAGGGAACAGACCTCTGATGGATGCTGATGGATGCTGATGGAAACCAGTGCTCACATGCAGCTGTGCTGGCGGTGGTGAGCTTTACCCAGAGAACAGAGGTCACTGCAGAGGCAGGCTAGCAGAGAGGATTCTTAATATGAGCATTTCTCACCTCAGCTCTGCTGGAGACTTTTCTGCTATCTTTTCTTTTCTTCTGGAGATAAACAGAAGAGGAAATGAAACTCAAAAATTCAGAAGGTGTTCAGGCAAATAAAGATTCAATTTACACATCCCTGATGCTAAATTCTTTCTCTGATTCATATAGTCAGATCAAACGTTGGGTACCAATGTTATTTCTGTTGGATGGATTCTGCCTGCCTGGCATCCTGGGCTGTGTTCAGGCCGGAATGGACCCTGTTCCAAGAGCCATGCATTTCATCCACAGGTACTTGCTGGATATGTGCCATAGCGTCCACGTCACAGATGGAGAAAGTGGGGTCCATGAAGTCAGACTGCTTTTCCTAAAAGCTGTCCCGCTTGACTGACAGCTCTGGAGGCAGCAGAGAATTGTTATGAGTTGTGCCAAATCTGGCTTGGAAATTAGGGGACTTATAACTCAGAAGATTCTCCATCAGAATGTGAAGTCTTCACTACTTATGGAAGCTGCTCTATTCAAACTCCTGCAGGGGTGGTCAAGAAGACAAAATGGGGTCCTTCAAGGAGTCACTGTCTCCGTAAAGAATCAACAGGATCACTGTCATCCAATCCTCTCGATGTCCACTTGTATTCATCAGAGAGGCAACACTGGTAGGTTAGGCAGAAAAGGAACTTATGAGCAGATACTAGGGAATGCAGGGTTTCCAGAATTGTGGCCTTGGAGTCTTCCCGGCCAGGAAGAACACTCATGCACATTTCCCAGCAGGTCACTCCAGCAGGGACCCTGTGGTCAGTGGTCATGCTGTGGACCCACCAGGAATTCCGCCTGTGGCCTCCGAAATCATGAGGTCCCTCTGCTGCACTCTTCCCCCCTTGTAAGAAAATGACATCTTCTTTGTTTTTAAATGGAGGTAAGTCACAGGGCTGGACTTCGGGTGCCAAGGACACTGGGAATGATTTCACTTTCATTAAGGTTCCGGCTTCTACCAAGGAAAGGCTGGGTTCATTCCTGTGTTCTCCAGATTGGGGAACCTGTGAAAGATGCTGGCATCCACAAGCTGACAAACGTCCCCCATCTACTGCCAGCACGCTAGCTGGTGTCCTGGCGGTGTCATGTCCAGGCTCAGCGCGTAGCCTTCTCGCGGTTCCTCCCCCCTTCCTAACTCTGCTTCCCTATTCCTTACTCGACGCAGTTTCTAGATTCATTTTCTAAAATGTAGCTCCAGTCCCTTCAATGACTCCCTACTAAAGTGCCAATATTATCTGCAAGGGATAAGGTTAAATAACAGAGCTCATTCAGTCTTTGTGACGAATCCGGAGGACAGACACACCACCCCAGGACAATGGAGCATAGCACCAGCAAATTTTTTAAGAGATGAAAAAGACCAGAGGAAGGGGGACCCCCTGAAGCAGGGGGCCCGGGACAATGGAGAGAGTGGAGGGAGGAGACAGCGCTAAGCAAGCAGGTATTTGTCACTGCGCATGTCCCTGGCACAGAGACAGGCTCTGGGATCACCAGTGAGCGAGACACAGTCTAGCTCGAGAATGAGAGCCCATAGGGGTAAATCCAAGTGCAGAGCAAGCCTCAGCCCCTGGGCGATTGCTCCTAGAAATTAGCTGTGAGCTTGTGGCCCTGCTACCCGGCCCCCACACCAAAGCTGTGCTTGGACTGACCCGGGGCCATTCTGAGCAGAGCACAGCCCAGGTACAAGGAATCCATTTACACCACCCAGAAAAAGGGCCTGGATGTAAAGGGAGGAATCTCATCTGGAGGGGAGGCCACACATTGTTACCTGTTTGGTCCAATTTCCAGCTATTTAGAGAAGGAGGGAAATGGCCACAGATGCAGAGCCCTGGTCATCACTGAGCAAGGAGGTATTGTGCTCTCCTTTAATGACCATTGAGAGTTTGGGGACAATGTCAATAGCCCTTCAATCAATTCATTCATCCTTTAGTCCAGCATCAGCTGGGATAGACGCTGTGGCTTACATCACCACTCAGCCTTTGTGTGGCCTGGCCCCTGGTGTCCGACATTGACGCCAGGGTACGTGTTTGCTTTCCATTCAGAGTATGTGTCCTTGGCCCCTCGCAGTCTGCTCTCTGAGCACAGGTTGTCTTGGGCGCACAAGATTACGTGTGCTGTGTTATTTACTCCCCACAGGAAGGGCCAGGAGGAGCCAACACTATGACCCAGACACACACGGAGAAGCAGAGCTGGACAAGCAGAAGTGTCGGGGCCTGAGCCTCCTGCACTTCCCAGCCATGGCGGCTGGCACAGCTGCTTTCCCGAGGCTGCAAAGGGAAAACAAGAAGACACAGCCATCGCCCTGCTTGACTGTTCCTTAGAAGAGGCAGGTGGGGTAAGAAAGACTTTCCAGAAGCTCTGCTTGTCTTCTTAGTTTGGGCATTCATTCATTCATTCATTCATTCATTCATTCAATAAACCCATCTCCACTGAACACTCCCATATACCAGACACTACAATAAATAAGGGAGATGCAAAAATGCTTAGACTCATGGAAGGGGAGAGGAGATGTTGGTGGTGATTAAATGGCGAAATATCCCAGACTTCCAGGTGGAAAAAAGAACCCAGATGGAAACCTCTTTTCTTCCCCCCAAAATTCTGACCGTGCTCCTTCCAAACGCCCAGGCCTCAGCAATACACACCCTTTCACAGAAACTTGCACATACCTCCTGTCTGTCTTTGTGCTCAGGATTTGATTGGGGCAAGAATGGGGGGGGAAGGGAAAGAAGGAAGAGGAGGAGAAGAGAGGACAAGAAAAAGGGGGAGAGAGCGAGGAACAGAGAACAGAAGAGGGGGAGAGGCATTCCCCAGCATAGTGAAAACTCAGAGTCAAGGCGGAGGGGAGACACCAGTGCACTCCCCTTCACACTCCCCATTCTCACACTCAGAACTTGCTCCCGACTGGACAGAACCACTAATGTGCTGCCTTCACTTGGTGCTGCTAGCGTCTCTGTCACAGTCCCCACGCAGGCTGCTGGCGGGTAAGTTTGCCGGGATCTTCTCTTTCTGCCCTAAAGTTGGAGCTTCCTTCAATGTGTGTCTGGAACACTGATTGGCACAGAAGAGAATCATAGATTTGCTGTGCCGCCATTACCTCTTCAGACACTCCCCTCTGGGATCATGTTAACATCCTCTGAGATTTGTTAGAAGAACAATCCAGGAAAAACTATGGACGGGGAATTCTTTAGTCACCCAGGAATGCTTTCTATGTCACTCAAAATTGCCCTCAGTTCAGAGCATGTAAAGTCAGGACTCTCAACTGAGGTTTCTAAAGCAGGTCTGGCCCAAACACTGGAATCCACCTGGATGCTTCTGAGAGAAACAGCAGACTTTTCAGCTGCTGTCTACCTGATTCTCATGGGTGTTTACCTGGCCATGAGGGAGAAATGAAGATTGGGAAGTCTAATTTGCATAAAGTGCTCCCATTTCCCAAATCGAAATCTTGCCCACCCTTGGCTCCTTTCCTGTCAAGAAATTAGCCTCTTTCTTGTCTCTTCTTGGCTGCTAGGAGAGGACCTTCAGGAATCATAATCTGTTGGATCCATCCTCTCAGACCTCAGTCTCTGAGCAGGTGAGGCTGATGTGCTGTCTGTCTTAGCCCAAAGCCCCTCTGGAGCTGGACAAGAAGTACAGGTTATTTGGGGTAGATGGGAAGTAGTTATTTGTGGTAGAAAGGAAATACTGCTTATTTGGGGAGCTGACAGGGATGGGGAAGGAGGAAGTGCTGCTATAGCAAACACCTTTAGTATGTAGAGGAGGTTACTGCTCCCATCCATAAAAAACAAAACAAAAAAACCCTGCCTCATGTTCTAGGGTGAAATTGCAACAAATTAACTGTGACTCTGTGCTCAGTTCTCCTTTTCTCCTTCACACCTCCCCCTGGACACAGTTTATTTGTGATTTCTAATTTGTGGTTTTGAGGATTTAAAGAGACTTATTTTCCATACAAGTCACATACCCTAATTATACATGCTTTCATCTCATATTTTCCTTCCAAGACTTGAAGTAAATGTTCATAGCATTAATTTCTATATTATGTAGAAAAGAGTCTGTCCCAGAAAAGCAATATCAGGCTATCATTTTAAAAAATAAACATATCTCTCTCACTCCTTCACTCCAAAATCAATACACATTTTTTTAAGCACTTAAATGTTTGAGATATTTTCAGCTTTTCTTCATTGTCTTAAACATCTGTTTGGCTGTCTCCCTGCAGACATCCGCTAAATAATATGGTTTATTTTGGGTAACTGATTATAGGAAACCTTCTCATACATCCACCAAATGACATTTTAAATCACATCTTCTTTTCAACTTTAAAGAACCAAATGATTTCCTTATCTTGACATGATTTATCATTTGAGCATGAGCCAGCAACCCATGAGGATATTATCTATGGCTGCTTCACATGAAGGGTTCTTATCAAGCAAGCAAAGTTTACAATCCCAGCAGGAGAATAAAAGGAAAACAAATGGTATGGTCAATAATTCTCCATGTAAGATTTCTTCAAACGATCTTATCTAGTAAACCTTTTTCCAAAAAGCTCACAAATGATGGACTTTCCATTAACTGCAGAGATATGGTAAGTGACGTGGGTAGTGAATGTTTTCTCTTTTCACTGGCTGTCAGCTAAGGCTCCTATTTTGTTTCTTTTTGGATATTTGTTGGATTTTTGTTGTTGTTGTTGATATTCCATCAAAGCCCTTGTTGCTGAAGATGTTCTCTTGGCACTGATTATTTGTTACTGATTATTTTTACCAGAAGCTAAAAACTATAAAGAAAAGTCACCTCTGTGCATTCTGTCCAGCTCTCCTGGAGTTGGGTGACTGGGGTGGCTTAGCTGGGGAGCATCCCATGGCCCTGGCCTCACCTCACTCCTAACCCCCCAGCACCTCTCCCCCAGTCTAATTGACTTTGCTTCTTACTTCACTTCACTTCGGGTGACAAACTGCCCTTGTTTGCCCAGGAATTAAGGTTTCCAGGGATATAAGACTTTCATTGCTGGGAAAGTCCCAGGTAAACCAAGAGGGTGAGCCACTCTAAAAATCCATTCTTTCTCAACCTTTCAAGGACATCATTCCAGTAAAATTCCTCCCTCTATCCTAAACCATCAATCTTCCCCTTTGTAACATATCCTCATTTTTAGCATACAGCTCATATGTCTCACATTCAAAAATAGCAATAAACACACTCAGGTCTGTGATCAGCTACACCTCAATCCCCTACTCCCCTTCACAGCAGGATGCCTGGACAGAGTGGTCTGTTCTCACTGTCTCCAGCTCCTCCAGCTGTTGTGCCTTAAACCCACTCCAATCAGCACTCTCCCCACCGTATCACCAAATTGCTCTTGAGGCCACCAAACCACATGCAGCTCAATCCAACATTTTCAGCCTTCCTCCTACTTGGCCACTGGCAGTTTTGATCAGGCTGACCACTCTCCCTCCTCGATATGCTTTCCTCAGTTGATATGCTTTCCTCCAGACACCACACTATTGTTTCTGATGCTCCTTGACCATGCCCTCTCCTCTCCTTGATGGGTAATAATCGAGGGCCTCAGGGCTTCTCCCTGGTTCTTCAGCAACATTATCACACCCTGGCCCAAGCCACCATCTTGTCTGAAGTATTGTGACGAACTTTCCCCTGCCTAACAGTTGGCACTCGACTCAGATCACTTCATGTTTCTTAATGGCTCCATGTAGTCCAGGTAAGATACTGGACAATTGAAATAGTCACAGACCCTGATGTAAATGAGCACACAGTTTAGATGAGAGATGCTGGATGCTTTTAGGAAAAGAGTAAATGACAGTTCAAGGCAAAATGTGATTAAATGCCAAGAAGTGTGGTAAGAAGAATTTGTGCTGTGTTAAGACAAATTCTCCACAGCTTATACCTGTGTCACATATGGATTTTCTACTTGTCTGTGTACAAGTCTCTCTGAAATGATAAAGGATCACTCACGGAAAAGCCAAGGCTGAATTACAGAATGTTTTCAAAGGAATGCCATTGAGTTATTTTCAATGTATAAATTATGACACTGTGGAAAGCTAAGTGTTGGGCTCCATGAAGAAACATGCCTATCTGCAACTGACAGAAGCCATTGGAAGTCAATTCAAGAGGCTATGTTCAACTCAGTCAAAGCAGAAGTGGGCTTGAAGTAGGCGATTGTGACATATGTGTGACTTCTCAGACTGAAAAGATAAAGGGAAGCCTTCTCTTCTGCCATTTCCTGAGCTGCTTCTCATAGTTTATGTTTTATAACAAGAGAAACATGTAAGAACTCGTGTTCACACTGGTGGTATTTCCCTAGTTTGAGCCATTTCCCCACAATGTTGGAGCCCAGGTCTACCTGTGTTAAGTACTTCAAATGAGTTTTCTTTTTTCTTCAATTCATTTACTCACTCAACAAATGTTTGCTGAGCACCTTATTTGGTCTAGAAATTAGTCTGGGTACTAAATACACAGTGATGACCCAAGCAGACACAACATTTTCCCCATGGGACTGACGTGGGATATCTCATGAAGATTCTTTTAACGGAGAGATAGTATAACCCAGGAGCAAAGCTAGGAGGGCGCGGTCCACTGAAAGTAGCTGGATTTCCCTTTGTGTTGGAAAGTAAATTTGACATAATTCAATGTTGTCTATTTATGGCTTCCTTGTCAAGAAACTCAAGAAGAGATTTAAATTCAGTTGCATTCTAAGAATTCAAAACTTTATTAACTTTTTAATTGAAGTACAACATATATTTAGAAAAGTGGCAAAAATTTTAAATTCACACCCATGTAATCACTTCCCAATTCAGTAAATTGAATATCGTTGAACCCAGATAGACCCTTTCTCCCCTTCCCAAAATTACCCTACACCCTTACCACGCTCCTGACCTCTGACACAAGAGACTGTTTTTGAACTTTATATAAATGGAACTGTATGCTAGACATTTTCTTGTGTCAGACTTCTTTCACTCACTATGTTCGCAATTTTTATACAAACTGTTGCATGAAAAAATTCAATCATTTTAATTGCCATATAGTATTACATCCTATTAACACACCCAAGTTTATCCATTCTACTGTTGATAAATATGTGGATTGTTTGCGGTTTTGGGCGATTCTGAATGGGGCTGCTATGAATATTCTTGTTCATATTTTTATGTACTTGTGCATGTACTTCTTACAGGTATGTATTTAGGAATAAAATTAATAGAATACAGGATATGTTAATGGTGAAATGCAGTGTCTAATGTCAAAGTTTACTAAAGTAGTTGTACCAATGTACACCATTATGTATGAATGTACTCCTGGGTTTATACGAGAGGACACACACTTGTCAGTTCTTAACATTTTCAGACTTACAACTTTTGGCCCTTCTCTGAGTGTGATGGTTACCCATTATGGTTTAAATTTCCCTGATGACTAAGAAGTTGAGCGCTTTTTCATATGGTTAGTGGCCGTTTGGATATCACTCTTGAAAGTGCCTATTCAAATATCTTGCCCATTTTGCTATTGGGGCTCTGATTTTTTTCTTACTGATTTACATGTTCTTTACGTACTCTTTTCAGATAAGTGTTTTGTATATACCTTCTCTTGCTATGGCTTGATTTTTAAATTGTCTTAATGGTATCATTTGATGAACACCTTTACATTTTCATCTAGTCTAATTTATCAGACAAATAATTATTAAAGCAAAAATCATTACTTGAGATAGATAGGAATATTTCTATCTATTCTATAGGAATAGTGAAAAAATTTTCAAAACACAAATGAGACATACCATTTCTTAATTTGTTGCAGCTAATAATATAGTTTCAAAATATAGAAAGCAAAAATGTAAAGAATTGAAAGAAGCTATAGAAAAATCTATGATCTTTTACCAGTAACTGGCTGGATTAAAGCACAAAAACTCACTCTGTACTGCCTGTAAGAGACACAATTTAAATAGATTGAAAGTTTAAAAATAAGAGAATGAAAAAAGGTATATGATTCAAACACTAATCCAAGAAAAGCTGGGTTTTGAATGTGGAACCAGCCTGATATCCAGAGCTAAAGTCCAATTTATCATGATGTATTGTCTTTTTACAATTTGTTGTATTCAATTGCTAAAGATCTGTGTTTATGAAGGATCTTTGCCTCTAGTTTTCTTTTCTTGCAATTATTTTGTAAGATTTTTGTATCAGGAAAACATGGATCTCATAAAATGAGATAAGAAGTGTTTCTTTCTCTTTAAGTTTCTAGAACAGTTTGTGCTAAATTGGTCTTAGGTCTTCCTTAAATGTTTGGTGGAATTCCCCAGTGATGCCATTTGGGCCTGGTGTTTTTTTGTGTAGGAAGTTTGTAACCAATAATTTAATTTATTTAATAGAGAAAGAGCTATTCAGGTTATCTATTTCTCTGCCAATGAGCTTTGGTGTTGTGTCATTTATAAAATTTATCTATTTCATTTAAATCATTAATTTTATTAACATAAAACTTTTAATAATATTTGTTTATTATCATTTTAATGATTGTAGGGTCTGCAGTAATATTGTCTCTTTTCTTTCTGAAGTTGACAATTTGTGTCTTCTCTCTTCCTTATCAGTCTGTCTAGAAATTTATTAATTTTATTTCTCTTTTCAAAGAACCAGATTTTATATTCATTGATTCTTTTCTCTATTATTTTCTGCTAATTTTATTGACTTCTGCTTTTGTTCAATATATGACTAGAATTCAAAAATACTTCTACTTTGCTATTTGTTCAGTATAGCAAACTTAAGTTTTTTGATATCTTAAAGGTCATGGGAGACACGAAGCTTAACGGAAAATCTCAACACAATAGATTGGGAAATGAAAGTTTCATGTAATGAAGGAACTGAGTAACACTTCACAATAATTTATAGTATCTTACTTACTCGATATGCTCTTGTGACACTTTAAAATTTTAATGATATTAGGTCTAGTTGATTTAACACACA
Organism: Rhinolophus sinicus; assembly: GCF_036562045.2. Classification (NCBI taxonomy): domain Eukaryota; kingdom Metazoa; phylum Chordata; class Mammalia; order Chiroptera; family Rhinolophidae; genus Rhinolophus; species Rhinolophus sinicus. Next base: position 43,835,611 of record NC_133761.1, on the reverse strand, counting down.
TGCATCACTTCTTAAACTCCCAAATAACCTTAGAAATTAATGTCATTTTTTTCATTCCATGGATAAGAAAGAGAAAAATCAGAGAGAAGTTTCTAATATGTCCACAATCACTCACCCACTAGACAGTAGCAAATTGAGACGCGAGCAGTTCTCTTAAACCCTGTAATTTACCACCTTTAAACAAAACTCACTTGGGTCTTGGTAACCCTGACAACCAACTAAGGGACTCTATCCTTCTTTTCAAGTTGTGGCCCAGTAAGGATGCAACTACTTTCTTTTTCTTTGATTACCAAGCATCTCTAATTCCTATTTTGACTTATTGCTATTTTGCCCTCACAGTCCATTGGAATTCTTTCTTTACATAACATTTATAAATTATAGCTTATAATCTTTTTTTTTTCTTTTCAGTTTACGGCTGCTCTCTGCAGAAATGCAGAAACATCTAGCTGAGAACCTACCAGATGCAATAGTGTTTTCGCTTTAATAAAGCTGGGCTCTGAACCCAGCCTTCTGCATAAGCAGCATTTTTCCTTTGGACAAGTCATTTCACGGCTCTAAGCCCACTCTCCTCATTTGTGAGAGGGCACAGGAATGTCCAGCTCCTTGAGGCTGAAGTAAGAGTCTCTATGAATCTATCTGGGGATACTCCATAAATGTTTGTCCTTTTTACAAATATACAAGAGAATAGCTGTTCTTATTACAAAGTAATATAGTAATCAAAACAGTATGGCATTAGCATAAACATAACACATAGATCAATGGAACAGAACATAGATCCCAGAAATAAATCTATGCATAGTGGTGAATTAATTTATAAGAGTCAAGAATATACAATAGGTAATGGACAGTCTCTTCAATAAATGGTGTTGGGAAAACTGAACAGTCATATGCAAAAAAAAAAAAAAGAAAGTGGACCACTATCTTACACCATATACAAAAATTAACTCAAAATGGATTAAAGACTTGAACATAAGATCTGAAACCATAGAACGCCTAGAAGAAAACATAGACCATGAGCTCTTTGACATTGGTCTTGATGATGATTTTCTGGATTTGACATAAAAAACAAAGACAACAAAAGCAAAAATAAACAAGTGGGACTACATTAAACTAAAATGCTTCTGCATAACAAAGGAAACTATCAACAAGGTGAAAAGACAACCTACCAAATGACAGAACATATTTGCAAATCATATATCTGATAAGGGATTAATGTCCAAAAAAATATAAAGAACTCATACAACTCAATAGCAAAATAAGAAAACAAACAAACAAAAACCACCAAACAATCCTGTTAAAAAAGTGGGCAGAGAATCTAAATAGACATTTTTCCAAAGAGGACATACAGGTGGCCAAAAGGGAATATAAAAAGGTGCTCAGCATCATAATCATCAAGGAAATGCAAGTCAAAACGAAAATGAGATGTCCCTTCACACCTCTCACAATAGTTATTATCAAAAAGACAAGAAATAACAAGTGTTGGCGGGGATGTGGAGAAAAGGGAACCCTTATGCACTGTTGGTGGGATTGTAAACTGGTGCAACCACTATGGAAAACAGTATGGAGGTTCCTCAAAAAATTAAAAATAGAACTACCAGATGATCCAACAATTCAACTTCTGGGGATTTATTTAAATGAAACAAAAACACTAACTTGAAAAGATATCTGTACTCTCATATTCATTGCAGAATTATTCACAATAGCCAAGGTATGAAAGCAACCTAAGTGTCCAACTATGGATGTGTGAAGAAAGAAAATGTGAAACATGTATACAATAGAGTATCATTTAGCCATAAAAAGGAAATCTTGCCATTTGTGACAACATGGATGGACTTTGAGGGCATTATGCTAAGTGAAGTAAGTCAAACAGTGAAAGACAAATACCATATAAAGTCACTTATATGTGAAATCTAAAAAGCAGACACACAAAATTATGAGCTCATAGGTACAGAGAACAGATTGGTGGTTTCAGGAGGCAGGGAGTGGGGGTGAGTATAATGGGTGAAGGGGGTCAGAAGGTACCAACTTCCAGTTATAAAATAAATAAGGCATGCAATGGAATGTACAGCATGGTGACTATAGTTAATGATAATGTGTTGTATATTTGCAAGTTGCTAAGACAGTAAATCTTAAAAGTTCTCATCACAAGAAAAGAAGTTGTAATTTTGTGATGATGGATGTTAACTAGACTTATTGAGGTGATAACTTCTCAGTTTATCCAAATATTGAATCATTATGTTGTACACCTGAAGCTAATATAATATTATATATTAATTATGTCTGAATAAGAAATATCTGTTCTTCTCTTTTCTACAAACACATCAGTCTTTTCCCTTCTGTCAGATATGTCACTATTCTTTTCTTTTTTATTATCAACCTGGTAGCCACCTAAAATATCTTGGCACATCTTCTTTTTCAAACTGTGCAAAAATAATATTTAATTTAATTTTTAGAAATTTTTGAACACCCTTTGATCCAGTTAAAACATTACTTATTGACAAATTTCTCTGTTTACTGTTGAATTTTAAGTAGAATTTAACTGGATTAGGATATAAATAAATCTATTATATAACATTACATTTCCTATTCTCCAACTTTCTCCATGAGCTGTAATATATATTATACAATATATAATATATATCACATTATATATAATATATACATATTGTATGTAATATATATTATATATATATAATCAGTTTGGGATACATATTGTTGGTCACAAAGAAAATAGCTGCAGGCTTTCATTTGTTTGGTTTTTAATCTCCACGTATTAGTGGTTCCAGGGCAAAAGATGGAAGAGATCTTAGTTATTTATTATAATTTTATCTATTGTTTGTTTTCTTATATATGCTTTATACCTGATGAATATGTAGCCTGAACATCTTTAAACGAAAGATGATCGTCTGATTTCTACACATTTGGAGGATTTAAAATTTTCTGTCCTGTGAACATGTAGACTATTTCTTTTGATTATTTTTTTTTTGTTGGTAATATTTAAGTTACATGGCCTTTCCCTATGTCAGGGCTTGCCTGGGGAATGGAACTTGGAAGGAGGAGGAAGAAGTCATCCTAGGAATGTGGGAGCAGCATGAAATCCAGAGATTCACCCTCTTAAGCTACTAAATATAGTCCCAGTTCCTAAGGGAGTTGCCATAAGCCCTTCAGCTGCACAGCCAACATGGCCTTGCTGTGGGCACCAGCCTATAGTAACCCCTGTCACCACCACCCAACCCCCATAGACAGTTAGTTCCCTTACTAGCCCTGGGCCATCTGTGCAAGAAGGACCCCACCCTAAGCCTCTGAGGCTGGCTGGTCAAAATGGAAGAAACCACAGAGATCTTGTCCCTCCTCCAGGGAAGATGTTTCTCGTTATGTCAGGCACATTTCCTCCCAGAAGCCCTTGTAAACGGTCAAGCCATTGTGTAACAGCAGTTGTGATACCAAGCTCAAAACGTGTCATGGGTACAATCACATCGGACATAATATAGCTGCCGAAACACTTGGTCTGGCAGCTTTAAGAAGGGACTTTCCTGGTTAAAACCCTCCTTCTCAGGGCAGCATCTGAGATGCCACCTACATACTCTGCCTATGGGGGTCCCAGAGGGTCAATGTATTCTCCTTTTCCCTTTCTTCATTAACTCTGTGAAGAAAGAGCTAAGTTGAGTGAGTTAGATGTTAAGATGAATTATCACATGTATCAGTGTGTGTTCGCATCTGAGAATAAATGAAAGAAAAATTAACCTGTTGTTTTGCTACGCAAGTTATGTTATTAATCTGTTCCCTACAATGTGTTTTAGCTAAAAAGTAATAACTCATCATTAGGGCGCTGCCTGGGGGTATTAAGCTACCATGGAAACAGCCCGTAATAAGAAACAATCTTTCATTTTCCCTCTGAGGTATCATCTCATCAGATGTCTTAATAGAACATTCAACATTTGGAAATACACACACACACAGACACACACACACACACACACACGGTGCCAAAAAGATGTATACATATTTTAAGAAAGGAAAAAATTGTGTTAAAGTTGTGATATTCAATATATACTGATAACAAAAGATGAATACAAGTCACATTTGACTTCTGCAAGAGGTGCTCAAAGTGGTTCCTATCAGTGTAATATATATATATATATATATATATATATATATATATATATATATATATATATTATCTCCTCACATCTATACTTCCATGTATGGGTGTATATATAGGTGGCATAATTAATAAGCTGTCCCTAATAAAGCCACTGCTGTCTGATATTGTTCTCCAGGGAAAGTCCTGTGGCTCTTGTGTCCCAGCAGCAGAGGGACCATCTTCCAACACCTTGCCAAACCCTCCGGTAAAATGACTAACAGTGGCTCCACAGCCAGGAAGCCACCAGTTGGAGTTCTCTCTGACTTAAAATGGAAGGGAATTCAGAAGACGTGGGCCCCTCCCAGCCTCTGACCCTCTGGCATTCAACAGCGGAGACCTAGGGGGAGGAGAGCTGCCACCGAGGTGGGAGGAAGGCAGGCTCTCAGTCAGAGCCAGAAAGAGGAGAGCAGGAAGGGGGCAGAGGGGAGGGAAACCCCACAATTCCACCCAGGGATTGCTAGCATGATTCAGGGCTCCCCTTCAAAGTATTACATTATTGGTCTTTTCCTGGTCAAGAGCAAAAATCGAATATGCTAACCTAGTTTGCAAAAACCAGCACCAAGAAGTTCTAGGCTTTAGAATAAGAAAACCAAAATAGCCAGACTTTCAGTAGCTAGCTGACAGAATCAGAGAAAGGTTACTCTTCTCTCTAACGGTGCTTTCATCTATCAAATCTTGATCTTGAAACAAACAAATTTAGAATCGTCATTCAAAGCAGTAATAGCAACTTGACCTTACCTCTCGGGTTCTGTGTGTGTGATGATGCCCTGGGGGCGGGGGGGGGGGGCTGTCTGACCGACCACCTTTTAGTAACTTAAGTGACCACAAGTGTCCGGCAGCGAGACCATAAAATCAAAAGTTTGAAGATTTGATTCCAATCCAATCAACAGTCCCCAAAAGAGGGACAGATGAATGTTCATGTCTCAATATTTTAGGTTAAATTTAGTTTAATCAAGGTCTTTTTTAAGCCTCCAAGTCCAAAGCACTCTCTCCCTTTCTTTGTCGTCCCATGGTGTTTCTGTTCACTAGTGTTTGTTTGGCATTTATCTGATGTGCCACCCACCATTAATTACCCTTTCCTCTGGTGCCCTGCTTTTCCTTCCTGGACAGCAAATTTCTTCAGGGCAGGCATAATAGATAACACAGCACCTACTATGTTCTAGGCGTTGTCCTACGTGGTCTAAGTGCTTTACGTACATTTATTTACTTACTCTTTACAGCACCCCTAAGGAGCTGGTGCACTATTATTAGTCTTCATCTTATAGGTGAGAAAACTAAGAGAGAGGTGAAGGAGCGTGCCCCAAGTCACACGGCTAGTAAGTGGAGGAGCCATGGGTCAAACCTAGGTGGCCTGGGGCAGGGTGCTCTGGTCCTGTGGTCTCACGGCACCTAAAGCTGTTGCTAGTAAAGCCCCACCTGCCATCCAGTCACTGGCCATTGGTCCGAATGAGAAATGGGATGGAGGGAACTGTTAAAATAAACACAAATGAATGACCACTACAGAAAAACAATTCAAAGCAGATGCTACACTGATGGTGAGTAAGTAGCTTCTTTTTAATGTCTGAATATTATTTCTATTATTTTCAGGCATTTTAAGAACCATTCCTAAAATATTTTCTCAGAGATCCTCAAAGGGAATTCCATTATTATCTAAAACATCGACTTCTGCGGGGATCTATGATATTCATGTTGCACTGAGATACAGTTAGCCAGGTGGGTGGACCCGGCGAAGCGTGGGTCTCCAGAAGCCTGGACAAAGGCACTTAATAAGACCAGCACAGTTTTTGGTGGCATCAGAAGGCAAGGTTGGTTTAATCCCGTGCTTGTGTTGTTACTTATGAATGTGCCACTAAATTGGACAAATATCTATTGAGCACATGTTATGTGTTGACGCTGCTCCTGGTTCTGGGCCTCCACGGTAAGCAAAACGGATGAAGTCCTTGCCCTCCATGAGCTAGTATTTCAGCTTGGAGAAGCATGTACTAAGTACATAAATGATGGTTAAAGGAAATCATTTCTGAGGGTGTTATGTGTGTTAAAGGAATAAGGGAGGTAAACAGGGTGATGTGATAGAGTGCTGGCATTGGAAGAGGGCAAAGAGAAAAATCAGCTGCCAGAGAAAATATCTCTGAAGAGATGACTTTTGAGCACAACCTGAAGGAAGAGAAAGAGCCAAACACACACACACACACACACACACACACACACACAAAACAACTGAGGAAGATGCTTTTGGCAGAGGGAACAAAGAGGTGGAATTGCCTCAGTTTCCCAGGTAACAAAGGTAGCCAACAAGGCTAGAAGGAAAGAGAAGAAAACAATGGCATCTGCTTGGGTAGGGCCTTTGGTTGACGGTCAAGGCTTAGATTTGTTCTAAATGCAATGGGAAGTTATTGGGGTGTATTAAGTAAGAACAAAGCTGATCTGATTTACTTTTCTAAGAGACCACATTAAATTCTCGATATAACCTGTGTTCAGGATTCAGTTTATACCATCCTTTCTTGGTGCCCTTACAGGTCTGTCCTACCTAAGTGGTCAGCATATCCGAGAGACAGAAACCAAGGTCAACTATAGCATCAAAAAGGGTCCCTTATAGTCATGGCTTTTTATTTTGCCTATATAATGAAGCAGTGAGGCATAAAGATGATATCTTACAAGAGACTTCTACCTCAGCCTTTCTTTTTAATTAAAAAAAATTTTTTTCACTTTAAGAAACATGTTACAATTATTCGTGCTTTAAAAAAAATCATTGTGCACTTTTTAATTAAGAGAGTATATCAAACATAAAAAGGGATTGGGTCAAAGAATGCAAGCTGTCTGGACTCACTTGGAATGGAAACAACTTTAATTGATGCAATTTCTAGCTACTTAAATATTTCATATTTGGTTATTAACACTGCAGGAAGAGAGCTGGCACTTCATGCTGACAGCCCAGTGGAATGGGAACTGCTGGTTTTGTAATTTTCCCTTGCTCAGGTCTCATTTGGCTTGAAGTTCACTGAAAGTTGTGCAGGTTGAGGGATACTACATCCTCCAAGGACAAAGGACAAAAAAGTGATATTTCATGTTTAAACCCAGTCATTAGCTGGGAAGGTGGTGTAGCTGTGTCAGAGTAAAGGCTGTTTCTCCCCTAATACCCTGTGAAAAATCTGTCAAAGAGAACACTGGAGTTTAGCACTTAGATTGCATGGTACCCACGGTATGCGATGTGAGTGACTGCATGCAGTGAGCTGTCCACTTCAATAGCCCTGGCTAACAAAGAGAATGCCAGTGGCACAAAGCTTTTTCTGATTTCATTTTCCTGTCCCCAGGTCGCAGTGGAGTCTGTGGTATTTTCTGAATTCTGTCTTTAGGGAATGGAAGAGAAAGGTAAGCAAGGATGTGGAGAAAAGGGAACCCTCATGCATTGCTGGTGGGATTGCAAATTGGTGCAACCACTATGGAGGTTCCTAAAAAAATTAAAAATAGAACTACCACATGACCCAGGAATCCCAATTTTGGATATTTATCCAAAGAAATCCAATTCAAAAAGATATATGCACCCCTATGTTTACTGCAGCATTATTTATAATAGCCCATCAATAGATGATTGAATAAAGAACATGTGGTACATAGACACAGGGAGTATTACTAGGCCATAAAAAAGGAATGAAATCTCACCATTCATAAGAACATGGATGGACTTAGAGGGTATTATGCCAAGTGAAATAAGTCAGAAAGAGAAAGACAAATATCATATGATGTCACTTACATGTGAAATGTAAAGAACAAAACAAATGAACAAACAAAAAAGAAACAGACTCATAGAAATAGAGAAAAAACTGATGGCTGCCAGAGGGGAGGGGTGTTGAGGGTTAGGTGAAAAAGGTGAAGAGATTAAGAAGCACAAATTGGTAGTCACAAAACAGTCACAGAGATGTGAAGTACAGCATGGGGCATATAGTCAATAATATTGTAATAACTGTGTACGGTGTCAGATGGCACCAGACAGATTTTGGGGGAATCACTTCATAAATTGTATAAATGTCTAACAACTATGCTGTACACCTGAAACTAACATTAAATAATATTAAATCTCAACTATAATTGACTAATAATAAAGAAGAAATTAAGGGACTAGTCACTGCGTCAAAGAAAGAAGAGGTAGAGAAATGCCTTGCTTTTTCACCTGACATTCACTATGGATGACATTTTTTTAGTAGCTTCGACAAGAATAGGAGAGATTCTGGTTCAATCTTGGGAAGGACCTTCTGAGAGCTATAAGGTTACCTGTCTGTCACAAACTGTCAGAGTGACACGGCGTCTTCCTAGACAATCTTAACAATGCCTCTGTTCCCTTCTATCTGCACAGAAAAGTTAAAGAATAGGAAAATGGACAAGCAGACAAAACAGACTCCTTCTGAAGGAATTTCCCAAAAACCACGTGTAGAAAAAGTTCTGTCTGACTTGCAAAAGTTGCTTGGGCCCCATGCCCATTGTCTCTCTCTTCTCACAGCCCCTTTCTCACCAGGAGGAGGAAATATAAGCAGCTGCAGGGAGCCAAAGCAGACAGAAGCTTCCTTATAAACACGGCTCTCATCCAAGCAGAAATGAAATGGGGCAGAGGCAGGATGTTGCATTTTTCATTAGACCCTGGGCATGGAAGTGCTATGGTTTCACAGTTGTCCTAGATCATTGGATTCTCCAAGACCTAACATCTAGTTAATTCTAATCCCATCTGGTCAGGACAGAGAGAAGTTCCCAGCACAACAAGGCCACTGCTCACGGCTTCTGCCTGGAATCCCAGTGGACTTGAATGTTGCCTGAGTCCAGTGCATTTGGCAGAAATGATATTCTCAGTGCGTTTCTTCTAAGTCCAATGGCTGAAGTCTCCAGGGAAGAAATCAGGAGAAATGCTCTGGGGTTTCACCACTTGCTACTAAAAGAGAACAGTTATAGCTGGAACACACATGAAAGGGGTGTTCCATGCAGATAAATTCCTCAAACGGCCCATTGGGTGCCCTGGGGAACAAACAGGCACGCCTGTGTCAGATATGAATGCTTTCAAATAACCAGAGGACTCTTGCGCCCCCAGTTCTGGCTCCTCTGCTGATGTTCACCCAGTTAAGTAACGGTTAAGACTTTAGGAGACAAATCACGTGCATAGCCCATCTTTAGTGCCAGATGTGATACGGTGCCAGCTCTGAGCACAGAAGGTTTGTCAGAATCTGTGGCTGGGAGGTTCATCCAAATCTATTGCTACATCTGGATTTCTTTTGATGAATACTTGAAGTCTGTAGTTTTCTGATGTTTTTGGCTTGATACCTTATTTAATTAAAGCCCAAAGAACTTTATTTTTGCTTTTTAATAGTAGACTCTTTTTTTCTTGTTTCACACATGGACTTTCCCACATGTTATTTTCCCATCTCTATTTAGGGAATATTTGAGACATTTTTTTCATAAAGTAAAATTTGCTGATCTGGGGTCATTTTTCCAAACTACCTAGAAGCACTCCAAAAATTTTTGGATGCTCTGAGGGAGGAATTGTCCAGACATATCAGGTGTGACTTTTAGGGAATATCTGGTCTTGTGAAACTCTCTCTCTCTCTCTCTGTCTCTCTCCCCCCCCCCCCCCCCGCAGGAACTAATTCTTACCATACATAATCTTAAACGTGCTCCATTGCATGGTGCAGAATAAAAGTCAGGACTTCGGACTCTATAATTTTGTAGGATTACTTCTTGAGGACAACCCTCTGGGCTGAGGGTTTTGGAAGCTTGCATTAGCCAGCATAGGTTATGGTATTCCTTGGTAACAAGCTAACCCCAAATCTCAAAAGCTTAACACAACCAAGGTGCATTTCGTGTTCATACAAAGTTAGATGCAAGTCAGGTGACACTCCAAGGTTTCTGTCTATGGTGATCCATCTTGACACTCTGCCATCTCAACATGTAGTCTCCACCACTGCCCTGGAGGGACAGAGAGAAGCATAGGAAACTCACCCACCCTCAACTGCCTCCACCTGGAAGTGACTCGCTCACTTCTGCCCAGACTCTTCTGGCCTGACTAATGACATAGTCCCAACACAGCTGTAAGGAGTGATGGAAAGTCTTCCCATATGCGCGGGATGGAGAGGAGAAGCAGACGTGGTGAACACCAGCGAGGCCACTCTATTCCTACCCGGAATCACCTGTGGGCTAAGAGACACCAGAAGTGACGTCCCTTTTCTGGGTCATTGACGTACTCAGGTACTATTGGCGAAAGGTACACGTGTCGTTGGTGTCTTATATCAAGGGGATACCAGCCAAGCGAAATTGAAAGTTGACTTAATAATCTAAATAATAAAGACCAAGAATTTTATATTTTCACTGAAACAGTCAGAGAATTTAAGCAAAGCAGGAAATATTTCAGGTCTCTGGATTACTACTCAAATTATACACTTCTCTTTACTAATGCAGATTGGCTTCTCCGTCTGCGAAATGATAGTTTATCTCTTCATTCAACCCTTCTGGACCACCTGCTACTGTACTAAATGCTGGGATACAAAACTGAATCAGATATGGATTCTGTGTTCAAGGCCCCTGCTCTCGAGTAAAGATATAGTTATTCCCAAGGAAGACGATGAAACGTTCTAGGAGGTCAAATTAATAAAGGGTGAGTGATCTAGACATGCTAGTGGAGGCTGTGTGCTCACAGGTGATTGGGCCAGAAGTGGGGGCTTGGCCTGGAGGCGCGTCCTACAGCCCAGGAATGGAGAAGCAGAGCCAAAGTGCATGTGTCCTTGGTGGTTGGGAACAAGGAAACTCTGAGTCGGAGCTAACGGATGGACCTGTCCAGCCAGAACTGGAGTCACCACTGTGGTCTTGGTGCTGCCAGGGAGCCAGGGAGCGAAAGAGAGGCAGAAGCTGAGAGAAGCAGATGCCAGACAGACTGTGCTTCCCCGTGCTATTCAGCAAATGCCTCCTGGCTTATGTTCCCATGGGATCAGCTGTCCTGCACTTTGCGTTTATGGAAGAGCATGTCACACAAGTTTCAGGCACAGGCTTTGGGGTTACATAGACCCAAGTTCCTGTTTTACCCTGGTACCACCGTAGCTGTGAGAATGTGCAGATGCTTAACCTGTCTAAGCCTCCGTCTCCTCATATACAAAATGGAGCAAAGAGTTCACAGGTTTGTCGTGAAGATCAAACGAAGTAATAATGCAGGGCGCATAAAAAGCGATGCGATGCTGTTATCTGTATAACTGTTATTTCCATGACTTTTCTCTGTGACAGCCCATACGCATCTTTGTAATTACCTGCTCTCCTCCAAATTCTCCATCCCAAGGGAACTGAATGAGTCTTTGCTCCCCATGGACTCAAGGATGCTAAATAAGGCCCTTGATTTGGGTTGAAATAGTTTCTATGGAGGCAGGTTTGGGGCAGGTCTGGGTTTAACATTCTGGTTCTTGCTCTACGGGTTGTGGGAATTTTTGTAAGTTCTTTAAACTTTTCACAAGTTACAATATTGGATGAACAGATGAGCTGAAAGAGTTTTTCCAGGGTCTACCATTCTGTGATGCTAAACAAGTATTAACAAATGCTTCGTACCAGAGACAATTGGAAGACCCAGCCATGTAAGGAGTGACAAGACCTTGACACAAAGCTTGATCATTTGTAGTTATCTTCTCATATACATGTTACTGCACGGAGCCTCACAGCCACCCTCCAAAGTAAGAAGGAAAACATTATTCTCACTCCCACTCTTCAGATGAGAAAATAAGGGTTCACACAATGTCTGTGACTTTTCAAGAGTCACAGGTTCAAAAGTGACAAACTATCAGACCCAAAGCCTGGTTTTTGATTCCCACCCACAGCCACACCCTTTCTGTTGGGCCCTGCTCTCCTGCTTTCGTGTCCCCAAACCAGAGTGTGGCCTGAGGCTCTGGAATAACAGAAAGAGAAGGGTGGTGCAGGTGGACCTTGGAACGACCATAGGGACACTATTAACGGGAATTGTATGAACAGTCAGTTGCAAAATAGCACTGTTTTTTGGTTCCTCTTCAACCACACCAGGAAAGCCCATTCCAACTGTTTCAAAAAAGATGAGCCAGAGAATGGCAGTGAATGGGGATGGGGGTAGAAATGGCAATTGTGATAAGCAACTGTGGTAACAGAAAAAAAACAAAAAAACAGCAGGATCTAACCACGGTGGTTGGTAAATGTTTAATAATTGGCCTTCCAAACAGCAAAATAAAACAAAATAAAAAACAAAACCACACACACACACACACACACACACACACACACACACTCCCTGATATTTAGCTTTTGCCAGTTTCTGTAGCCTATGCACTCCCACCATCCCCAGTCACCACTCCCACCTCACGGCCTTGGGAGTAAGGTAGAGAGACCATTCCACCATGAGATATCACAAATAACAGTGAAATTAGGAAGGGAAAAGCTTTGAGCATTTATTAACTTTGTTTTTAAACTATATTTTATTAATTATAAGTTTGAATAATTCAAATTTTAATAATGGCTGTGTTGAACAACAGGCTCACAAAATCCCTGAAAATCTGATGACAAACTCTTACAGGCTGGTTAAAGCCCTCTCCAGCACGCCAGCGGGATGGAGTCATCAACTCTGTGCCTTCATCCCCGTGGTGACAGCACCTAGAGTCAGCCCACACCCCTCTTCCGGTGCAGCCTGTGGGGGTGGGGTCTACGAAGTGGCAATCCCAGTGACTGACACCTCCCTCCTCTCCACCCGCCCACCCCTTCCATCTTCCTGACTCTTACTGAAAGGCAAGGGCAGTTCTCAGGTGATCTTTTCCCTCATTAGTGGAGTCTCCAAGACCCAGCATTGAGTTCAGCTTCTATAAACACTGATACCATGTCTATTGTGACACCTGGAACAGCACGAAGGTGGCTTCCATTAGGTGCTGGATGCTGGGGATAAAATTCCGGGCTTGCCTGGTTAGAACCAGGCGGATCTTGGGAATAGGCTTCTATATTTTACAATACCCGTGAAATATTGCTCTTGGAGTAGGAACATTGCAGAGATGGTTAAAGTAGTTCCCTGAGCCCTTTGAGCACTATTGTTGTAGCTATTGATCTCAGGATCAGGCACAATTTTCTGCCATAATAACTCTCTCTCTGCGGGTATATTCATCCATAAACAAAACCAGAATAAAAGAGAAAATACTTAGACACAAAGCAATGGATCTCTATGTATTCTTATAATGCAGTACATAGATGCTCTCTTCTCTCAAAAAGCATTATCTTTTGTATAATTTTTACTTCACTAAATTTTGCAGAGTGTTTTGAAAGCTGCAATCACAAATTCCCCAAAGCCAAAAGTAACTGATTCCAAAACAAAGGGAGACAGCATTATACGGGAGGGCTGAGATGAATCTCTGAGACTCTCCTTACATGCTGGAAGCCAGAGCCCACCAGTATCTATCTGTGGGACCGGGGGGACTTTCTGTACTGCCGCTAAATAAAACATAAAATGTTATGGTGCGTATTTCCTAGTATCTACATTGTTTCCCCCCATGTAAAAGTTTATTGATACCTTCCGGGACTCAGATAAATGTTGCAAATTCCAGTGCCTGTGCAGGAAATTGGCTTCCTTTGAAAGTTCCTAACTTTGGCAATACTGTTTATTGAGTCATAGATTCTCCTATTTCTGTTTGGGGACATAGGAATAATTTTACAAGCTTATATATGTGTCAGATTATATTGAGATCACATTTTAAAAAATAAGATGTTGCAGTGTTTAACACTGGCCTAGCAAACAGTGACTCCCAATAAGTGTCTGTGGGAGGGAGGCGTGGAGGAGGGGACAGATGGACCCACAGCAGCCCGAGAGAAGGCTGGCTAATTGAGGTTCTTGGTTTCCCGTCTGCTCATCACTCAGAGTCAGGGCTCTGAGATCTTTCTCCATCCATTTTGATTTCAAACGTGACAGTCAAAGCCATAGCCCATGGAGACCGTTACTGTGCATGGATTCATTCTGGAACCATATGTCACTCCCAGAAGAAAACCACCTTTGATTGCGAGCCACACTTGAGCTGTTGTCTATTCTGATTTGGAATCAACGGGCTAAGCAGGAGAAACTTCCTACTTTTAGTCCATCTGTTTGCCCCGTGGCCGCACAAACAAGATGGGCGGGGGGGGGGGGGGGGGGCGGGTTTAGATATTAGATGCTCCAGCCTTTTGTGTCCACCTCTCTCTTTCCTCCCGTCTTTCAGAACAGCTTAAGTCTCACCTCTTACTCATCTCCCAGGTTGCTCCCATGCTGAAATCTCACAACGCTCTCTGATAGCGTACCTAATCTAGTGACTGATCTCATAGAGCTTTCATGTTCTCCTGGTATCCATAAAATACCATCAAGGGAGCAGACTAGAACTCTGCCACTCTCTAGCTGTGTGGCTTTGAGCTAGTGTCTTCACCTCTCTGAGCCTTGTTTTTCACTATAAGAGGGGGCTGAGAAGCCACCTTCAAGAGCTTTTGTGAGGATTAAATGAGGCAATGTGTATAAAGTGCTTAACATATGGCTGCCTTTTAATAATAAAGGTCAGTGGATAGTATGGCTGTTATGATTTTTTAAAATTTAAACATACTTACAGAAAAGTGATCTTACCTGTGAAATCAGCACGCAGATTAAGAAATATATTGGCAAAAAAAAAAGAAAAGAAAAGAAATATATTGCCGACACTCCAGGAGTCCCCCGCCCTCCTGTCATTAACTATCTGCCGCCGTAAACCGTCCAGCATGGATTAGCTTCTGGACCTTGTGCGCTGCAATCAGACCCTGTGTTCTGTTTCCTCCGCTCTGCAGTCGGTGAGACCCACCCACATGTTGTATGCAGTTGTAATGTGCTCATTCTCAATGCCTTATACTATTTTGTGGTATGATATACAGCAATTTATTTGTCCTTTCTACTTACGGCTATTAGGACTGCTTTCAGCTCTGGGATCTTACTTTGTTTTGCCATGAATATTCTTGTACAGGCATTTTAGTGAACACATGTCGAGCATACACTGGGTCTGGGTCTCTGGCAGGTTCTTCCTCAGTAAATGCGCTGTGAACATTTGCAGGAAGAAAACAGGCCCCACTCGTCGTGTATCTCACACTCCTAGCAGTAATTGTGAGCAATTGTTTACAAATTGATCCAGAAACTAAGGACAGAAGCATTTTTAAACGGTTTGACTGGAAACTAAACCTTGTTGCTAATAACAAAATGCCTATTTTACTCCAGAGCCTTTTTAGAGGATGAAGCGGAACAGGGATTGGCAAACGAAGACCGTGCGCCCAACGTGGTGTACTGGCTCTTGTAGGAAATAAAGTTTTGTTGGCACACAGCCACTCCCACTCATTTTCATGGCGTCTGTGCCTGCTTTTTTGCTGCAACGGGCAGAGCTGAGTAGTTGTCATGGAGACCATATGACCCACAGAGCCTAAATTATTTACTACCTGGCTATTTGAAGAAAACGTTTGCTGAATCCTGGCTTAAAGAATATTTGGAGGTTGAAGGAAGGTCATTCTGTGCGCACCAGGTGCCCTGGGCAATGTTATTCCTCCCCGCAAGGCAAGTGCTCTTTGTGCCATTGCTCAGAGGTCACCTCCAGGTGATGGGGAGCCCTGACTTTGTCTAAGGCTTTACAATGGTCGTATGTGTCTTTTTTCATGGTTTTATTTTCCAGTTTTCTTGAGATACAATTGGCATACCTCAATGTATAGGTTTAAGATGTACAGAACAACAGTTTTACTTACCTATGCAGTTGACCTTGAAAAACATGGGGGCTAGGGGTGCCAACCCTTGCATAGTGGAAAATCTGCATATAACTTTTGACTCTTCCATAATTTAGTTGTCCCTTGATATCCACGGGGGATTTGTTCCAGGACCCCCCACAGATACCAAAATTTTGTGGATGCTCAAATCCCTGGTGTAGAATGCAATAGGTCAATGCACGCAGGGACTGCATATCTGTGGACTCCCAGCTGCAAACAGAAACATTACAGGCATTTACTGAAAAAAATCCACATATTAGTGAACCCATGCAGTTCAAACCGGTGCTGTTCAAAGGTCAACTGTATTGTGAAATGATTACCACAATAAGTTTAGGTAGCATCCATCATTTCCTATAGATACACTAAAAAAGAGAAAGCAAGAAAAATGTTTTTCCTTGTGATGAGAACTCTTACAGCTTATTCTCTTAACAACTTTCATAGATCATATATATCTTTGATGGGAAAAAAGTTAAACAGGACCAAAATATTATTATAGAAAAATATATAAAATATGGCAGTCAGAAAAAAGGAGTTGGCCAGTCAAGGAAGTCCAGGAAAATGCGACTGAGAGTTCCCTGCTGGAGACAGTGAAGGCTGGTCCAGGATCACAGGTGGCCCCTCTGCAGGTGGCATGTCCACAGGGGAGTGGGGTGGGTCAGGTGGTCACAGATCAGTGAGTTCCGCATTTCAGCTCATCCAAATGCCCTGCTTCTCACAGTCATTCACAATGAAAATTCTGATTTTAATTTGGTTTCTCTTATAAATTTGCCTAGAGGGATAGAATAAACTGAACAGAAAACATGAGTTTCCAATCTGCTTGGTGGTTTTATTTCCCATTATGAATGAATAAACTTGATGCTCTGTTTTCCACAAAATCATTGTCTGTTCTAAATGAGAACAGTGGTTCTTGATTGACATTCCATGAGACCAGGGCCAATCTAGCACATACAAAACACATACGCCTTTCTTCTGACCTAAACATCCTCATTTATTTGTTTGTGTGTGTGTCTGTTTGTTTGCTTAAGAACGGAGCTGTGGTTATCATAACCTTATATATTGAAACCTCCTTCCTCTTCCACCCCATCCTGCTCCTTCTTCCCTGTGTCTATTGAATCTAAATCTTAAACAATCACCTTATAAAACACGTACCTTTCTAAATTGTAGTGTAGCCAAAATATATACTCACCCCAATTGGCCATTGCCGTTTCGACTGACTATCTTGGTGGGAATGACAGCTTCTGTTTCACAGCCAGGTTTGTGCTCCAAATCTAGGCTGTGGTGATACTGCATCACCCCTTTCACCTTTGGAGCATCTTGGCTATAAATTATGTACAGAAAGGAACAAACAAAAGTTTATTGTTTCTCCAAGTTTACCAGTGGAAATTCCTTCTATGCTTCTCTGAGGATGGTCATGTGAGTCCAGATGCTGGCAGGTCACTTCTTGTGCATGCAAATAATTCAGGCCTTTGAGATGGTGTCTTAGGCCAAGTTTCCTAGAAGCAGAGCCTGACACAGAGATTCAGGCACCCATGGTTTATGGAGGGTGTGCTGTCTGGGAAGGGCTGGGGGGAGAAGGACAGGCAGAGAAATAGTAAGGCAAGGGTGGAGTCCCAGCTGGAACGTATCGCCAGCCTGATCCCACGGGGAACTCTGGAGCAGGAGCTGGACCCATAAAATTGGTCCCACCTCGAGCAAGGTGGTCTTCTGTGCCCTTCTCCTCCATCAGTCCATCATCACCTATGGGCCAAGGGCAGAGGCAGGGGTCGAGGGTATCATCTCCCTGTCTGGGGGTTCCAATTTGTCCAGGGACCATCCTTTGGATATGTGAGCCATTAGCAGGCAATGCTCACAGCAACTGAGAGATGAGTGCACAGAGAGTCAAGGGATGTGTATGGGGAGAAAGCAGCTTCCCCTACAGAGGGGAACCACAGTCTATCAGAGGGAACACGGGTCAGTCTCTCCGGTAACGTTTTGGGGCCATGCTTTTACGCACTGTCATATACTGCAAAATAAAGAACAATGGCAGAAGTTCATTATCTCTGAGAGGCTGTGTTTTTAGAAAAACAGCATTAATTGTCCACAAGCTGCATTGTATGTTTAGAATGGAAGGAAGGGGCTTTTTTCGGAAAGCAAAATCTATATCTGCACACATACATATTTATGTGTGCATGCGCAAAAAGCAAAATCAAAAACAAAACAAAAATCTTTCCTTTGCCACTTTTAAATTTACTAAAATAAAATGTGTCCTTGTTTTTCCAACAAAATGTGCCCTTTGTAGACACATGAATGGTAGGCGCGACAATTAAAATTGCATCCACAATCTGTCTGGGCTGTGACGACAAGCAGCACTTCATTAGGAGAACAACTCTCTGTCCACAGCACACATACCCACAGGTGGGGTCACGTACTTTCCAGGGATTTCATTAGTGTTCTAAAGGAAAAAGATCAACATGGATATTATGCTCCCATTAAAGTTTTCTCTTACCACGTGTCTGTAAGCCCTGTAATTATAAATATGTAGACTTGTGCCGCCTGCAGTGGTAGCCACACCACATGTGGTTATTTACATTGAAATTAAAATGAAAGAACACTAAGAATTGAGATTCTCAGTCACACAAACCACATTTTCAGTGCTTATGAGTCACATGTAGCCCGGGACTGCCAGCTGGGGATAGTACAGAGATAGAAAACTCACACCATCACAGAAAAACGCGATCGATGACACTGACACTCAAAAACTTGCAGTGGATAAAGTTCTAAAAAGTATAATATATACGTAAATAATTGTGACGCCAGAGTTCTCGTCTTAAAGATTTGTGAGTTACTGTGATTGTTGCTGCTGCTGTTGGATGTGGTGAAAAAGATGGGTAGGTAAGTGGAAAAGAAGTGAATTTTGGAGCTGGGCAGCCCTGGGTTCAAACCGACTTAGCACCTATTGCCTGGGCAAGTTCATTGACATCTTTGAGACTCAGTTTCCGCATCCAGAAAGTCAGGTGAAGAACATTTGTTTTGAAAGGGCTGTCTGAGGATTCAGCGAGTTCGTGTCTCTAAAACGTCCAGCTGCAGTGTGGGCATTGGAGGGACCTGTGATAATTACTCTTGGTTTTGTAATAAAAGTTTGCTCCCTCTCGGCAAGTTTTCATAAAGTTTCAAGCTGGCAACGTGAGCAGGTCCTCACTCATCTTGATAAATATTTTAATCATCCCATTTGCACATGTCTGAAGTTATTTTTAAGTGAACTGTTTTGACAGAGGCAAAGGAATTGATCTCCATCTTTATTCTCCTCTTGGTTCAGCCGCTACGATACTTTACTGAAAAGGAATTAGAGGAAATTAAACTAAACCTAGATTTTAGCATTCAATATTGGGAGGCATTATTAGAGACTCGCAATGGTTATAAACCGGGACCAGAGCCCACCCCTAATTTCTCTCTGTGCGGGTCCTTGAGAATCATTTCCAGAAGAGGCATTTGAGATGCTTTTAAAAAATCAGAAGAAACCTCGTCCAGCAATGGGTTCCCTCAGACGTGCCAATCAGCTCCGTGTGTATCTCCCTCCGCTGACAAGCATCTGAGCCTGAAAGGAGCACAGCAGACCTCGGGTGTCTCTGCTCCTCTCCCCCCAGGGCGCCGACGCTCATGGGAAGTGCAGCTCATATCCAGGTTCTGCCTCCATTAGCTGAGAACTCATTCAGGGCCATTTTGAAACTGAGAGTCCCTATGACTCTGATTAAGTTTAGTTTTAAATCCTAGCTCTAGAAACCACATCCCCCTCTCTGTACAGCCCTCAGAGTGCCAGGCTCTCCCCGGATAATCAGCCGCCCCCAAGGCAGCAGAAGACAGTGGCCCGGACCTGACCGATGGCCACACGGTCCGGACCTCTGGCAGCTACAGCTAACACCTTGACCTAAGTCCTAAGCCCTGGGGTGGAACGGCCCCTGGCTGCTTTCCCAGGAGACCTGACGGGGACCCGGGAGCCGACCGCAGAGCTGTCCTCAAGACAGTTCTGAAGAAATGATTTGTTATCCTTATTTCACCTCCAACCAATCAGCTCCCAGCACACCCCTGAATCCCTAACCCATGCTACCATGAGTTTGCCCTATGTAATCTGTAACCTACACACCACTGGGGAGTCGGGTCTTTAGAGCGCAGGCTCCCTGTCTCTGGATTGGCCAATTCAATATTAAACCATTTTTCTTTCTACACTGCAAACTCCTGCTTGTGCATTTCTTTGACCCAGTGAGCACAGGCAGGCAGACAAAAAAACCCCGCTAGGATCCTGGTAACAATTTCCTTAATTCTTAAAGATCCTGTGGGAGTCAACTCCAATGGAGAAGAGAAGAAGGCAGATTCCACAAGGGGCCGAATGGGGAGTAGTTAAGGAATGTAAAGAACCAAACATAATTCCCTTGTGATACCAAAGCTTAGAAAATACCCTGAAGTCACTCCATTAACAAAGCAGCAAACGCAGAGCAGACGACCAGTAAGGCAATTCCAGCTGTCTTCTTGTTTTCGTTCTTTTTACTGCATTAACCTGGGTTTGCCTGGGCAACTGCCTTGGGGCCCAGTTTTAAATTATCAAATTTATCCATGGAGATTTCCAATCCAGAACTACCCCATCCCATCCAGAACACCTCAGAGATAAAAGGCCTGTATGGTCATCAAAATCTGATCTTTTGTCTTAGGAATTTATGCTGGAGGGTAAGATGATGATAAACTTGAATATATATGAGGTCTGACAATTAAGTTCACGAACTTGGGGCAACGATGTTGCTAACCTATTTTGATATCAGAGGGATTATTCATTATGAATTTGTACCAACTGGACAAACAGTTAACCAAGTTTACTATTTGGAAGTGCTGAAAAGGCAGCGTGAAAAAGTTAGACAACCTGAACTTTTCACCAACAATTCATGACTCTTGCATCACGACAATGTATCAGCTCACACAGCCCTGTCTGTGAGGGAGTTTTTAGCCAGTAAACAACTAACTGTATTGGAACACCCTCCCTACTCACCTGATCTGGCCCCCAATGACTTCTTTCTTTACCCGAAGATAAAGGAAATATTGAAAGGAAGACATTTTGATGACATTCAGGACATCAAGGATAATATGACGACAGCTCTGATGGCCATTCCAGAAAAAGAGTTCCAAAATGGCTTTGAAGTGTGGACTAGGTGCTGGCATCAGTGCATAGCTTCCCAAGGGGAGTATTTCAAAGGTGACCATAGTGATATTCAGCAGTGAGGTATGTAGCGCTTTCTCTAGGATGAGTTCACGAACTTCATTGCAGATTATATATATATATATGCGCTTGGTCTGTGTGTAGAGCTGCTTTTAGCTCTCATAGGCAGTGACTTCCTTTCAGAGGCAGGAAGTCCACATTTGGAAGTTCAAGTGCAGACCACAGTCACTCCCTGTCCAAAGCAGGTCCCTAGAGAAGGAGGAGAACCCAGTTCCTCCCCACCAGGGAGATGGCCTCCTACCCAGTGTGATTTGCACAGTGGCAGCTAAGCCGGACCAGCAGGTGCACAGTGGTTCCCAGATAGCTGCTGTTTAAAAACACAAAGCTGTCCCTCTGCCACAGATGTGTGACAGCTTTGGAAAGGAGTGGGGCTTTTGCTCACCTGCTGTACTTGGTCTCCCAATACCGCTTGCATTTAAAAAACAAAGCCTGATTAGCTTTTCATCTGGGAACCTCCTTGCATCAGCTGCCACCCAGTTTGCAAGTGTTTCCACTGGTCAAGAACCGGGGCCCATGTGCCTGTCCCAGGAATGCCTTTCCCTCCCCTCCCCTTCCCTCTCATCCCCTGCCCTCCCTTCTACTCCCCTTCCCTTGCCTGCCCTTCCCTTCCCAAGGTCACTGCTGGGCTAATTCAGAGAGAAGGGTGGCCATGGCCAGAAGGTCAGTTTCCTAAACTTCTCCAGAGTCCAGGATTCTAGCAAAGCCTCTCTGCTGGAGAGGGAGTCACACTCCATCCTGCAGGTGGCCCTGAGACAAATGACTTGGTAAGGAAGTCAAAGTTGTTGGAAACTGGTTAAGCTTAAGTGAAAATTCAAACAAGAGAAATAGAGGACAGGATGTTTAAAATGGTTTTTAACAGGAAAAAGCTAAGAAGGAATCAAGAGACTGAAATGACAGACAGAGGTCACAAGCCACCTCCAGCTCAGAGTGTGGGAATTTAGGGTTGTAATACTGGGAATGGGGACACTGAGAGCTTTACAAGGATGGATGGGTTAACAGAAGTGGCTGAAGAGCATTGAAAGAACAAACACTAAGAACAATGCCTGTCCTGTCCTTCTAACTTTAACGCTGCCGCCTCAGTTTCCATCATTCTCTCATATCAATTATTAACATATCCGGCAAGTGGATTTCCCTGCCCTAATATGTCTCTTCCCTCCCTCCCTCCCTCTTTTCCCCTCTTCCTCCCTCTCTCCTTTCCTTCCTTCCTTTCTTCCTTCCTTCCAGATACTCTCTTTGTAGTTTATTCAACATATATTATTGAGCTACTATACATCCAGAATTATTCTAGGTCCTGGGGAAATAGGATTGATTGAATCTCATGGAGGTTACATGTTAGTGGGAAGACAGATTATAAACAGGATAAATAAATAAAATATATACCATGTAACATGATGATAAATTAAGAGGGAAGGGGGATGGAGTGCAGGATGAGACCCCTCTATGTAAACTAATAGAGGCACATTATCCAGATCCCAGCAGGACAGTTAGGACAGTGCCTGCTCCACGGAGCACACAGCTTGGCCTTGGAGCCCTTCCTCTGGGGGTGCAACCCACAGGGTCAGGTGGCAGGTGGGATGAGCGCTGGGTCTCAGAGCCCCTCAGGGTGGTTATGCAGTGTGTGTGTGTGTTGTGTGTGTGTGTGTGTGTGTGTGTGTGTGGGAGGGAAGCGGGTGTGTGTGTGTGTGTGTGTGTGTGTGTGTGTGCACACGCGTGCTTGTAGGTGGTTTTATGTGGCGAGGCCAGGACAGCCCTCCCTAGAGACCTGAAGGGGTGAGGTGGCAGCCCTCTCATATGTGAGGGAAGAATAAGAAGAGACAAGTGAAGGACCTGAGAAGGGAGCCTGCCCAATGTGGTCCAGAAAGGGGAAGGGGACACTGACTAGTGTGAGGGAGCCCGTGGGCAGGGCAGGCTCAGGGGGGACAATGACTAGTGTGAGGGGGCAGGTGGGAGAGGGCAGCTCAGGGGTGACAGGGGAAGGGGACAGTGTGAGGGACGGGGGGAGGGCAGCTCAGGGGGGACAGGGGACAGTCTGAGGAGGCGGGGGGAGGGCAGCTCAGGGGGGACAGGGATATTTAGGCTGTAACAGGACATTGGCCTTCACACGGGTTGTGAGGCACCATGGGAGGCTTGGGAACAGGACCTGACTCAGTTTGTCAGGGGCTCTCTGGCTGCCGACTTGAGGACGGGCTGAGCTGTGCAGGGCTGGACCCAAGAAGGCCGGTGAAGAGGCTATTACAGCCATTCAAGCAAGGATGCCCAGTACAGGTCTTCTCTCATCATCTCCCACTGCAGCCCGTCACACTCTGTAAGGCCTAACGTGATCAGCAGCTTCTTGGATAAAAGAGAACCCTGCAGCGGCCCCACATTGCCCACAGGACGCTCCCTGCATGGGCGATAACTGACCCTGACCAGGCCTCCGTCTCCCTTTTCAGCCTCATAGCCTGGCACCTCTCCTCACCAGCTCAATTCTGGCACCACTTTCCCCAAATTCTAACTCGAAGTTCTCAAATGATGGCCTAAAAGGCCATCTCTGGTCAGCAGACCCGTGTGCTTAGTGTCTCTGGTGACAAGTCAGGTTCAGGCCGGCCCGGTGGCTCAGGTGGTTAGAGCTCCGTGCTCCTAACTCCGAAGGCTGCTGGTTCAATTCCCACATGGGCCAGTGGGCTCTCAACCACAAGGTTGCCAGTTCAATCCCTCGAGTTCCGCAAGGGATGGTGGGCTCCGCCACCATCAACTAAGATTGAAGATGGCACCTTGAGCTGAGCTGCCTCCCAGATGGCTCAGTTGGTTGGTGTGCATCCTCTCAACTACAAAGTTGCTGGTTCGACTTCCGCAAGGGATGGTGGGCTGTGCCCCCTGCAACTAGCAACGGCAACTGGACCTGGAGCTGAGCTGCGCCCTCCACAACTAAGACTGAAAGGACAACAACTTGAAGCTGAATGGCCCCCTCCACAACTAAGATTGAAAGGACAACAACTTGACTTGGGGAAAAAAAAGGCCTGGAAGTACACACTGTTCCCCAATAAAGTCCTGTTCCCCTTCCCCAATAAAATCTTTAAAAAAACACACAAGTCAGGTTCAGCAGATGTAGTGCCTGGGGCAGAATGGGTGCTCTTCAGGAAACACTGTGATGAAGAAAGAAATGCAGGCTGGGAGGGGAGAGAGGAGGATGCAGGGGTGAGGACAAATGAGGCTGGGATGGGGAGAGCTGGCCAACATGAGAGCCGCTGGGGGCTGAGGGGCTCTGGGCGGGCACCATAGCATCACTACAGTTGGCCTGAACAATCTTTTATTTTTTTTCATTGCTTATCAACAATTAAAAATTTAAAAATCTGTACAAAACCTGAATTGCTGACGTCTTTTGAAGGATCCGAGGTGAGGTCACTCTGGGGCTGCTCTCCCGTGTGGTGACAATCAGCCAGAGCTGAGGGGTGGCCGTCCCTTGCACACAGGCTGCCTGGAGGTTTCTCAGGACCTATCTGTCCTGTTTCACAGTTGCCACCCCAGGCCTGACCCACACAGAGCCCAGCGTCCCCTGATGGTGTGCGTCTTCACGTCATGTGTCACTGATAACTCTGTCCTAGCCTCCTTGGCGAGCGTCAGCAGCTTCCTCACCTGGTGCTGTGATCTGAACGTGTGTCCCCCACTTTCACCCCCCCACACACATCCGACCTTCATATGTTGAAATCTTAACGCCTGATGTGAAGGTATTAGGAGGTGGGCCTTTGGGAGGTGCTGAGGTCATGAGGGTGGGGCCCCCGTGATGGCATTGGAGCCCTTATAAAAGAGACCCCACAGAGCTCCCTGCTTGTGAGGACAGGGAGAAGGCACCGTCTATGACCCAGGAACAGCCCCTCACCGGATCATCCTGGCACCTTGATCTTGGACTTCCAGCCTCCAGAGTGACGGGAATATATTTCTGTTGTGTATAAGCCACCCAGTCTGTGGTATTTCGTTATAGCTATCAGAACAGACTAAGACACCTGGCAAAATATACATCCTTTAAGACCCTCCCACTCTGTGGAGCACTCTCAGGCCCCCAGGGGGCTTACTCCTGGCTCTAACGCCCTCTGCTGTGGCTGTGTGCCCCTCCCCCCTCCCAGGCGGGGCTGCGACCTCTTCTGTCTGTGTACCGAGCTCCGAGCACCACATCTGCTGTAGTGGGAACCATACTGTTTGTTAGAGGAAATGGGCTTAAGTTAGACGAATAAACACCTCACAGGGTGACAAAGTCTAGAGTTTCTCATTGGAAAGAGACTCCAACTGCTAGATACTTCCAAGGTTTAGAAATAACAGAAGGGACCTTGGTGCTCCTGGTTTTCCTCAGAGCGGCGTGGCCGTGTGCCCTCGTCATACAGCTGGTGCCAAGCCACACGTGGCACACACAGGCATCTTGAAAACACTCCCCAGGCAAGCTGCCCAGTTTCGATCAACACATACATTCATTTGTGCTACAACTCAGTACACATGCTGTTTCTATAACGTCTGTCAGTGGCACGTGAGAGAACCAGCATCCAGTCGAGGGACATGGAATGGACAGAGGTGAGCTTGTTGTGAGAGACACAGCCAGGCGGCATTTCTACTGTCACAAGCGATTGTGTGGCCTGGAGACTAATGTGTGGGTAGCAGAGCGTGGCCAGGGCAGCGTAAAATGGCACACACCTCCTAGAAGGATGGGAGGAGAGTGACCAGGTGAATAGCACGACGGCTTTTACAGAGACCAGAGACACCGTCAACTGCGATGCAGGCTAATCTGTGGTTACTGGTGACTGTCCCAGAGTTGCGTCCGCCTTTGATCCCTTTGAGGGGCTCTTCGTTTCCCCTATTCAAAGGTGGCCTGCAAACCTAGAGCCTCACAGCAAAACTATGGATATATATTCATAGTTCACTGTTTGCAAACTCTATGCAAGTAACACAATCTGTCACAACAGAGCCCTGCTTATACCAGGGAAGGTAATGTCATTGGCTCAAGGTCACCTGGCTGGGATGTCACTGGTTTTGAACTCACGTCTATGAGCGCAGGACCAGTGCTGTTTGTGCAGCCCTCGCCAGGCTCACCAGGACAGAACCGAGGCAGCCAGCCTGTGACACCGGAGGAGCTGGGACGGGCCACCATGCTTCCTGCCTGTCCTTGCTCCTTGGCCGATGCTAACAGTTGGTACATGGCTGGCGCTGGCTGGTGGCCCTTTGGCCAGCTCAGCCATCTGGCATTCTGCCCTTCCTGCTCACCAGCATTTCTTCTGCCTGGGTGGCTGTCCCTGCTGCTCCTGTCTGGCAGGACCCGAGTGGCAGAGGGTTGGCTGCGAGGTCCTCGGCGTTGGCTTCCGGCGAGGCTGAGGTGGTCCCGTTCCCATGGAAGTCTGTCCTCCTCTGCCTTTGTCCCCAGGGCCCCTCAGCCTTCCTGTCGTGGTGTCCCACTACCATTAATGAAATGAGCTCCTGCTCCCCAGAGAGGGAACCCTGGGTCCCCCCATTCCCTCTTTGGTCAGTGTTCTGTCCTGGAAACCCGGCTCGGCCTATACTTTGTGTGATTCTGGGGTTCATTCTGGAGAGCCAGGCTGTGTTAACAGATAGGGAAGGAACAGGAAGAACTTGTCACATACAGAAGCGCCTGTCCACAGTGGTGCGAGGGACAAAAGGAAGTCGGGACAGAGAGACACGGGCCACATGCAGCAACCGAGCAGGTCCTGCCCAGGTCATACTGAAACTTAAAACCATGGTAAAGAATTTTAGGAAGTCATGGTGTGATGTGTTCGTTATCTGTTGCTGTGTAGCAAGTTATCCCCAAACTCAGAGCTTAAACACCAAACATTCACTATCTCACACAGTTTGTGAGGTTCAGGGATCCAGATACAGTTTAGCTGGGTGGTGCTGACTCAGAGCCCCACGTGAGGTTGTTGCCATGTGTCTTCTAGTGCTTCGATCAGCTGAGGCTCAATTGGAGCTGAGGACCAACTTCCAGGATCGCTCAGGGGGCCTCTTTGTGCTCCACTCCGTGGGGCTGCTCCGTAAAGAGCAGCTGTATCCCCCAGAGCACGAAAGAGGGAGTCTGAGAGCCGAAGTTGGAAGCCACGGTGTCTTTTATAACCTAACTTTGGAAGTGACATTCCATCATTCCTGCCAAAACCTAATGGTCCCACAGACCGACTCTGATATGCCATGTGATGGATTAACCAAAACGCTTAAAAAGAAAATCTGGGGAAGGAAGTGTCCATAGAGGTTTGAAGGAGCTCAGAACTTATTCCAGAAGATCTTGCAGCCCATGTGCATGTATAGGGCTGTGTGCATGCCCCCTGCAGACGTGGCAACCTCTGGCTGACCTTGAGGCTCTGCACAAGCCGGAAGTAAAGGCTAAGGCAGGGCTGTCAGCTGCTGGCGGAGGACGGAGTGCTCCAGCACACACAGACCACCCAGCAGAAACCAGGGCATGTTGATTGCATGCTCTTAAGTTAGTCTCTGTCCAGTTATTAGCTGACCACTAAGCTAGCCGAGTAGGGACTTCAGGGGCTGAAAAGGGGGAGTAACTGCTAATGGGTACAGGATCTATTTGGGGGTGATTAAATTAGATAGTGGGATTAGTGGTGATGGTTGCACAACCTTGAGATGCTATTAAAAACTACTGAAGTGTACATTTCAAAGGGCGGAATATTATAGCATGTGAATTATGTCTCAATGAAAAATTAAAACTACTAAAGAATATATCTATATCTATATATATCTTAGCTCTATTGTCATTTTCTCCATCTTCTTCCAGCTCTTCAGATTAAGTTAATAATCTTTTCCTGTGATACCACAATTTCTTATAAATGTTTTGATAATTATGTACATTAGTTTTTTTCAGTCTTATTCTTCTTTAGTAGACTATGAGCTCTTTGAGGGCAAGACACAGTTCTTATTTACCTTGTAATTGCCAAAAGTTAACACAGTATCTGGAACATTAGAGGAGCTCAGTCAATAGTGGATGAATGAATAAAGAGAATGAACTATTGAAGAGAAAATGATTCTGTCCTGAGGGTTTCTTGCTTGTTTTAACTTGGGTTCCTTGCAAAACCAGACTCTGACGGGGGATTTTTCATAAAGGAAGTTTATGGGGGAGTGTCCTGAATTTGGATGCATGTGGGGGAGTGAAGGCAGGAGAATTGTGGAATTTTTTCCCCTTCCTAGCAGTGACCCTCAGTGCAATCACAGCAAAGGCCTCAGCCAGTCCTTGGGGAGTTGGATGAGTTTTCAGAGTTGTCCTGCCTTAGGGACCAAGGATCAGGTGTTCACCCCCTCCTGATCAGGCCGTCCCTTGGGAGAAGGCATGATCTCGGGCCGAACAGTTCTGACTGTCGGCCTCCCACAGTCCAGCAGCTGAGGAAACGAATGTGTGCCTCAGTCCTAAAGAGACATGCGGGTACCATAGCGCTTAGCACACTGCTCAGTTCTGAAATAATCTGGCTCTTTGTGCTGAATCAGTATGGGATCCACTGAAGGAGATGGGACGACAGGCAAAGCATGTGTGACAAAGAGATCAGACCATTTGATTTCTGCCTTGAGTCTTCTTCCTGCTAACTGTACTGTGTGGCTCAGAGTTTATCTTCCCCAGTCCTGTTTCTGCTTCCATGGTGGGAGCGCTTCATGCTCAAACACTGAACAAGTCACTGGTGTGCTGGGTTAACATGGGAATGGGGTCCAAGCTGAAGCTCCACGGCCAGGAAGGAAATCCAGTACCTATGATCGCCTGGGGGGCCAGCCACACTGTGCTCTCTCCACCAATCCACAAGGACCTCCCACATTCCTGCTGGAAAATTACAGAAGAGCTCCAGCAGCCCCTCCACGCTACTGATAAACCGATCAACTGTGTTTTGAGTTAGTTGGACCCTGATAAGTATTTTGCATCTTTTGTCTGAGCTGTCAATGAGAAATCATAGTGGAAGAAAATTATGTCATTTCTTACCCTGTATCAAATGGATTAGTGACCTGCTAGGAAGGGGAAAAAATGAGTCAATGGTGTGTAGTAAATCACCAAGTACTATGGAGAAATGTGGAACTCAGACATGTAAAGAATCCTGAGTGATATGATTGCAATCTCTGCATTCAAGCAAAGGACTTCTCAAAGGGGACAGGCTGGACAGGGAACCTTACCAGCATCACAGGGGGGAGGTGAGGCTTGCGTCGCTTGAAAAAGCATATCATGCTTTCTCCCCACAGGAAGGATTTGTACAGAACTCTTTTCTGTTGCAGATATGCAGAAAATGGTATGGCAGAATGTTTTAGGTGACAAAGGTTTAAAAAAAAACACAATTGGGAAGTGGCTTTGGGAACAAACGGCTGTGTGATGTTCAGGTTACTCATCAGAAGTTTTTATCTCTATCAGCTATATTAGGCATTAATTTACACACTGGTCCCTTAGAAAGCCTTCAGTTAAGGATTGCAGTGACCTCCTGCTCTAAATGGGAGTTCCCACACCACAGGTAGGGAGACTCAGCCTGAGGACGGCAAGATGATAACAAGCTCCGAAGAATGTCTGAGCTTTGCTCTGAAGTTAAAATCACCTGGATTTTTTTTGACAACTGTTGTTGGACATGGACTCGTCATTGAAGGTGATGACAAGAATACTTGTCACCTCTGAGACTCCACTGATGCCCAAACTTTCCTTTAAAGCCTAGAGTAAGGAATTAAATAAACAGCTCCTTTCACAGGACAGATTCCCCTGGGGTAGGTAAGGCGACAGCATCTTCCCTGACGTTTTCTGTTATTTCTGTGACTCAATTACAGGCTCACCCTGAACAGCAGAAGCTGTGCCTGACTGACAGCCCCAATCCTTCCAGGGCTCACATTCCAAGCTGCCGCTGAAGGAACTCTGCAGATGAAAGCAAATTTACTCACATCTCCAGCAGCAGCATTTCTCAAGGTCTGGCAGCTTAGAATATGAATACACACTATATCCTTGGTGGCAGCAGCAGTTAAGAGTACGGATCTCAGGAGCAATTAATAGTCTCAGGTTAATGCTTTACTTATGGACAAGGAACGTGAAAATAATTTCCATTGTTGTATATTTATTCAATGTGTGTGTGTCATTCTTATATATATATATATATTTGTAAATTTATATAAATTGTATATATACATATATATGTGTGTGTGTATGTATAATATCTTAATGAAATGTGTCTTTTGCCCACTGACCCTTCCTGGTGAATGACCTCCGCTTCTCGAGTCTACTTGGGCTCTTAGAAAACCATTGCTGCCCCGGGTTCTCGCCTCCTTAGCCTCAGCAGTTGGAAGGCTTTAGTTGTTTCTGTCTTGTGTGACATGTAGATTCTGTTCTGCCGTCTCTAACAGCTTTTTACACCTCTCACCTTTTCATGTCTGAGACGCAGCATGACGTGGGCACTAAGAGCACACACTCCAGTGGGAGACGGCATGGTTTCAAATCCCAGCTTTACCATTTATCACCTGTCCTACCTCAGGCAAGTGACTGAGCACCTATTAGAAAACAAGACAACAGGCCCAAAACAGAGTTGTTTATACTAAGCCCCATGTCACCAAACCAAGACTTAATCACAGAAATGTAATTTTAAATCAGTCGGTCAGGAACCACCTGAGCCACACCAGGTACGTGACCTGCCTGAGAGACCCTTGCCATCCCCTAAAGGAAGGTAAGCTGGCAGTCACCAACTCGCCTTTTCTGTCCAGTGTGACGTCTTTGTTCCTGCCCACCCCCAGACCCGGCTGTCGCAGCCTTTTGTTGTGTAGCTTCTTGGCGCTCCTCTGTCTGCTATGTTGGATGCTGCCCGACTCACGTTTCACTTAAGTCAACTTAAAAGTTTTAATATGCTTCAGTTTATCTTTTACCACTCCTCGGTCCTCAGCCAAAAAGGGTGGGTATGAATAGTGTACACCTTATAGGGCTGCTCTGAGGATTAAATGAATCGATTATGTGCAGAGTCCTTGGAATAGGTCCTGGCCCATAGCGGGTACTGTATTATCACCATCACACTCTCAAATCTAGCTTGTTTCTCATCACCTTCTTTACTACCCAACCTGGGGTGTATACATTCTCATAAGGTTTTCATAACCTCTTTTACCTCTGTTCTTAGCACCACAATATCATCCCTCCATTTTAGCTCCATTCTGGCTGGACCTCTTCTAAGAAGGAATCCCATACGTAGGCAGTGGGAGACAGTCATTTTTTTAGGAGCCTGAATCATATTTTCTATTTAACCAAGATGTTTGTCCAACTTCTACTATCTGACCTGTCAGATTCGGAGGCAAAGGCCATGGCCATGTGTGTCTAAGGTTCTCAGGTCCTGCCTGGTGGTGGCACTGATGCAGCCGATGCCACCCACTCACGAGCACTGCTCGTTTTCACGGCACACTCTACGAGTCCTGTATGTGCCAGCACACACGGTCCCGCCAATAGCGGGGACGTGTCCCATAGGGAATCCCTGGCTGTGTGATGGCCATGACGGATGGAATTGTGAAACAAAAGAGGGACGGCATGTATAGTGAGAAATCCCATTAGAAGAATCTCTTTTTCCAAGTAAGTGAAACAAACCCATCTCCAGCTGGTTAGTAGGGTCCAAAATTCCAGATCCTTTGCCAGATGTTTTATGGATCAAAGTGAAACAGGGAAATTTAATAAAGCTGCAGCCTCAGGTGTGATTGTTCTCAAAGTATAGCATCCACGTCACTTCACCAGAATTCCCCTTCAGGCTACAATGTTTCAGTAATTTGTGTCTTTAGGGGAGGAGATGATATTTGTTGGCAGGCTATAGGTCCTTTTTTTTAGGTATATTTTTTCTGCAGCCATCGCCAAACCAAGAATGTTAACAGGCCATCAATTTAACTCTGATTTCATAAAGTGTGAGTAAAGTGGTGGCAGGCTGCGGCCCTTTTGCTGGGAGCAGCAATTAAGCCGGCTGAGAAGAAACTTGAAGAAGGCGGGGACTCACTCTGAAACGAGATTATGGGAATTTGCTCTGTCGGAACTGTGATTCATGCCGAGATCCGAGAAGTGAGCCTGAAGACCAATAAAACTACCTTCCTTCAAACTCCTAGCTAAGTAGCTAACAAGCCCTCTTCGCCTTGTTGGTGAGGTCAGAATTTTTCTGGCTCTCATCACAGGTGTCCGTGAAAATGGCATCTAGAATATTCCATGTTGATGGAGAGCCTTTATTTCCCACTTGTCCCCATGTCGATTGCATATGCACATGTCCCTTCGGGACTTTTAATGGCAGTGAATTACAAAGGCTTCCTGAGGCCTCTCCCTGGAGGAATTGCCACAGGGAGTGATGTACCCTGACTGAGGTGCCTACCGGGGATTCCAGGCTTGTTAGCAGGATCACCAAGTTCCTGCATGAGTGTCTTCATGCAGAAAATACAGAATTTAGCAGTCAAGAGGGCCCAACACTTTGATATCAAAAGATCAAGTTATTAACTTATGTTGGTAGGTCAGCCTAGGAATGGATGCTGGTCATTTACCTGAGAAATCATTGCCGTTTCCTGTAGAGGGGTCCAAGAGTCAGAGAGATTATGGATCAAAAGTTGAAGTGTGTGCAAAAGAGTAAAACACTTGGAAAGTGCTGAAGGAATGTTTGTTTCAACCAATATCCGAGACACATTGTATAACAATTATCCGTTATGTCTCTGTCTATCCCGTTGGACTATAATATACCCTAAGACCTGGGTCTTGTTTGGCTCTGGTCCCTGGTGCCTAAAACAGAAGAATCACTCAGTAAAGAACTACAGGCTGCCCTGGGGTAGAGAACAAGCTGCGGGGGTCAGTAGCCCAATGAGATTAGTCCAGTGTTTGTTTTCATTTTAGAAAATGTCAAGGTATTCAAACTTGACCCAAATCACTTATGAAATCTTCTGAAGCATCTTCCTCTGGTGCAGCAGCGTTTGGTCGGCCGAGCTCTATTACAGTAGCATAGACCTTTCTAGGGAACAGGGGTAGGTAGGTGCGGGCAGTGGTGAGGGTTACTGGGAATGTGGTCACAGTTATAAATGAGCCTCCAGACGCAGGGTCCAGGACATCACCATCCTTCCCTATGCAGCCTGGGCCCCAAGGATCTAGTCTTCTGTTTCCTTGTTCATTGAACCATCAAGAAAACTTAGTGATTTCAAAAGGTCAAAGCAGAGAGCTCATGGGGACAGGACAGAAATCTTTCAACCATCCACATACATCCTCAGACTGCCTGAGATGTGGCAGAAATGAATGCTGTTATTCTTGGAATCAATCCTAATATCACCAATAAAGGAGTTCTCAAGGCACAAAGAGCCATGGGGCAAGCCGAGGAGCTGCAGCTGAACGGGAACATCGCAGCCGTGTTTTGAGTCAGCGGCTTCCACAGAGTCCAAGGGCCGAGGGAGAGACCATCGACCATCAGCAAGGCCTCGGTCCACGGTGGTGTCAGTTCTGCAAACGTTCCCACCACTCCATCCACTTAGGAGAAAGAAGTTACCCACACACACGCTCCTCAGTTCCTCATCTCAGGTGCGAAGGTGGGTGGAGTAAGGATGAGGAGGTGACAGTGCAGGGAAGGCCTCCCGTGGAGAAGAGTCTTTACAGGTCACATGCAAACATGGGTTTGCTCAGCTGGGGGTCCTGGGCCGCCACGGGTCATCTTCCATATGCTCTGCCAGGACCGCATGTCCGTGAGAGACACACAGGCCCCAGAAGATGAGTCGCCCAACCATTGTCTCTGTCTTTAGACATCGTCCTATCTACATGCAGAGCAGATAATGTCTCACATACTAAGGAGTATGTCTGACATATTCAGGCCGGGCACTGGGACCCGATTCTTCCAGGAAACCCTGGTAGAGAAACGTCTTCTTTTTCAAGTGTCAGGAATGTTCGGAATATTCATTTAAGGAAAAGTCAACATTTCAGGATTCCGGGGGCCCAGCAGGGAGGTTGAACTGTAAGTTGAAGGAGGCCATTTCGAACAAATATGTGTGGGCGTTATGGGGATGCGGACGTGAGTGGGGAGCAAATGAGCCTCTTGTTGATTTGGATAAAATCAGCTCAAAGCTGGTCCTTCCTGCACACCGCACAACAGCCTGTCACCTTCCTCAGATGTCTGTGGTTTCCCAGGGATGTGACCTTCTCAGACCCCACTGGCCCTGGAAGCTGGTCCCAGCTGAACGCTTGACATCCATGTTGTGTCATTAGACTCCTTACTTCTCCCACGGTGACAACAAAAGTGTGGGTCTTTCCTGTGCTCTTCCACTGAGTCATTCAAAGACCCTCACCCCATGTCTTGTTCAGAAAGTGAACCACCCTGGAGGGGTTTCAGCAGCAGCAACGTAAGTGACGTAAATTAAACGTTAGGCCTCCAGACTCGTAAGCCAGCTTTGTCAGTCCTGTCTGTCATCTCCGGTCCCCTCCTGTTGCTGCTCAGAGCCCAGCACGCGGTGCTGCCACTCACTCCACCCGGAGCCTCTCTCCTGCTCAAGGAATGATCTCGTCCCCTCTGCCCCCCACAGGCCATGACTAACAATCTGGAGAAGTGATTTCTTTTCCAACAACATAAAATAGATAAAACCATTTCTGTCAGGAAGAGCCTGGAATCCAGTTGGAAAATCATTTACTGATGAACGGAGCAGCCCAGAAAGAGAGCAGTTCTGTCCGAATGTGGCTTCAGTTTCCCAGCTCCACCCTGACAAGCTGGGTGACCTTGAACAAGCTGACCGCTTAGTCCCTCGCCTGCAGAAGATGGATCACATCATGCAACACGAGTGTTGTTAGGAGTTACTAAGGATGTAAAGTTACATGTTTAAAATGACCGACATCGTGCTGGCCTTGTGGCACACAGTAATAAATGCTCGGGGTTTTAATGAATTCTTGAAATGTCTGGCAGAGAGTCGATGCATATTACGTGTTAGTCACCTTGCTGAACAATGTGGAAATAGAGGCCTTGGCAGCTGACGAGAGGGTGTGGGATAAAGTGAGTGTGGGAGCATGCTTTTCCACCAGGAGTGGCCCTTCACTTTGTTAACAGGCCTCAGGATAAAACAAGAAACTCGCTCCACGAAGGGCCCAAAGGCAAACAGGCCTCCGTGTGTGTCTGCATTCGGTCGAGCAGGTTCACTCAGGTTTCTCTGATACGTGGTGACTTTGTGCTCAAGGACCATACTGCACATGAACCATTTGTAGGTAGTGTGTAAGTAGTTTCACTGTGTTCCAGCACACACGGAAAGTTTTGGGGGATTTTTTGGAGGGGGAAGGAGATGCCTCCAGCATTCCCCTCATTTCTGCTCACCCTCCCTGCCTCTCACCCTCATGTCTTCCTTCTTTCCCAAGGTCTCACATTTTGCTTAAACAACAGTGGTGCCGGTTTCTCCACCAACAGCCTTGACTCTGAAATTTTAATCCAGCTCAGAAGCTAAACAAGAAATAATAATTATACTTTAGGAGGTGATATCTTCAATGGACTTTGACTCTGCCAGATCCAGACCTTACACGAGCCTGGGGAGGAGGGATGGGTGCCTGGGAACGCCCCCCTGGCCGGGAGAAGCTGGCACAGAACCAGGAGGGGGACAGAGACCCCAGACCACATTGAAGGCCCTCCTGCCGGGCAGTCAGAAGTGGGGGTCACACAGGTGGTGTCACTGCACAGAGGCAGAGCCTGGTGACAAGGATACCCAGCAGACGGCTGGGCTCAATGCCAATGAAATCTGTCCCCAAGAGACAGATGCTCAGCTCCCGGAGAGGAGTTCCAGGAAGACAGGAAGGTAAAATCCCAGCTCTGGGGAGACTGAGGAAGGAGCAGATCATCAAGAAAGAAACCCGAGCGCTGGAAACAAAGCAGGACCCACGCACCAGGGCCCCGAGCTGAAGTGGGGTTTGGTCAGGACACAAATGGGCCCTGTTGGCTGCACTAAGACTAGGATCAGATTTGGCCCAGGAGCAAAATGAGGGTGGGGCTGAATTGCCCCAGTAGCTGGACCCCTGTGCACGTGACCCCAGCCGCAGTTGAAAAAGTGCTGTAGAGGCAGGACCCAGGCAAGCAGACGCAAGTGAGGGTTCCAGACACACCCAGCACATGGCACAGCCACTGCCCGGGAATGGAGCGGCAGCAGACCCAAGCCCAGAAACACCTGTGGGCTGCCTGTCACCTCCAGACCAGGCGCAGGCTGACAATCAAAGACTTCTTCCCCTGGGGATGAGCCCAGAGGTTACAGGCGTGGCCTCCCTTGCCCACAGTTAGAGAGGGTGTGGATCATTTCCGTCCAGCTGCTTCTTTTGTGGTCGGAGAATAAGAGGATGGATCGTAAACCTGAACTTGGAGCAAACAAACTGAAGGTTTGAACTGGTGCCTCTTTTTAACCTAATGCTTAAGCACAGGGAGACAGAGAGTGACTTTACCTGTTTCTCAAAGCGTGACCATGGGGCATGCTATGAAAATCACCAAGAGGAGGATAACTCAGCGAGCTGGACTGAATTGGGAGCTCTGGGGTGGGGTCTTTGGAGCAACGTTTGAAACCACAATTCAGGGGATCGTAGCGTGTGCAGGACCAAGAAGGTGCGCTAAGGGAGCAGGCAAGTCTCAGCCACCATCCAGGTGTAGCTGTGTGTCTTCTGTCCCTCAGTCCAGCCAGAGCAGTGCAGGGCTGCCCAGGTGAGAGCCCCAGGCCCCCGTGGGTAGCATTGGTTTTTCAGCTCTCTCTGCCTAGTATAAACGACCCAGGAGCCTGTGTAGCTCCCTCCCTCCTCCAGCTCTGCATCGAGAAAGCAAAGGAAGGCAGATTATCCCAGCCCAGCTCTGCATTAAGTGGATGCACAGATGTCCCCTAGGTCTACCTGTTCAAGAGAGAAGCATATCAGTAAGCGCTCTTCTTGCCACTTCCGCCCACCTCCCATCTCACATACCTTTTGGGGACGCTGCTGTCACAGATACTGGAGATGCTACAATGCCACTGAAGCATGAACGCCAATGTCAACTTATCAAAGGGACGTGATTCTGCTACTTCCTCATTCTTTGGGAACTTAAATGAGCATTGAGAGGAAGCATGCAGGGGCAAGTGTGTGTCACTCCTTGTGTCCCAGCACCTAGCCCAGTTTAATGGTGGAAACTCGATAAACACATGCTGGGTGAAGGCAGGAAGAAAGCTGGGTCTCGATCCCACAGCCAGAGCAGCGGGATGCGGGTTACAAAGGTTAACCTTCCATCTCAGTCCAGGACCACTGGGCATGAGAAATACTTGTACTAGTTAAGGTCACAGGGGATATTGGAGGCTACACAGCAGCTCGTAGAACCCAAGGACAGGGCACACAGCAGGCCCCATAAGGGGCTGGATTGCGGATCTGGAGATTCAAGAACAGAGGTTTCTCAGCCCACTTTCTCCAGGGCTCCTTAGTTCCTCTCTGCACACCTCCATACCTCGGGGTCTCTCTCTCTTTGCAAACAGAGTGTCCTCATTTCTCTTTGTGCAGATCAAACACAGCTGCCCCAGCCTTGGCTGTGCCACTTCATATTTTAAGACCCCGGAGAGAATTATGAGAGTCCCTTGTTCCTAATTCCGAATTCTAAGAAAGAGGGGGCATTCGGCCCATCCTAGCATGGGTGGGGGACGGCAGTGTCTGACCAACTATGGCCTGAGACAGATGCCCCTTTCCCTCTGTCCACCCAGCTGGGGTGCAAAGGACTCACTGAAAAGCCTTGTAGCAGATTCTGTAAGAAGGAGACCAGCAGTCAGAGGGGGCCACCTGCCTGAGAAAGTGGACGGTGTCTCTCGGACACTCACATATAGGAGAGAGTCTCAGTAGAGCCTCCAGTCACCGGCACCACTCTACAGAGGAAAGGCAGCTGGAGTCTCCATTGCAAGTGTCGCTTTGTAGAATCTAATGTCGTACCACATCCCTCCTTCCCCCGTCAGGCAGCTCTTTAACCTGAAGTCCTGGGCATGGCCAGAAGTCGGGTCTGCACCCTTTGTTATGCCCAATACTTTTTCAGAGTTTATAGAAGACAGCTTTAAGACCAAAATTTACCTGCCATTCTCTCCTGTGCCGAGACCCCATTTTTCTTACAAGACCACCTCTGACCAGTGACTTGCTTCTGCCGACCTCAGAGCCACTGGGCCAGTGCCCCTGGCTTAAGTCCACACAAGTTAGACCCCGGGAAGTGGGCAGTCTGAGCCGGATGAGAGTCAGGAATGAATGGAGGTTGGTTCCAGCTCACACTCTCCTCCAGGGAACCTGACATGGCCATGTGGTGTGCGCTCTGCATCCTGGGAGTGCCAGTGTTTTATGAATGGCACCTTCCAAGCCTTGCTGGCCCACATGAGCACTGCCTGCCTCACTGACACCCTGCTGGGCTCTGAGGAAGGGGCCACACACTGAGAAGGTCCAGATGGCACTGGCTGTCCTCCACTAGCACCAGCTCCTTGCCAAGCTAGACAAACGCCAGTTTTTGACGTCATGGAAGTAAGATGATCAGGGCATTGTATCTCCCTGTGGCACACTTGCCTGGCCTTCCACTTGGTCAACGTCACACTGAGCTGAGAGGGTGCTCACCAGAGCTGCTGGCTCCTACGCCTCCTGAGGTTTGCAGACCCTTATCCACCCCTCCACCCCTCAGCCCTGCCTGGATGTCTAGGTAGGAAAAGCATGCCTTCTAGTGGTCATTTGAATCCACAGGCCTTGGAGACCACAGAGCTTTGGAACTGCGCAGTCCCTCATGACGAAGCTGACACCAGGGACAAAATGCAAGACCAGTGATTCCTCCGCCTCCCAAACGCCCTGAGTGCCCTCTGGGAGCAGAGCTGCCCAGTGGGAAAAAGACCTTGTCACGGAAGTACACGTGGCCCAGTGTTTGGAGGCAGCCTAGAGCGGGGTCTAGGGCATGTCTCGAGGGAGTGTGCTTGCCCAGGGGACGCACAGGACAATCCTTGGAGGGGAGGAAGATATATAGGCACTTACTCACTTTTGCTATCTTAATATATAAAAAATTATGCCTTACTAGTGGCCACAGTACATGTATAAAATGTATTTTTAAGTGTGCTTGTGCTTTTTCTCCTTTTTTTTTTTTTTTTTCAGAAGGAGTACACAATCCAAAGCATCTGAAACCAGTCCTTGTGGGCAGGGTCTGGTCAGACAGAGCTTTCTGTGAGTCCTGGCTCTGCTACTGTCTCCTTGTGTGACTCTGGGCAGGAGCCGAGCCTCTCAACAACCGTTTCCTCATTTACAGAATGAACTTGACAGGAGACCCTCACCCCTAAGACTGTTGTGAAAATGAAATGAGACAGCACAACACGAGCCCAGGGTCTGGAGCATGGGGAGCCCGGGATAAGCAGCAGCTGTCGTTATCACGGTCACTGTCCTGTCAATCCACGTCAAACAGCAAAAGCGGAAGCCCTGCGGACGGCTCCCAAGCTCAGCGGGAATGTCTCACCGTGCAGCTGGATTCTGACCCCAGAGGGGACCCCGTAGACTTAAGAGCTACCCTGCGTCCATTTCGTGGTGTGGCCACATCTGCTCTGTCATGGATGGCACTTGGCATAGAGACACATGGGGGCTGTGGGGGCAGAGGGAGCGGGAGCCGTTGATGGGAGCTACATGGAAAGGAAATCCACCTGAGTGGTCCAGGTCTTCCTGTGGAGTTAAGTAGATCTGGATTTATCGCTGTTTCCCCACTCATGGGCTGAGTGACCTTGGCTAAGTTACTCCACTGCTCTGTTCCAGGTGGGAGGATGCCAGCTGCTGTGACATCTAAATGCCTAATTCTCAGAGCTTGGCATAATAGAAGTTTATTTTTCATTTACATTTGCGTCCCACTGCTGTGCTCCTGGTTGGAATACAGCGTCCCTCTACACCCTGATTTAGGGACCCAGCCGCCCTCCACCCTGTGGCCCCTTCATCTCCTAGGGCCTCAGAGTTCTCAGCATCCAGCAAACAGTTGCGGAGACAGAGGAGAAGGCACATTTCGATGCACAGAAGGTGGGGGAAGTGCAGCCCAGCCACTTCTCAGCAACAACTGACAACTATTCTGCAGAAAGGGCGGTCACCTACCTGCCACACTGCCTGGCCCATGGTTTCTTCACCAGTGAGCTGGAGGTGATGGTAATACTTGCCCACAGCCTAGAATGAACACTAAATGGCAATCATGCAATAACTGTTGGCTGCTGTTGCTAATATTAGGAACCAGACCTTGCTATCATTTACCAAAATTGGAAGGCTACACCTTGAAAACAAGCCAGACACCTGTGGGGGCTGGGTTCTGGGGTTTAAGAAGCAGTTCAGGTGCAAAGCCCCACGCAAAGAGGTTATTTTTAACAGCTCCGTCTGAACGCAGGACCTTCACCTGGCTGTCCAGTGCCCTGATGCCTGTACCACACATGTGACTTGTGTGTTTGACCCACACAGACCGACATGTCTGCTGTCCTGGTGCCAGCCCCTCCCCCACGGCGCTTCTCCTTCCGTCACACCCGTGTGCCCACTGGCCGATGGCTGTGTATTTGCTGCTCTGGTATCCGCAGCCCTCCCAGCCTTACCTACAGTTTCTCCTAGATAGAGCTCTGCCCTCAGGGAATGGACCCTGTATCACATGGGTAGCCAGTTTCTTGAACAGTCTGAATTCAACATGTATTTAAATGTGAAAATTTTTTTTGTTTTGTTTTTCTAATCTCTCCCTTCCTACTCTATTTCCCATCACTTACTGACATTTGCGGCAGGTTTCCTAACATTTCAGTCACTTTCATACCCAAAACAGTCTAGTCCACTTTCATGTATCAGTTTCACATCCAGTTTAATGACGGTTTCTCCCTCCCTTCCTGCCCACAACCACACTCCAGCTGCTACGGGGAGGGAACCGGGTCTGCGCTCCCTTCCCCCTCCCTTCACTCCTCTGGGTCTCTCACCTTTAGAATCTGTTCAGGAAGGAAGGATTTGGAACAAGGCTGTCTGTCAGGTGCTACCTCTCTGGCTGGGACAGCTTGCCCATGTGGTATGGAGGGGTAAGTACTGGCTTTCATGTGGACACCCGACAGTGGACCAGACCCGCAACCTTCGGCAGCAGCCACGAGGCCCAAGGGGCCTTCACGCTCTGCCACACCCACGGTGAGAGCACAGAAGGCCCCCTCGTGCTTCCTCTCTCTCTGCCCTGCCCTTTGGCCCCAGCTCCTGACCACCTGCTCACCTCGCAAGTCTGCTGCCTGCTCCATGCTCAGCTGGCTAAGGAAATGCTGGTCACCTCTTGTGCCACCCAAGTCTCTGTGAGGGGTTCCCTGTGTACCCCTCCCTTGTGGGAAGGAGGCAGGGCACTGTAGGACACTCAGCTTCACAAAGGACATGGCCAGATGAGTCCCCCAGGGCAGGGCTACCTGGGAACACCCCGAGCTGTCCTGGAAAAGTGACAGTGGCATCCAGACTCTCTTAAAGCAGGCTTGGCTGTTGCCCAGACCCCGACCTGGTCCTCGCTGACCTTTCCTGACCTTCCCTCTGTCCATCCAGCCAGATTTGCAGAGCTGACTCCAATTGTTATCAGAAACCAGGGCCAGACAGCATGTGGCCACCCCAGGCAGGCTCGTAGCTTGGCATGCCATCACCACAAAGCACTTTAAATATTTGTTCAGTACAAATGTGGAGGGCCAAGGAGAAACCAATTTTCTATTCATGAATATAGAAAAACAGATTTCCTTTATCATTTGTTTCCACTGGCCAAAGAATTGACGTTTTAAAGAATAAAAAGCCAAATTTCTGGTAAAACACATCTCATTGTTTCTGTTAATTCTTTGAAGCTTTTCTTGTAGTTTCTGCAGGAGGTAACTTCTTAGAGTCATAAACAGAGTTTAAAATTTGAATAACAAAACAAATCTTTTTCTTAATAGCACCATACTATGCTTTATTCGTTTTCAAAATTTCAGCAGACTGCATTCTGTCAGCTTTCAGGTGACAATGAAGGCATGTGTAGAGGATGAAAGTCGGCCTGGGTGAGAGATGTGTTTACTTTCTTCTTTCTCTTTTACCTTTTATCTTTTTTTGTTGTTGTTCTTGTTGTTGTGTTTGCTTGTTTATTTTTAAATGTCCATTCCATTTGAACCCACTTAAATCAGAGTGAGAGCCGTTTCTACTCGTACAGTTAGGTGGGGTAGGGTTTGGGGGAGCTGGGGAAGCCAGGTTTATTCTGGAGATGGTTTTATACTGAGCTCCAGCTACTTTACGGGGACCGCCAACCCCACTTTCTTCCAGTTCCCGGGCAGCTGTGCACAGTCCAGGCACATTTCCCACAAAGTGTTCCTGAACGGAATCTGACCACTTTAATAGCTAAAGTAGGAAAAAAACAAGCAAACTGTTATTCACCTGGACTCAGTTTCCCAGCCCAAATCCAGGCGTAGCTCCTCACTAGTTGTGTGGCCTTGGCAAGGAATTTAGCCTCTCTGAACCTGGGCTTCGGCCGCTGTACTGTGGTAATGACCCCAGCCTGCCCAGTTATCCAGAGGTCCAGTTAGCACATGCACAGACTGGCTTGGGTGGCTCCCCCACGGAGGGTCACTGCCCATAGCTGTGTGCCTTGAGAGTAACATCAAAATCCCCCACCTCTCATGTAAAGCTCTCAGGCTGGTCACTCTGTCTACAATTAGAAGGTCACCACGATGTCAGTTCTAATTTTCCCTTCCCAGGTCTTGATCCCTTTAGGTGGAATTGTTGATGCAGACCCCATCCTGTGCACACCAGCCGGACCCCATCTCCTGCCCATGATGACATCACACCAAACCACAACAAAGGACAGAGACCACAGGATTGTCTCTCAAACTTCGGACACACACTTTCCTGAGACCTAGCACTAGCTGGACCTCTTACCAGATGATAGATCTCGGGCAAATCAGAAGAGTGCCATCTTCATCATAGGTTTTGTGATGGATCTAGAAGGCTCTGCGTGTGTCCAGTGGGAAGATCCCGTGGGACCAGGTGGGGATCTCTGACACTCCCAGGGAAAACCACATGGCCCCCAGGCTTCTGTACCAGGAGAAACAGGAAGCTTTCCTGGGGACCAAGCGAGGGCGGGCAGGGGTGTGGAAGACGGCATTTCTAGGCTCTGCCACGGTAGCGTCTTTACTATAGACATTTTTGCCACAAGCGTTTTTGCTGCATAACTAATTGGCCATAAAAAAGGTAAGATAGCTAGTTGACAGCTTGATTCTTGTTTGTTTGGGTGGTTCCTTTTCTCAATCCATGAAGTGGTGGAGAAAAGAGTTAAACAGTGGTGGTGTTAAAAGAGGTAGCATTTCTTCCAGATGAGAATGATTTTTTTGCCCCAGCCATTATTTGGTTTCTTATTTTGAAACAACTGCCTTGGGAGGAGAAAAAGGGGCACTGAGGGGTCCCTTTGGGCATGCAGAGGTGAGCCCGCATTTCCCATACAATGAAGACAATGGCTGAGGTACAATCCACAAAATAAAACCAGTTATTTGCACAGTGTGGCCATGAATTTACTACACATGTAAATGTATTCAAATATTTTCTATTTCGAAATAGTCTTTTTAGTTTTGTTATTCATTCTTAATGTCCCTCTTTTATTTGTCATGATTTTGTCTTTTTTTTTTTTTTTTAACTGCAAAATTGCCTTTTGGGCAACTAGTTATGCAGCAAAAATGTTTGTGACAAAGATTTTTATGGCAAATACCAAACACGGAAAACTGGAGGTGGGGGTGGCCCATCCATAACCTGAAGAGGGCTGTACGCTTGTGCTGAAGAGGGGACATCAACCCTGCTGGAAGCCCCTGCCCCACTCTGAGGGACAAAGTTGAGGACACCTGGCATCAGCTCTGTCAACCTACAATGCAAGAAACAACCTCCTACAGCACCACCCACCTCACTGCTCTTTTTGTCTTTCCCTACTCCCCGTTTCTTCTTTTGTAATCACTTTCCTTTTTCGCCCCCTACCCACCCACCCACCAACTCTGGACTGCTGCGGATGCTTAATTTATCTTTTTGAACTTATTTTCTTCAGTAAATTAAGAGTCCACTATCTGTCTAAGTTATTCCCAGGGGAGAAGGGGTAGCAAGGACACCGTTTTCCCTCTAAGAAGCGTTTGAGCGTGCTCAGAACCATGAGGCAGCCTCACTGTGGGCTTGCCCACCTCTTCAGAGAGGCAACTAAGCTCAACTCGCTATGCCACCTCCAAACAGAGAGAAGGTCCCTGAGGCTACACGTTCCCGGGAGGGCAGACCTGGGCACGAGGTGTGTGTGGAAAGTCGTGAGGCGCTAGGGGACCAGAACGAGATACTGGATGCCAGGGAGTGGGAGATGCTGGAAGAGGAAAGGAGGAAAGTGGAGTTTATTTCTGCCAGTTTTGTCTTAAGGACACCCAAAGTGAAATTGGATCCTTGTAACCAGTCGTGGCTCAGAGGACAGCATGGACAAGCATCCATGCTGCCCAGGCCTTGTTTATTCCAGAGCTGACAGGAAGGGGTTCTATAATGACCTTTTTAGGTCATTGCCGCCCCACTATTCCAACACTGAGAAGGGCTGACTTCCCAAGCTT
Organism: Rhinolophus sinicus; assembly: GCF_036562045.2. NCBI lineage: Eukaryota > Metazoa > Chordata > Mammalia > Chiroptera > Rhinolophidae > Rhinolophus > Rhinolophus sinicus. The sequence goes on along the minus strand of NC_133761.1, from coordinate 43,790,996 downwards.
GCCACATGTTCAGAAACAGGTCAGAAGCAGGACTATCTATGGAGGTTTCAAGCAAGCAAAGAAAGCAACCAACACCTGTAAGAAAAGACCAAACTGTCTGTTGGAACAATTAAGTGTCAGAAAAATCACAGCACTACCAAAGAGAGAAAACATAAAGAACCTTGAAACGCCTGCTGTGATTGGGGATGGTTCTGTCTAGATTTCCTGGCACAGGAAACCCATGCTGAGAAGGAGAAGGAGAGGAAAGACCCCTGAACAGAATAATATCATGTGTAACTTGCATGGAAGTTGTAAAGATGATGCTAGTGAAAAGGTGCAAAGGAGTAGGAGGGCCTTTTACTTATGCATCAGGGAGAAAAAAAGATGCTGAAGTGACAATAGGTCCACTAATACTTCAGGCTGGGCATGAAATGAATGAGGGGTCTGAAATGGCTAAGATATTGAACTCATTCTTCAAAGCCATCTTTAGCGACAGAAATGCAAAGGAAAATACAGACAATGGGCGGGCAGGAGGGTAATAGAAACCTCTTGAAAATAATGGCTGGCAGAAGCAGATACAGGACCCTTGGGACATCTAAGCCTTCACTGCACTAGTGGAGACAGGCTTCTGGGGATCATGGGGAATTGAGTAGTATCTGCGGGATTATTTTAAACAGTGTCTGAAAATGGTTTTGTTATCATTATTATTAGTTTAAATAAATAAAGTTAGAGGAGTTTCTGAAAGATGTCTGACATATTTGGTGGAAACATTAAAAGGAGAAGAAAGAAGGGAGTCAAAAGAAACTGATACTGTTTTGTTGAGTCTGATGTCAATTACTGGGGAAAATCAGGACACGCATATCGAGTTTGAGCTAAATGCTCAAAACGTGGGATTAAGAAATCCAAATTGGTAGTTACAGAACAGTTGCAGGGATGTAAAGCATAGGGAATATGGTCAGTAATATTGTAATAACTATGTATTGTGCCAAGTGGGTACTAGACTCATCAGAGCGATCACTTCGTAAATCATGTAAATGTCTAACCACTATGCTGTACACCTGAAACTAAAATATTGAATGTCAATTGTAAATAAAAAAGAAAAATAATTAAAAAAAATAAATGCTCAAAAGGCTAAACACCAGTGACTTTATTTGAATCAAGTTGTGTTTTACAAAGTGATTTCATGCCCCCCTCTCCCATCCCAAGTGCCCAGCTGGTGAAGCAACGTGTTAACAGCTGTGTGGACTTGTACTTTCAGTGTGCCTGAGCTGCACGATTTACAGACCCCTGCTGCAGAAGAACACAGAACAGCCCACGCACGCCCACCTGCCACCCATGAGGTGAAAGGCACCCAACATCAGGGTTTATGGCGTTCCTTTTCACCCTCCTCTTCTCCCCTGTATGCAGGCACACCCATTGCTCTCAGCCGTGTCCCCACCCTGCTCCCCACACCATGTACTTCTTCAGCTCAGTATTCACATCCTGGCAAAGCAGGCTAGGCTGGGCCTTTCTCCAATCTTACCCTCCTGTGGCCAAGCTTGCTACGTGGTGACAAACTAAATTGTGTGAAATAGTGAGTGGGTTAATGTGCCAGTGTTAGCAAGGACTTTCAAGTGAGAAAGTCTTAATCCAAAGAAACAATTCATTGTGCTAATTCAGGCTCCATGGCAAGGGAATGGACATGGCTTGGGGCCAGCGAGCCTGTTGGTAGTCTCTGAAGACACTTTGGAGAGAGTCGCCTGGGAGTAAGGTTGATCCTACTCAGATGGCAGGCATTCCTATGGATGGACCCAGGACAAACATTGTCTCCTTTTGGTCAGGGACCACATGTGCATACATTAAGGACACGAGGAGAAAGCCTGCCTCAGTATCTCTATTAAGTCCTTCTTAATATCTCAATTATCCAACTACTGATCTTTCAAAGGGATAAGTGCATTGACATAATCTCGCTGGGGTGTATCCCTATGTATTATCACCAAAATTACCGTGTTAGGTACTACACTGACTTGGCTATAAATGTGGAATTAATTTTGCTGAGACATAACTAGGTGTGCATGTAAAATCTATCCACACACTGGAGCTTATTTACTAATGAAAATTATTATATGTAATAAGAGATGTACTTTTTAAAAGTCATATATAAATATAAATGTGTTCATTTTTAAAAGTACTAAGGGAACCAGCTATTTAAAGAAAACCCATAATATTGGGTTTTTAAAAATAAGAGTTCTTCATAAAATGATTAACCAGCCCTAAATTTAAAATCTTAGGTTCCTACTGTTTCCCCAAAATTAAGACCTAGCCGGACCATTGGCTCTAATGTGTCTTTTGGAATAAAAATTAATATAAGACCCGGTTTTATTTTACAGTAAGACCGGGTCTTATGTAATATAAGACCGGATCTTATATTAATTTTTGCTCCAAAAGACACATTAGAGCTGATGGTTTGGCTAGGTCTTATTTTCGGGGAAACACGGTATTTGTAGTACATTCTACTTGAACATGCACACTTTTATGAGGTCTGACAATTAAGTTCACAAGCTCATCCTATAAAAAGTGTTACGTCCCTCACTGCTGAATATCACTACGGTCACCTTCAAAGTACCTTTACACCCCTTGCGAAGCTGTGCATCGATGCCAGCACCTAGTCCACCCTTTAAAGCAACTTTGGAACTCTTTTTCTGGACTGGTCATCAGAGCTGTAGTTGTATTACCCTTGATGTCCTGAATGTCATCAAAATGTCTTCCTTTCAATATTTCCTTTATCTTTGGGTAAAGAAAGAAGTCAATGGGGGCCTGATCAGGTGAGTAGGGAAGGTGTTCCAATACAATTATTTGTTTCCTGGCTAAAAACTCCCTCACAGACAGTGCCGTGTGAGCTGATGCATTGTTGTGATGCAAGAGCCAGGAATTGTTGGTGAAAAGTTCAGGTCGTTTTCGTCTGACTTTTTCATGCAGCCTTTTCAGCACTTTCAAATGGTAAACTTGGTTAACTGTTTGTTCAGTTGGTAGAAATTCATAATGAATAATCCCTCTGATATCAAAAGAATTTAGCAACAAGTTCATGAACTTGTCAGACCTCATATACCATAGCTGTAGATATGTGTGTGTGCATATGTGGGCATATATGTATGTACTAATATGTGGTAGCTACCTATACTTAACCCACCGGTAAATTTCTCCCTCAAGTCTTGCTTTTTTTTTTTTTTTTTATTATTCCTGAAGCTCTAAACAATGCAGACCCTTCTGAAGGCCAGATAGTTGGCTCATGAATCTTCCACAGGAAGGCTACTCCCTGGGGGCCCCCCCACCCGTCATGCAAATGTATCAATGTTGCTCCCAATGGTAGGCAAGGCTAAAGAAATAGGAACTTCTCCAAACTAGGTCTTGTTTGTAGCATTTCTTTCCCTGCAAATGGTTCTTATTTTCCTTCTGATTTTGTCTGGGACCAGGGAGACCTGAGCAGACCACTCCACATGGAAATGTTGCTGGTCAGTAACCTCATAAATTTGACTGTAATTTCCTGCCCAGCTTCCGAAACCAGGGCTTTCAGATCCTTTTAGCCCAGTTATTTATTTTCTGGGCTTACTGTATCTGTAGGTCACTGACCGTTACTTGATTCTATTGCTATTTTTATGAGCAAGTCCAGAAGCTTCCAATGTTAAAAATGTGAAACAATTACATCTGTAATTCCTGGGTTGGCTGAAACTGCCATGTAAGAATATATTTTAGGAACACTCTTAGCATGGAATTAAGAGATTTAATTTATAGAAAATACCATGTAATAGTCATGGAGTCAATAGAGGAAGGGAGAGAAATGGTTATTCCTTTCTTGGATTTTTCATTCTTTTATTTTTTGATTTAATGCTAATATCTTGGCAACACCCTGTCTTTTCTCTAGACAGGGAGTCTCTGGGCCCTTGAAAGATAATTTCTTCCCACTAAATCAGATTACTTCCCCTGCATGTTATCTCCTGTTAATCACCACAAAAGGCCATCCATGGTGGTATCGACCGTGGCCCCAAACACCTTCTGCTCTTGCTCTTCTACCTACACATGCCCTCCATCTTGGTCATCATCACTTCTACCAGCACACTTCCTAGTATCTGCCAAAGGTAGAATACCCAGGGTACTCTTGTATGCCCTGATTCAAGATTTGGAAAAGAAGCTCAAAGTTACAATGGAAGCAGGAGAGGCAGAGGCACACCCAGGGAAGAGATATGTAGCTACTGGAGTAACCTATGGTGATATCATTTTGCTCTGCCCCAGAGAATGATCACCAACGACCACCTCCAGCCAACCCCTTAAACCAGCCCTGGGGCCACACAACCTTGGAGCAGGCAGGGAAATGCTTCACCTCCCCCCTTGCACATCCAAGGGATTTTAACACAATGTTCCGAATATGAAGGTAGAAAAGCTAATCAGATTTTTGTTTATAGTGGTTGAGTTGGTGCATTTTTCGTATGATAAGAGTTAAAATGTTAATGATATTCAAAGCGGATGGCATGTAATGAATTTATAAATCACCTCATTTATATTTCATGGGCATTGAGCTTTGGTCCTTTCTTCCCAACTGTCTCTCCTTGATCTGGAAGATCTAAAATGGTAATATCAGTGGAGAATCCTTGCACTGCTTCTGTACTTTCCTTTTCAGATACATTTATTGATTATTCTCCAGTGCATATTGCCTCCTTTATTCCATGGATAATTCTAATGGAGTAGGAGCATTGGGCCTAGCATCTCCTGCTGCATCAGCTTCTTGTACCAAAGAGACAGGTCAGGATATAGGATATGATGGAGACTTAGAGAGAAGGCTGAGTTAAGAGACAAGAATTCCGCATTTGAGTCCTGGCCCTACCGTTAACTAACTCTGTGACTCTGAACAAAATCATCTCAGTTTCTTCATCTGGCAAATGAGAGGACAGGACACTATAGTCCCCTTACTGAGCTAACAGTCTCTGTCCCTATGACATGGAAGTTCTAATAGTAAGATAAAGAAATAAATAAAGTGGCAAATGTCACGGATTTCCTTTTGTGGGATCAGGGACTGCTGAGGAAAAGAGCCATCTGACCACAGTGGGGACAAGCTAGAGCAGGAAGACTCCCACATAGGAGAAACTAAAATCATGATCAAGGGCAGACAAGGTGTTGATGAGAAAACCGACACTAAGCCACAAACCAAAACTGTAGGGAGGGCACACCTGGGTGATGGGTCAGCAGCTGAGAGACTAAGCAGATGGTTTCCATCTTGAGATGACGCCAAGAGCCCAGATCAGAACCACAGACGTGCGAAGCCAGGCCCCCGCTCTAAGAAGTCCCAGGTTGGTCATCTTAGCATGAGCATCGCTTTTTATTTTATTTTTTATTTTTCAATTAGAATTTACGTACAATATTATATTAATTTCAGGTGTACAACATAGTGATTAGACATTTATATAACTTATGAAGTGGTTACCGATAAGTCTAGTACCCAATGTAGTACCATGCATTGTTAGTACAATATTATGGACTATATTCCATGTTGTGCTTTACATTCCTGTGACTGCTGCATTCCTGTGACTTGCTTCTAAGTAGGATTGCAGGTGTTGTACAGTCATATCTAATTTTTTGAAATCCAGCATGATGGTGTGAGCCCAGGCTTTCAGAGATTAACTTCGCAGTGGTGTTTCAGCCTCAGTGGCTGACTGAATCAAACTTCTCATCTCACCCAGTTTTCTTTGATGACGGCACATATGTAGCAATTAGTCTTTTGAGGGAAGGATGGATTATTCAATAAATGATGTTAAGATTTGGAAGAGAAAACACTAAGCATTTGGGAAAAGATTAGATTTCCTACTTCATATCATATGCCAAAATAAATTCCAAAAGAATTAAATATTTAAGTGGAAAAAAAAAAAGGCAAATAGAAAAAAAAAATTTTTCTAGTTATTCCTGGAGACAAAGAACAGAAACAGGCAACTCATAAGTGAAAACATGAAACTGACCAGTGAACAGATGAAAAAACCAAAAACAAAAAACACTCAACTTCATACAGATATCAAAGAAAATACAAATTGAAACATTTGAAATATGACTTTTTTCCATCCTTTTTTACTTTAAATGGTAGTCACGTTGCTAACGATGTGAGGGAAGTGTGAGCCCCTGCATGCACTGCTCAGGGGGCCAAGGCCCCTGGGTTGCATGCTCATGGAATATACTAGTACCCTGGAATGGAGACTAGACAGAGACTCGCCAAACCCTTTTCCTGTCTTTCAAGCCTACAGCTAGACTACATTTCCCAGCCTTCCCAGAAGAGAGGTGTGGCCATACAATTCAATTTTGGTCCAAGGAATATGGGCAGAAGTGAGGCCCACCACTTCCAGGCCTGCTCATAGATGCTAGACATGTGACTATCTGGTCCCTTTCTCTTGTCTGCTGACCAGAGGCAGAGGACCCAACAGAGAACCTCAAGGCCCTAGGAAGCCACAAGGTAGAAAAAGCCTGAGCAGAACAAGCTCCCTCTCACCTTCCTAGTGCCTGCCATTTTGTTCTCACGGATGAGGAATAAAATTCTTCTGTGTCAAACCACTGACCATGGAGGTTTAGTGTTATAAGGACTTTGTATTTGCTGTTCTTTCTGCTTGGAAAACCTGACATATAGAAATTGCTCAATAAATAATTGTTGAATGAATGAATTAATTGAAAAAAAAGCAAATTGTAGAACAATGCATGCTTCATAATTCTATTTTCTAAATACATACATAGTAGAAAGACTTGAGAGTTTATACTAAAATATTACAGTAACTATGGTTGGTTGATAAGATTGTGGGTGATTTTGACTTTTTTCTTTTTGCTTATCTATATTTTTGAAATTTCCTATGACAACAATGTATTTATATTTAAAAGGCAATTTATTTTTAAATGGGAGTCTGTGTATGAAGGATCAAATGTAGTTCACTTTCAAAGTAAAAATAATGACAATAACACAGTCCCAAGAGTAATGATATGAGCTAATTTTATCAAACACTGACCATATGCCAGGCAGTGTGCTATAGGCATTGTTCCATTTCAGTGTCACCACAATCTGCTGTGGTGGGTATGACGATTGTCTAGTGGTGTCTAACAGCAAACATTTTGAGATGACTATGCTTGGAATAACATTCTCCCCAGAACCACACTGATTTGATCTTAGTCCACAGCCTAGAATGTTTTTTGACTTTTTTTTTTATTGTGGTAAAATATACATAACATAAAATCTTCCATTTTAACCATTTTGAAGTATCTAGTTCAGTGACATTAAGTACATTCACATTGTTGTGCAGCCATCCCCACCACCATCCCCAGAAGTTTTGTCATCTTCTCAAACTGACCCTCTGTCCCCATTAAACAATGACTCCCCATTCTTCCTCCCCACAGGTAACTACCATTCTACTGTCTGTCTCTATACATTTAACTCCTCTAAGTACTTCTTTTAAGGTGAATTATACAGTGTTTGTTCTTTTGTGTCTGTTTTATTTAACTTAGTGTGATGTCTTAAGGTTCACTCATGTGTGAGAATTTCCTTCCTTTTCAAGTCTGAACAATATTCCATTGCATGGACATACCACTTCTGTTGATGGACACTTAGGTTGCTTCCACCTCCTGACGATGAATCTGGGTGTGGACATATTTCTTCAAGTCCCTGCTCTCTCTTCTTCTGAGTGTGTCCTGAGAAGCAGAATTGCAGGGCACTATGGGAATTCTATGCTTCACTTTTTGAGGAACCGCCATACTGTTTTCCACAGTGTCTGCACCAAAGCCCCAGCACTCAGAGGAAGCCAGACGGGTGCCACTTTCCTTAACGCCCCTTCTTCCCTCCTTGGCCTCTCAGTACTCCTTGCCTTAACTCCTTAGAGCTCCACTGCTTTCCTTCACCCTTGGAGAGGGCCACAGAGGAGAAATGGTGTTAAGTAGGTGCAGGAGTTTAATGCCTAGTTTAAGGTAAGACACTTTTGTGATTCCTTTTTTCCTGCGTAACAAGGCTATGGGTCCCTGAGTGGCATGAGAATGGTAGTCCGGTTGGGATCCTAGCCCTGACTCCACAGGTCACTCACTAGGGGAAGTCAGAAGCTCAGTCATTTTCTCTATGAAATGTCTTTTCTTTCTGGTCCTCTATCCCAGGCTCTGGGTTGATTACTGTAGACATAAGCATGCTTAGACAATAATAAAATGGTATGCAAAAGTACTTAGGTTTGGGTGGAACACTATTTTGAATACCATCTCGCTGTTGGGGAAATACTCCTGAGCACAGGTTGTGCCCATCAGGTGGGTAATGACACACCTAATCCTACTTTCCTACCATCCTAGTACCACTCGCTACATGGGATCCAGTGTGTCACAAACGCTTTCTCTCCCTCCTGCAGGAGTGTCATCTCTATTGCATATCACCAGATTTTTGTATGCTTAAAAGAGTAAACCTCAGGTGACACTTGCAAAATCAGAAAAACAACAACAAAGGAACTAAGAACCAAAGGGAAAACTCTGTCTCCTTTATGTCTAATGGAAGGCAGGTTTCTTTTATGGTCCATGTTGCATACATGTCTCCTCTCTTTTCTTCGATTCTCCTAAGAGATGAGGTGACACTCCACCACCCAGGGACTCACCATCCCAGTCATGTGAGCATCCAGGATGCTTTTCTCCACTGTAGGGATTGATGGATTTGCATGAGGTTAGGGGAAGGGCGTCCCAAATGACCTCGAAAGATGAACCTGGGAGATTTCTCACAGACTGCCCCAGCCCCGGCCCCAAAGGGGCATAGTTTGCTTTGTGATTTATCTTACAGATGTTTGTTTTTCAGATTTACTCAAATTGATCTTCAGAACGTGCAGCTGCCTGAACTGTGACCACCTTCAAAGCTGGATGTAAAGCAGACAGACTGCCTCATCCATCACCTCAGATCTACACTAACAAAGAAACAGACTGAGCCGTAGCTGCAGCCCTCTGTCCTACAGCCTTTCATGTCATTGTTATGATTTTATGTCTTTGCAGTAAATTACTTGCTCGCTCTTGCCTCACCCCCACTCAGCCTTCTTTCTGTTCCAGGAGCAGAGAAAGAGAAGTGTGCGGTCGATGGACATTAACGACCTACAAAACTGGCCTTTCCAGTTACCTGCCTTTAAAACTTCACTCCATTGTTGAAAACAGTTGACTTCAGATTTCTGTAGATGAAAATGTCCTGACGACTGAGCCTGGACTTGAGGCATTGTTACATTTTGGTCTTAATTTACATTTTAGCCATGCCCCCTGCCCTCCCACCACTTTCCTATATGATTTGATGATGAGGTTCTCTAGTGGAGGGGGCGCCTGCCTTCCTCATATTTGCAACACACTTGTAGAACAGATACCAAACAAATGGTTGCTGGGAAAAGAAATGAACCCCTCATGAGTCCACAGTGGTTTTTGGAGAGAATCTGGAATGATGAGCACAGACTGAAAAAATCTGGGGACTGCCTTGCTGAACCAGACTCCCCCTTTAGTTGTAGTATGTGGAATAGAGTCTTGCGCTCTCTCAGTCGGTGATGCTTTTGCATTAGCGAAAGAGAAGAGAGGGTCTGGCTTATGCCAGTTAATGAGTTGTCCCCACAAATTCAGACACCCTTGCTGATCTTATTAGACTCAGTCGTGAGCTTCACGATCATGAAAGCTCCCAGTTTTGCAGGCAGTCTTTCTTTAGGCACAGACGAGGCTGTGCATTGAAATCCCATTTCATTTTCTCTACCTCCTTTCTGAGCTCAAGAAACTGAACACTAATGTCATTGTTATTTATGTTTTATAATGCTAATGCCAAGGGATGTCACACACGTTGTAAAACAAACACATTTACCTGTGATAATGCATTTGTTTAATTTAGACGCTAAGTATAAAATGAGTAACATGATAAACATGGTGGTAAATGATTAAAACAAACCTTAATTTCTTGCAATTGTTCAAGAAGGAAATTACAGGAGAATATTAATGCTTTTTGTAATGATCGCTTTACTTGAGGTAGGCGGAAAGCTGCTATTTCCTCCTAGGATATCATTTGTCCCAATTCAATATAATAAATTCAATTGTGCCATTTAAAAAAAAAACATTCTTCTACCCAGTTTTAGTATATGACAATGGCTTTAAGTAGAATCATAGAATTTTAGAATTAGAAATAACCATTGAAGTCATGTAGTCCAATAGCTATTACAGACAAGGAAACACAAACCCCATCCTTTAAGTAATTTGTAGGTGGCCCCAAAGGTAACTAGTGACAGAGCAGTGTTATGGCACATTTTAGGGAAAAATATTTGGAGAATAGATTTCCTGCCCAGGTACACATATCATGAAAGGTCTTGACAACCATAAAAGAACATGTTTTCTCTGGGTTAATTAATCATTAGCCAAATGGATGTCTTTTCTTGATATCACACAGCACTTCTCTCTTACCTGTTCTCCCAGGCTAATTTCTCCAGGTGGAGTCACCAGAGCTCTCTTGGACCCCCTCAAAAAGCCAAGAGCTAAGTTCGAGGTTGCAGACACTATGGAAAGGATTCATCAGGGGGAGGAAAAAGAGCAGGTACATGCAGGAATGCTTCCCAGAGCCTGTCCCATCATCTGCCATATAGACTGCTGTCTGGGACACACAGATAGGCGGGTGAGGTTGCCTCTGGCTGGGGGCTGCTGATTCTGGGGTCCCGCTGGCCCAGGGTCTACCTGGCAACCCCAAGGGCTCAGAGGATCAATACTCCAGCACACCTGTACCTGGTCCTGAAATACCATTTGGATAGTTTGGGTCTGCTTGAGGTATGGCCAAGAAAAGTGCCTTAACAGGGTCTGAGGGGTCACCTGAGACCCAGCTCCCTGAGGCATGGGTGGTAAGGACTTATTTCCTGTTCCCTCTGTGTTCACATGTAGTGGTCAGAAATTGGATTAGGGTTGAAGTGTATTCTTTACCTAACCAGAGCTAAGCAGCTGAATACCCATTGAGGTCACGTACAGAATACCATTCTGAGGCTCAGTAGATTTCAGTATTTTATGATTCACAGTGACCTATGTCAGAATGACAGCCAGGTGAGAGCACACAAAAATTAACCCTGTAGGGGAAGAGTTGGACAAGGCACTTCTACTAAAACTCTTATTACTCTCCTCATTCCTTTGGCGGCTGTATCTTTAAGCATTTTCATAGCAGAATGTAGCCAAAGGAGGCCAGTGAGGGATTGGTCAGGTACTCAGCTGACCTAAAAGACACAGCATATGTGAAATCATCCAGCATGACACGTTACCCCTAACAGTCCCTCTATAAATGTAGCTTTCCTGCTTTCCTTTCTCTCTGCCTTTTTATATAGTTTTTGTGGGGTGTTTTTTTTTTTCTTTCAGAAAAACACATCTTTTGTCTTAGAGTCCTCAGTGATCTGAGGAAGTATGTAGTAGTGAAATACGTCACTCAAGCAGAAAAAACAGTACATAAAAAAATTAGAGGGCTGGCCCGGTGGCTCAGGCGGTTGGAGCTCCATGCTCCTAACACAGGACGCTGCCAGTTCGATTCCCACATGGGCCAGTGGGCTCTCAACCACAAGGTTACTGGTTCGATTCCTTGACTCCCACAAGAAATGGTGGGCTCCGCTCCCTGCAACTAAGGTTGAACACGGCACCTTGAGCTGAGCTGCCTCCCAGATGGCTCAGTTGGTTGGAGTGTGGGCTCTCAACCACAAGGTTGTCAGTTCAATGCCTCGAGTCCCTCAAGGGATGGTGGGCAGCGCCCCCTGCAACTGAAAAATTGAACATGGCACCTTGAGCTGAGCTCCCGCTGAGCTCCCGAATGGCTCAGTTTGTTGGAGCGTGTCCTCTCAACCGCAAGGTTGCCGGTTCAACTCCTGCAAGGGATGGTGGGCTGCGCCCCCTGCAACTAGTAATGGCAACTGGACCTGGAGCCGAGCTGTGCCCTCCACAACTAAGACAACAACTTGAAGCTGAACAGAACCCTCCACAACTAAGATTGACAGGAGAAAAACTTGACTTGGAAAAAGTCCTGGAATACACACTGTTCCCCAATAAAGTCCTGTTTCCCTTCCCCAATTAAAAAAATAATTAGAGGTTATCAAGGGCTTACTACACATATTCTAGGTAGCACACATGCTGCTGCAGATATTATAAACGGTGTACTCAATATCCATTCAACTTCACTGCAGAGCTGTCTGGAAGATAAACTCTGTGTTTGCCAAACTTTCTTGCAGGTACTGTGCTGCGTGAGACCTGGGCTCTAATTCACAGACATACCAGGTGAGTGTCAGACATGGCGGTCAACAGGGGGAGCGAGAAAATGTGTGGTGTCTGGGGAGCAAGCGGACCTTTCCAGGCTGGAACAGCAGGACTTCTGCTGTGTGCTCTGCAAGGTCCACTGTGGGAGTTGATGGAAGCTCTTTCTACTGGGTCTGTCCTGGGCCACCCGAGCATTTTCCCAGCCAAGCCTGGTTCTCCAGCACCCCCAGAAATTCTCAAAGCTAATAACAAAATCTAATTTCCCATTTGCTTGTGAAAACAAAAGTTCACTCTTTTGTCTTCAGTTAAAAACCCTAACTAGTGCTACAATTAGTATCAGAAGTGGTGGTAAGTAATAGAGCCTTGAGACAATGGGGATGAAGGGTTGGTTGTGTAAGGATCCAGGTGACATTAGAAGGTGGGCAGTGACAGTCCATGGGATGCCGTGGTGGAACGTTTACTTAAACAGCTGTTTGTGTTCGTCTGAAATGAAGAGCCACTAACAGCAAGCCTTCTGCTGTGGACCAGTATGAAGGACGTAAAGAACATTAGAAGTGTGAGAGAGACTGGCTAGTTCTATCATTGTCCTCTGTGCAACATTACCCCACAAATCGAGCTGACCAGAAGTAGAGGGAGGGAGGAGAATTGTGAAGATAGGAGAAAGAGGTGAAAAAACAGATGTTCTGAGATTTTAAAATTTTTATCCAGAGCCAAAGTGGTAGATACTATGTTCAAACACAACTTTATGGATTAAAATCCTATGTTCTTCTCATCGCACACATTTAATTTCTTAGTTGTGTTCATCTGAACTTAAGAGCTTATTGACGGAAAGGCTGCGCTGCAGACCAGTGTGAAGCCATGGGAATCTTAGCACTGTGGGATGGTCAGGCCGCCTCTGACAGTGCCAGAAAGATTAAAGAAAGAAGGCAACAAACTCAAGGTTTCAAATTCTTAGTTCAAAGCATGGTTTGAGATCCAGAGAGTCAAGAGTGTTCTTTCTCCATCTAGGTGCCAATTTGGTAATTAATTTATTGAAAGTATGATTCATCTACATTTAGGAAGATTAGATGCAATTAAATTTAGGTATGTTTCTTACAGGCATTACATAAGTTAAATGCTAAGGGAACTATTATAATTAAGATTTGTCTAAATATTTAAAGTACTTAACATAGTTCGATTGACTCATACCACTCGAAGTATGTAATGTAACTGTGAAGTTTGTTTCAACTGAAAATTCAGATGTGGAGTCTGCTGTTCTGGCTCAGCGCCCTCCAGCACGTTTAAGGTTAGATCACTTCTGTACTGTCATCAGTGATTCCTCTAAGTTTCTGGTTCACTATTGGGTCTTCTTGTGCTTCATCACATTGTTATGTACATGCTGTCTTTTATTAAGGAGAGATGGATGAGCTCCATCTGCAATCTTACACTAAAACTATTATAGGTAGCATTTCGCTCGTGCCATCAAGAAGCCAAGCTTCCCCATTATACAAATATTTTATCACTAAAATGCCATGGCTACTGAAATTACGAATCTATGAGATAAGTCATTTAAAAGTATGTCCAATTATATTTTGATATCAGTTTGAACTCTTATTATACATATAATTCATTGTTATTTTTCATTTTTCTCTAATTGTCCCATATTACCCATTGGAGTGCCCAGGTTGAGTTTATGTACTTGTGATATGTCCCCATCATTTTATGAGATCTTCCTTACTTTCTGTCACCTCAAGTTGTTCCAGGCTTCTCTGGTTCTTTTCCCTCCCTGGACTGGAATCAGAATGGGACAGAGGTTTGGGGCAGTAGGTGTGCTCACTGGTACTGGGGTGCCAGTGCTTCCAGGCCCTCTCAGTGAATGGAACCAGGAATACTCCCACAATTCCAGTCCCTCTCAGTGAATGGAGCCAGGAATACTCCCACAATTCCAGTCCCTCTCAGTGAATGGAGCCAGGAATACTCCCACAATTCTATAGCGACATCAATATATAATTGAATAAGAAATCAATGGAGAAGGGAAAGCACTTTGTTCAGTAGATTTTCAAATAATAAATGTAGAAGAAATGGAAAATCACCACTTAGCAAACACTACAGGGATAATTATGTCAAGCGAGAATCATTAATGGGGCTAAAATTAATGGGCAAAAATATGATGATGAACAGGATACTTACATAGTTTCAAGGTATCTCCCCACAAGACACTTACTACTTACAAAGAGAAAATACTCTACTTACAGTGAAGGAAGCTGGCAGGCACACAACTTAGCCAAATTGTCAAGCTGAGAACACCAGTGTGGGATAGGTGAATTGACATGTGATGCACTGAGTACACACATGACATCTGCGGTGTGTCTGCCCAGAGTCCATGAGTATTATCTAAAATAACTGGCCAGTATTCTTGAAAAGCATCAAAATCATGACAGACAAAGACTGAAGGGCTACTCCAGAGTTAAAGTCAATTAAGGAAACACAACTAGATGTGTGTGATCCTCAATCAGATCTTGGACTCAAAAAATCTCATTGGACAATTGGTGAGAGTTGAATAAGGTCTTTAGATTAGATAACCGTATTGAGCCAGGGAAAATATTAACATTTGGGGTATCTAAGTGAAGGCTATACCAAAAATTTTTTCAACTGTTTTGGTGATTTTTTTTTCCCTAAGCCTGAAATCATTTTAAATATAAAACTTAAATATTAAAAATATTTAAAAAATCATATCAGAAAAATCTACACAAGAGGAACCAGATGTCTGGTAATGAAGCACTGCTGGCTGAGTGGTTGATGGCTGTTCTCGCAGAGGCCAGGGGAGACCCAGCTCCGAGCTCTGAGCCTCCATGACTGGCCCTCACTTGTACTCGTACTTGCAGGAAACGTGTCTCAGCAGGGAAAGACCAAGACCTGCATTATTATAGCAGAATCCAAGATTAGGCCTTCCAGAAGTCCAGGCAAGGAAAGATTCTTACAGATCTCACAGGTACCCTAGGGGATATTTACATTAGAAAAGACAGAACGTTTTTTGTTTGAAATGTATTTTTCAAAGTTTTATACTAAGAGAATTTTAATACCATCTCCAGCTCCCAGAAAACTGCTCATGACATTATATATTTTGAGGTTATATTGAAATACACAATTAAGGCAGCAATTTTGATGAGCTCGGCTGTTCGTTCTTATTTTTTGCAGCTTGGCTGCTATGGTCTGACTGCTTGGTGATAGCTGAGGTAAGGGATATTCAGAAATATGGCATAGGTGAGATTTATGAACAACATGCACTTTTTTCAGCATAAGACTGTTTTCTGAGTTCAAGCACTTGTAATAAAATGCAAAATTAGTGAAATGGTGATAGCTTTATCAAATCCGTGAGTGGGAGGGACTCATACTTTGCCAATGCAATCCAGCACAGAACTAGACTTGTAAGTTCTCGAGTAGATTTAAATGATTTAATATTAGTTTACCCTCAAAGTTCATTTGTTTTGGAATATTTACTTATACATTGACTTTTTTGTTGTTGCTGTTTTGGTTTTATATCTGGCTTGCTTTGTGTTGTCCCTTTTGGAACAAATATCTAATTTATCATCAGTAAGTCTGTCTTCAATGAATACTCGCTTTTTTTAAACCTAGGAGTCCAACAGTCTTATTTTTCATTTTTGATAATTTTCAGTTACTGTGAACTCCAGAGAGAGACTGACGGAGAAGTCCTGCTTCCTCGGCCTCTCCTTGAACTCTCCTGGATGGGGCCACGGTTCCAGACATTCCCTCTTTCTCCAGTATGTCTAAACATACTCACACTATCATTTTTTACCTTGTAAAAAGGGGCCCTCTGCCACGCTGAGTAGACTTAAGAAGGTCTGCAAGCCAACTGTTAGTCTGTAGGACATACACAGGATGTTTAAGATACTTTGTATATTACAAACAATGTAGTCGATATACCACATGCATTTACTCGTGCATAGGTACACCAGGCAGGCAATTCTGGGTGTTTATATGCATACAACTAGGAATACACTGGTTGAAGCTTACATGGGTGAAGCAGACACCTCGCTGAAACCATAACATCTTAGCTAATAATAGGAATAGTAAAATTCCCTGACACTCACAAAAGCTTCAGTGAGAACAAATGTGTGTAATACATTTAAGTGACTGATAAGTTTTAAACGTTGCAGACTGGTGCTGTGGAATAGTGGAATATTGGACAAGTATTTAAAACATACAAATCCCAATTCCAGTTCTACCACTTTTTAAAGAGTCGTCCAAGTTTTCTGATTCTCGGTTTTCTTTATTTATAAAATGGAGTAAATGCACCTATCTTCCAAGTTTGAGTGGTTTAAATAGGAAATGAATGTAGCCACTCTTTCTAAATGTTAGATTTCTTTGTTCAGGCATTCCTCAAGTATGCATTGAGCATCTTGCATTCAGTGTTGGGGACACAGCTGTGATTAGATCAGAAATTGTCCTGCTCTGACAGACTGTATCCTCTGGTGGAAGACACTGAACAAGCCTCTACCGAGAGGCCCTAAACTGGCCTGGTTCGGGGCGGCAGAGGAAGCTCACACTGAGCTGAGTAAGAACTCAGGGAGCACGTGGGAGGAGAGGGGAAAGCGTTGCAGGCAAAGGAAGCAGCAGCCCAAGGGCCCAGTGCTTGCCCTCCGTGGGAATGACAAGCATAGCGCATTTATCCCAAGTGCAATGGGAAGCCATTGTGTGTTGTGGTCGTTTTAAGAGACTTTATTTTTCAGAGCAGTTTCAGGTAAACAGCAAATCTGACCGGAAAGTGTAGAGAGTTTCATATACTCCTCACAACACATACTCACAGCCTCCCCCACTACCGACATTCCCACTGGGGTGGGACATTCGTTACAATCGACGAACCTACACAGACAAGTCATCAGCAACCAGAGTCCACTGTTTGCATCAGGGGTCATTCTTGCTCTTGTACATTCTATGGGCTTTGACAAAGGTGTGACATGTATCCATCATTAGAGTACCATACAGAGTAATTTCAATGTCCTAATAGTGGTTTAGTAAGGGGAGACACATGATCAAAACTGCATTTTAAGACGCTCTTTCTGGTGGCGGTGTGGAGAATGGATTGAAAATGGACTAGAGTCAGCACAGGAAGTCGATCTGAAGTAGAGAAACTGTAGCTGACAACTTTGGGGGTCAATGGAGATGAGAAGAAATCAAGACAAATGAGAGGAAGACAGGAACAGAATCCGGCGTGGGATGGCAGGGAGTGGGGTGCAGCTGGAGGGCGGGTCTAGGCCTCACTCCACCGGAAGTTTCATGAAGTTCACACTGAGCTCACAGCTCCCGTAACTTCTTTCAGTGCATAGCCTGGATGCCCCTGCGCTGGAAGGTTCATGAGTCCATCTCGCCTGTCACGACTTGTTTAATAATGTCACTGTTTCTCATAACCATGTCCTCATGTGATTGCTTTGGAGACAGCTGAAATATTTGCAAAGCTCCCCAGCTTTTCTTAGGCTTGACTTTTCCACCTCACTCCCCAGACTAAGAAAACCAGCTTTCGGAGTGTTTTAATTCTTTGCACTTGAGCTTTCACAGAAAGCAAGGATGGGAGAAGTCCAACCTGAAGGAAGAAGGACACATTTAACTGAGGATGGAGAAGATACAATCCCAAGACTGGCATCACTTTCACCTCAAATTACAGATTTTGTGAGAACAACCCCAAGTTGGGCAGATAGGTGCCTGACAACAAATGCAAAGCTTTACAATAATTGAGAGAATTACCAAAATTATACACCTACTGAAGGTATCTATTCATCTCCAGAAAAAAACACATTAAGTTATTAAATATGCAAAACCTGGCTTTCAGAGGGGCTTCTGTGTTTAACAAGTATTTACTGAGTGCCTACAAAGGAGAACTGGACACACTCGTTCTTCAACCTGCTCCTCATTTACTTTGCAAAAACTTGAACAGATGCTCAAGGGGCTTCCCTCCCTCCCCCTTTCCTTCCTTCTTTCCCTGTTTCCTTCCTTCCTACCTTCCTTCCTTCCTTCCTTCCTTCCTTCCTTCCTTCCTTCCTTCCTTCCTTCCTTCCTTCCTTCCTTCCTTCCTTCCTCATTTTCTGTTTCTCTCTTTCATTCCATCTTTCTCTCTTTCCTTATGTTTTCACAAGTGTGTGGTGTTTTAATATATTTTTTTTAATTCTTGAAAATTTTCAACTTCTGTTTTCTCATGCAAAATATTTTTAAATGGACTACAATAGATTATGCAGCGAGGACAAGAGGTGAGTTATAGAAATCTTGAGGGAGTTCTTTGGATGAATGAAATTTCTCAATTTCCCCAACTAGTTTTTCTCTCCATTGGCCCCCTTCAAAACTAAAACATCTCTAACTCCTCCATTTCCTTCTTCAGTTGCAGAAATGGAGAAGGGAGGTGGGGGACATTTTGAAATAGAGTCAATATAAAGGAAAGATAAAATATTTCTAAAGACTTGCTTTAACAGTAAAATGCATAGAACACTCACTACAGTACTGGGACCCACCTGCTTCCTCCAATGATCAACTATGTGATCTCAGAGACATCATTTCATTTCTCTGTGCCTCAGTTTACTCAAGATGCTTCAAACAGGTGTTTCTGCCTCATCTGGTTGTTGTGAGGATGGTGGCATTGCCAGTGGGGTGCTTAGGACACAGTGCCAGGCACATGACAGATAGGACATCACGGTCACTGCTGACCACTTAGGTGAGCTGGCCAAGGTAGCAAAGGACAGAATCCGATTGAGGAGCTGTGCCCTCTCTCCAAACACTATGCTCTCAGCTGATTCTGCATGAGTGGGGCCCTCTCTGAGAGAACTCTACACATGTCTGCAGCTTACCTAGACAGAGACACACATCTCCTTTACTCCGCTGGACCACTTTTCCTTATCACGTTTTACTTCGTTGCATTCAAAATTGAAACATGTTTTCCACCAAAGTTCCTCTCAATTAAAAATACCACACAGCACATTTCCGTGGCAGGTGAGGAGTAAATAACTGAATACCTGGAGTCAGAGACATATGTGGTTAAAATCTTTGAATGGCTCTGTAACAGGAGAGGGTGTCTACTTGTTAGACGGCACATACAGAATTTGTAACTCCTTCTTAACAACTCATTCATTCACCACTGGTTCCAGCAATCTGAAAGAATTGTTTTCTACTTCCCACCTTAGAAACGCTACTGAAGGAAATGAGGAAATGGTGTTCATGTGTCATGACTGTAAGCTCTGTGTGATGCTAGGCCACCCCATGCAGTGAGCCTGGGTATGTGACAAGGTGCTCCACCAGCTCTCAGAGAAACAATTGAGACAATCAGTTTAACTGGACATTTATCTTGTCTTGACCATTATTGAGTCATTAATCTTCCCAGTGTCAAGGCATTGTCATCACTGGACCACACTCAATGAGTATCCATGGCAATAAAATGTGAACAAACATTGACATAGTTTCTAACAGCTCGAGGCCACATCTCTGGGATGATTCTAGCACCCCTTAGAATGCCTGTCTGAGAAAGCTCAAGGCTGCCCCAGAATTTACTGTTTATTCCAGGCAACACCTGAGGACAGGATAGGAGCCTAATTTGACAAGTGCCAGTTAGCAAACCCCGATGGTTTCATATGGAAGAGCCCCTTCCTGGTTTTTGAAATTTCTCCCTTCCCTGACTCTATCTGGCCCCCTCCTTGTCACCATCCCTGTTCCCTCATTTTCCCTTTAGAATGCCAGTCAGCTCTGTGCAAATGTAAGTGGATTTCAGGTACCTATTACAACAGTATATTACTGATTAAAATCTGTTCTTACTACTTTAACTAGTGTACAGCTTTATTTATCTTTGATGCTATGTAAGCCCAAAATAGGTTAACTGCAGTAGATCACAACATAGAAAAGATAAGTGACACAGGAGGTTGCCAGCATCAATCTCAAGGCCAAGTGGAACTCCCAGGGAAAGGTAATTAATTGCCTGACAGAGGCTGTGTCAAGACGCCAATGTCCATCTATTTAATATCAGTAAAGTTTAATTTCCTCCTTATTTTCATTAGGCCAAAAACGTCGATGCAGATTGACCTAGCATTTTCCTTTGGCCCTCCAGTGCATCTCACCCATCCCCCAGTGCACACACCATCTTTTCAGGACCACTGATCTGAAGAAAAAACTTCTGTGCAGGGAAACTGAATTAAAATGCATGCCCCATGGTCGACACCTCATAGGCAATGGATTCCATTCAGGGTGATTCAGACTTTACCCCAGCTAGCCCCTGCCCAGAAATGCCAGGCTCTTTCATGGGCATGGCATCGTCGGTACAGATGGTATTCCCATCTGACAAGCAGGGCTTTCTTGGACCCGCTGGCACTATGCTCAGTAGATGAAAAACACAAGAAGGACGGATTCAAGCCACTCTTGTCTTCTTAAAATAAGCAATTCATTTTTAAAGGACTGAGAGCTATTTTTCACAGCATTAGTTACTTGGCAGCTGTTTCCAAAATGGCTTCCGCAATTATAAGAAGCTGTGATTCATCCTTTGGCCCAGCAAGGTCCTGAGTACATGGAAATTCCAGCAGGAGTTATAAATGTCACTGTTCATGCTCACAGAGCTCACAAAGTCCTCTGTAAAGCCAAGCGGGACAGTCAGCAAATACCGTGACAATGGAAAACAAGAGGCAGCATTCAACTGGTTGTTGGTGAAACCCACTTGTGTTACCCGGGTCCAGACGGAATCACATACCTTTGTGATGGGAAACCCCGGAGGCCGCTGAGTCTGTCCCATGTGGTCTGGGCAGAATCACGTCCTCACGGTTCTTTTATGGCAGATACTTGTTCTCACATCATCTTGAATTACTTTTTTCTTTCTTTAATTTTATTACATATATATGTTTTAGAAAGTGATACGGTATGGGTAATTTTTTTTATTTTTGAAATGTTTTAATTATTTTTGTTTTTAATATTTAGTATAAAAAATTTAAAATAATAAAAAAGCATGGAAAATGGGAAGTAAAGGTCTTTCAACCAACACACCTTCATCACTCACATTTCTCTGTTATTGCTGCTACGTGTTTGTCTTATTTCACATTTTATATGAGTGTAGTATGCCGTATTTAAGACAACTAAGGTAACCACTATTACCACTTTGTTAGCGATGCTTCCAGAAATTTTCCAAGTACATACAGGCGTACACATACATATATGTACATGCTTATTTATGTTTTTCTGTTTTTAATGGGCTTATACTATATATGCTAATCTGCATTTTCTATTTTGCGTGTTTAACTTTGCATTTCTTTTCATGGTGGTACAATTGCCTCTATAATAGTTGCGCAGCATTTGTTTTATGGAACCACCATAATTTATTTATTTATTTATTTATTTGTTTGTTTGTTTGTTTTTATTAGTTTCAGGTGCACAAGACAAAGTAATACTTAGACGTTTATCATTTATATCCCTCACACTGTGTGAACCTCCCTCCCCCCATCCACTACCCCTCTGACATCGCAGAGAGCCATTACATTTCCACTCTCTCTATTCCTAATGCTGTACTCCACTTCTTGTAACTATATACATACACACACACACACACACACACACACACACACACACACACAAAATTATAGTTGGCATTCATTATTGTTCAGCTTCAGCTTCAGGTGTACAGTGCAGTGATCAGGCATCTACATCATCCCTGAGGTGTTCTCCCAAATGGGACAAGTGTCCATCTAAATCTTTACAACATTATTGATTACATTCCCCAAATTTTCAAAACTCTGTGGCCATCTTGTGGTTACTGACTGTTTTCTAATCCCCTCACCTTCCCCCTTATCCCACCCTGCCTCCCATCTAGCAACCCTCAGTTTTTCCTCTATGTCTCCAAAACTGTTTCTGATTAGTTCATTCACTTATTCTTTTCTTTAGATTCCACATATAAGTGAGATCATATGGTATTTGTCTTTCTCTGTCTGACTTATTTCACTTAACATAATGTTCTCTAGGTCCATCCATGTTGTTGCAAATGGTAAGATTTCTTTCTTCTTTATGGCTGCGTAATACTCCATTGTATAAATGTACCACAGTTTCTTAATCCAGTCATCTACCGATGGGCATTTCAGTTGTTTCCATGTCTTGGCTATTGTGTATAGTGCTGCAATAAACATAGGAGTGCATAAAGATTTTTGAATTAGAGTTTTGGATTTCTCCGGATAGATACCTAGGAGTGGAATTGCTGGATCATAAGGTAGTTCCATTTTCAGATTTTTGAGATACCTCCATACTGTTTTCCATAGTGGCTGCACCAATCTGCAATCCCACCAACAGTGCACAAGCGTTCCCTTTTCTCCACATCCGTGCCAGCACTTGTTGTTTGTTGATTTATTGATGATAGCCATTTTGACTGGGGTGAGGTGGTATCTCATTGTGGTTTTTATTTGCATTTCTCTGATGGTTAGTGAGGTTGAGCATTTCTTCATATGTCTGTTTGCCATCTGTATGTCCTTTTTAGAAAAATGTCTCTTCATGTCCTCTGCCCATTTTTCAATTGGGTTGTTTGTTTTTTTGGAGTTGAGTTGAGTGAGTTTTTTATAAATTTGTGATATTAACCCCTTATCAGATATATCATTGGCAAATATCTTTTCCCATTCAGTAGGATCCCTTTTTGTTTTATTGATGGTTTCCTTTGCTGTGAAAAAACTTTTTAGTTTGATGTAATCCCACATGTTTATTTTTTCTCTTACTTCCCTCGCGCAAGGGGATATATATCAGTAAAAATCTTACTCCGGGTAATGTCTCTGAAGTTTCTTCCTATATTTTCTTCTAGGGATTTTATGGTTTCAGATCTTACATTTAAGTTTTTAAGCCATTTTGAATTTATTTTTGTATATGGTGTAAGGAGGTGGTCCAGCTTCATTTTTTTTCTTGTGTCTGTCCAGGTTTCCTAGCACCATTTATTGAATAGACTGTCTTTACCCCACAGTACACTCTTGCTTCCATTGTCATAGATTAAATGGCCATATAGACATGGATTTATTTCTGGACTCTCTATTCTGTTCCATTGATCTATGTGTCTGTCTTTATGCCAGTACCATGCTGTTTTGATTACTGTAGCCTTGTAGTGTAATTTGATGTCAGGTATTGTTATACCTCCCACTTTGTTCTTATTTCTCAAGATTGCTGAGGCTGTCCGGGGTCTTTTATGGTCCCATATACATTTTAGGATCATATGTTCTATTTCTGTGAAAAACGTCGTTGGTAGTTTGATAGAAATTGCGTTGAATATGTATATTGCCTTAGGCAGTATGGACATTTTAACTATATTAATTCTTCCTATCCATGAACATGGTATGTGTTTCCATCTATTTGTATCTTCTTTCATTTCTTTCTTCAGTGTCTTATAATTTTCTGAGTACAGATCTTTTACTTCTTTGGTTAAATTTATTCCCAGGTATTTTATAGTCTTTGGAGCAATTGTAAATGGGATTGTTTTTTTAATTTCTCCTTCTGATGTTCTATTATTGGTATATACAAATGCAACTGATTTCTGAATATTAATTTTGTATCCTGCTACTTTACTAAATTCATCTATCAGCTCTAATAGTTTCTTGGTGGAGTCTTTAGGGTTCTCTATATATAATATCATGTCATCTGCATATAATGACAATTTTACTTCCTTCTTACCGATTTGGATGCCTTTTTTTTTTCTTGTCTGATTGCTGTGGCTAGAACTTCCAGCACTATGTTGAATAGAAGTGGAGAAAGTGGGCAACCTTGCCTTGCTCCTGATCTTAAGGGGAATGGTTTTAGCTTTTCCCCATTGAGTATGATGTTAGCTGTGGGTCTATCATATATGGCCTTTATTATGTTGAGATATGATCCCTCTATTCCCACTTTCTTAAGGGTTTTTATCATGAATGGCTGCTGGATTTTGTCAAATGCTTTTTCTGCATCTAATCGATATGATCATATGATTTTTATTTTTCATTTTGTTAATGTGGTGTATCACATTAATTGATTTGCAGATGTTGAACCATCCTTGCATGCCAGGAATGAATCCCCCTTGATCATGGTGTATAATGTTTTTAATGTATTGCTTAATTCTGTTCAGTGATATTGCTTAATTCTGTGTAGAGGGTTTTTGCATCTATGTTCATTAGAGATATCGGCCTATAGTTTTTTTGTTTCTTTTTTGTAGTGTCTGTCTGATTTGGGGATCAGAGTGATAGTAGCTTTGTAAAAAGTGTTTGGGAGTCTTCCCTCCTTCTGGATTTTTTGGAAGAGCTTCAGGAGAATAGGTGATAATTCTTTTTTGAACATTTTGTAAAATTCAACTCTAAAGCCATCTGGTCCAAGGCTTTTGTTTGTTGGGAGCCTGTTGATTACTGATTCAATTTCCCTGGTGGTAATCAGTCTATTCAGGTTTTCTGTGTCTTCTTGAGTTAGCCTTGGAAGGTAGTACGCCTCTAGAAAATTGTCCATTTCTTCCAGATTGTCCAATTTGTTGGCATATAGTTGCTCATAGGACTTTCTTAAAATTTTTTGTATTTCTCCAGTGTCTGTTGTCATTTCTCCTCTTTCATTTCTGATTTTATTAATTTGGGTTCTTTCTCTCTCTTTTTTTAATGAGTCTGGCTAAAGGTTTGTCAATTTTGTTTATCTTCTCTAACAACCAACTCTTGGATTCATTGATCATTTGTATTGTTTTTCTGGTTTCTATTTCATTTATTTCCGCTCTGATCTTTATTATCTCCTTCCTTGTACTCCCTTTGGGCTTATTTTGCTATTCTTTTTCCAGATCCCTTAAGTGTGAAGATAAATTGTTGATTAGTGATTTTTCTTATTTCTTTAGGTAGGCCTGCAATGCTATGAATTTCCCTCTTAGGACTGCTTTTGCAGCATCCCATAGATTTTGGGTCATCGTGTTTTCATTTTCATTTGCTTTGAGATATCTTTTGATTTCTTCCCTGATCTTCTGGTTGACCCATTCAGTATTTAGTAACATGTTATTCAGCCTCCATGAATTGGTGTGTCTTCCAGTTTTTTTTCCTGTAGTTCATTTCTAATTTCATAGCACTGTGGTCAGAGAAGACAACTGGTATGATTTCAATTTTCTTAAATTTATCAAGACTTATTTTGTTGCCTAACATATGGTCTATCTTGGAAAATATTCCATGTGCACTTGAGAAGAACATATATTCTGCAACTTTGGGGTGAAATGCTCTGAAAATATCGATTAAATCCAAGTGGTCCAATGTGTCACTTAAGGCTGTTGTTTCCATATTGATTTTCTGTCTGGAAGACCTGTCCCTTGTTGTCAGAGATGTGTTGAAGTCCCCTACTATGATACTGTTACTGTTGATCTCTGTCTTTATGTCAGTCAATATCTGTTTTATATATTTAGGTGCTCCTAGGTTGGGTGCATAGATGTTTACTAGGGTTATGTCCTCTTGTCAGATCGATTCCTTTATTATTATATAGTGCCCATCTTTGTCTTTTAATATGTTCTTCATTTTAAAGTCTGTTTTGTCAGGTATAAGTATTGCAACTCCAGCTTTTTTCTCATTTTCCATTTGCATGAAATATCTTATTCCAACCCTTCACTTTCAGCCTGTGTGCGTCTTCTGATCTGAGGTGAGTCTCTTGAATACAGCATATACAAGGGTCTTGCTTTCTTATCCACTCAGCCACCCTATGCCTCTTGATTGGAGCATTTAATCTGTTTACATTTAAAGTGATTATTGACAGGTACATAGTTATTGCCATTTTTAAATTTGTAGTTAGATTGTTTTCATCTTTCTTCTATTTACAGAAGTCCTTTTAGTATTTCTTGCAATGCTGGCTTGGTGGTAATAAATTCCTTTAGCTTATTCTTTTCTGGGAAGCTCTTTATCTCTCCATCAACTTTAAATGATAGCCTTGCTGGATAAAGCAATATAGGTTGTAGGCCTTTGTTTTCCATCACTTTGAGTATCTCCTGCCACTCCCTCCTTGTCTTCAATGTTTCTGTGGATAAGTCATTTGATAGTCTTATGGGAGTTCCCTTGTATGTAACGCTCTGTCCTTCTCTTGCTGCTTTTAGGATTCTCTCTTTGTCTTTAACCTTTCCCATTTTAACTATAATGTGTCTTGGTGTGGACCTGTTTGGGTTTATCCTGGTTGGAACTCTCTGCACTTCCTGGGCTTGTATGTTGGTTTCCTTCATCAGGTTAGGAAACTTTTGGACATTATTACTTCAAATATGTTCTCAATCCCTTGCTTCCTCTCTTCACCTTCTGGTATTCCTATGATGCGCATGTTGTTGCGCTTGATGTTATCCCAGAGGTCTCTTAAACCATCTTCATTGTTTTCTATTCTTTTTTCTTTCTGTTGTTCTGTTTGGGTGATCTCTGCTAACTTGTCTTCTAAGTCGCTGATTCGATCCTCTGCTTCATCTAACCTGCTGTTAATTCCTTCAAGTGAGTTCTTTATTTCAGTAGTTGTGTTCTTTAGTTCTAACTGGTTGTTCATTATGATTTCTACATCCTTCTTTATGTCGTCTCTAAGCTCCCTAAACATTCTTATCATCAGTGTTCTAAACTCTGTTTCTGATAGGTTGGTTACCTCTGTTTCATTTGGTTCCATTTCTGGAGATTTCCTCTGTTCTTTTATTTGGGACATGTTTCTTTGTTTCCCCATTCTGGCTGACTCTCTGTGTTTGCTTCGATGTATTAGGTAGAACCCCTAGAGTTCTTAGTTCTTGATGGGTTATCTTATGTAGTATGTGTCCTTTATATTTGACTTGCACTACTTCGTTCTTCTCCTGTGCGTGTGCTCCAAAGGTGACTCTTGTGTTGTGTATATTGTCCTGTTAAAGAAGATCTTTAATTGCTTTTCACTTGTGAGTTGGTGGGGTTAACTCCTAGGCTGACTAGTTGTGAGACTTGGCTCTGCCCACTGCAGGATGTTCTGCTGTGTGAGGGTTGACCATTTAAATGTGGTTTGGCTTCTATGGGCTCTTGTGCCTGTAGAGAATTCCCTCTGGGTGTGTCACTTGTAGGTCAAACCCGGTAGTACTCTGGTTTGGTCTGGAGTTGGGCTGTGGGTGTGTTGAATCTTGTGCCTCTTAAGCTGGGCCCTGGTAGGGCAATTTCAGAACAAAGCAAATCACCAAGCACAACAACAACAACAACAAAGAAAAAATCAAATACATTCACATGTAAAAACAACCGACAACACACACTCAACACAGGCAAAGATATCAAAGATATAAAGACAAAGCAAAACAAAACAAAACAAAAAGCAGCACCAGTCTTGGCTTAAACCCACCAAGTAATCTCCAGGTTGACCTCTGGTGTACCAAAGAGTCCTCTGCATATTGTGCAGGCAGAACCGGTCACCTGGTGCCCAGAGTGATGTTGGGACTGCAGATTTAGATGCGTGGGGCTGAGTGGTCTGGATGGTAGTTTCTACAAAGTCAATGCAGTTTCTGCCCTTGCCTGCACATATGCGCACTGAGAGTAGCACCACCAGCCCTGTGTCCAGTTCTCCAGAGTCTTAGTGCACTTCTTCCCTGTGTGTGTGTGTGTGTGTGTGTATGTGTGTGTGTGTGTGTGTGTGTGTGTGTGTGACGGGTGGGAGATATCTGAGCTGCTGAAAGCTGGGAGCTGCATCTGCCACTTACTGCTGATCCCTGGAAGTGTCTCCGCAGATGTAATTGCCCTGCCCTAGGCAGGACCAGAAAGGGTGGGGGCTGGGGATGGAGGGGTCTTCTCTCTCCCAGCCCAGCTGTGTCACACTCTTCCCGCAGGCCAGAAAAGGTGGTGGCTGGGGGCAGAGGAGTCCCCTCTCTCCTAGCCCAGCAAAAATCACACTCTTCCCAGCCTCTTCCCTGGGTCAGAGCCGCCTGCCAGTCTTCCCAGAGCCTGAGCACTAAGGCTCCTCTGTAATCTGACACCACTCCTCAGTTCAGGGGCCAGTTTAAGTCTCTGGAAGGGCAGGGGTAGGATTGGAAGAGCAGGAGGGGCGAGGGACCCAGGTATGGAGTTTGTGTCCTTTGTCCGGCCTAGGGCCCAACTGGAGAAATCAGCTGAGGTTATTGCCTCAAATGCTGGATATGCTGCCCCCTCGGCAGGAGAGATCAGCTGTGGGACGCAGGGAAAGAGCCCACCTCCTGGTTTTTGTGTTCTCTGTTCTGTCCTGGGATCCCACGTGTCTCTGCAGCTGCGGATGCCGGCCACGTTTCCACCACCGCAGATGCGGGGCTGCATCCCCACAGCCACAGGTGCCGGCCGCGTCTCCACTCTGCTCCCTTCCCTCTTCCCCTGCTCGTCCAATTTGCCCACCTTCAAGTAATCCTTGCACGAGTCTCTTAGCTGTTCTGCGTGATGAGCAGAGAGTCCTTTGATGGGTTATAGATGTCCCGTTTGTGATAAGATCCGGAGGAGAACTCAAAAAGTGCGCCCCGCTGCCGCCATTCCTATGACGTCACTCCATAATTTATTTAATTGCCTCATTTTAATGGAAATTCCAGTTGCTCCAGGTTTTTCCTGTAACAATGTGCTGCAGTAAATAGCCTCACACTTAGCAGCCTAAGCAGCTTGGTAAGTTTCCAGTCAGGGAGTCCTTCATATGTGAATTGTAAATTGACTAAACGTCACCCAAATGCACTTGGAGAAAATTTCACCTTAAAAGTCCCACTGACAATCTTCCCTGTTAGCATTGAGAATTATGTTTAAGGTACTTTTAATTTTTAAAATTGTGGTTAATTATGAAGAATACAAATTTTACCATCTTAACCATTTTTAAATATAGAGAGTTCTGTGGCATTTAAGTACATTCACATTGTTGTGCTATTGTTACCTTCATCCAGTCACAGAAATCTTTTCGTCGTGTAAAACTGACACTCTGTCCCATTAACCACTAACACCCCATCCTGTCCCCCAGCCCCTGGCAGCCACCTTCTCCTCTCTGTCTCTATGAATGTGACTCCTCTAGGGACCTCATATGAGTGGGACCATACAGCATTTGTCCCTCTGTGACTGACTTATTTCGTGATGTCCTCAAGGTTCATCCATGTTATAGCTTGTGCCAGAATTTCTTTTCTTTTTTAAGGCTGAATAATGTTCCATTGTGTGGACATACAATGTTTTGTGTACCCATTCATTTATTCATGGACGCTTGTTTAATACATTTTAATACTTAGTTTCAAATTTTCCGATACTGCAATAGTCTGATTTAAAATGGAGAAATCAGACAAGCATACAACGTACTCACAGGTCTATAGCCCCTTCCTTCCCTTACAGGTGAGGAGGCCCTCAACTCTGCCCTTTTCCCATATGAAGACTTTTGGGGAATTCCTTCATGTGGGGGATGCTATCACCACTGTCCTCACTGAACTAAAGGATTCCAGGTTTGCCCCAGGCCGTGGTGGGCACAGCCCCTATGCCCCAGTCAGAGGAGCGCATGGGGCACTGCTAGTACTAAGATGTCATCAAACAGTGAGATTATTCTGGTATTATATTTTTGTGCATTTTTAAAAAATTTTCACAAAACTTTGCAGAGATATCTAAGAAACGTAGTAAAAATATCTGCAATTAACTTTTGAGCACCTTGCCTGCTTCAAAGAGATGCTGTGGGCTTAAGTTACTGCATGACTTTAGCAGGTTCGATTTGGGGAACTCATTTTGTCAAAATTCCTGTGGGGTTTTGTCTGAGCAACTTAAACTGTTTAAAATAAGACTCTCCCTCCCACTTAGTTATAGAACCCAGAATCGTGATTCCTTCTTGCTTACTTACTGTCCCCAAACTCCCAACTCTACCTCATGGCCAGGCTAACAAATGGCATACAATGAGATGGAAAACAAATGACAAATGTATTTTGGCTACTGTGTCATGGAAACCAAGAAATTTAATTTTTAAATAAAGCAAATAAAATCATTTTTTAGCTATAAATGGATAGAAATAGATTACTGTTTGCAAGGTCTGTTAGGCCGACAAATCAACTGAGGCCCTGAGCAGGTAGCCCTGGGACAACGATTTGCTAAAGGAAAAGATAAAATGCATAACAAGTCGTGTTACAAACCACGAAAGTTATTTATTCTGCCCTCTGTGCAAATCTCCATATTTAGAGCCACAGGCTTTCCTACACATACATTTTGCAAAAACAGAACACGTCAAAGTAGTTACACTATTAAAACCAATTTATAGCGGATGTTTATAGAAAAGAGCCTCCCAGCATTAAGTTAAAGATATTACTTCATGTAGTTTACATACAGTTTTTTTCAGAAACGTATCTAGTGCCAAAAAAGACACAATTAAACCACATTTCCTCACAGACGGTTTCTCGTTCTTTTTAATGTTTTTTCTAGTTACCATTTTCATCCCTTGTTATAAAGTTTTCTTAGAAAAGATGATGATCCTTCTTTCAAAGACTTGAGAAAAGTAGAACTGTTTTTAAAAGGGTACAGGCTAAGGGAAATTAAGAACTTCCTGGATGAAATTTTTCCCCAAAATCCTGAATGAAGTATTTATTTAGATATAAGAATAGAAAAGAAATCTAGAAATTATAAAGAAAATGTTTTTCAAGGTCCACAAGTGTTCTGAGGTTGGCCAAGTTGAGTTAGACAGAAAGCAGACATGATTAGATGTGAGTTTGCTAAATACTATGAATGAAACAGGCATCAAAAAACCTAGTCTCTGGGCCGGCCCGGTGGCTCAGGCGGTTAGAGTTCCATGCTCCTAACTCCAAAGGCTGCCGGTTTGATTCCCACATGGGCCAGTGGGCTCTCAACCACAAGGTTGCCAGTTCAATTCCTTGAGTCTCGCAAGGGATGGTGGGCAGCGCCCCCTGCAACTAAGATTGAACACGGCACCTTGAGCTGAGCTGCCTCCCGGATGGCTCAGTTGGTTGGAGCACATCCTCTCAACCACAAGGTTGCCGGTTCGACTCCCGCAAGGGATGGTGGGCTGTGCCCCCTGCAACTAGAAAGCAGCAACTGGACCTGGAGCTGAGCTGCACCCTCCACAACTAAGACTGAAAGGACAACAACTTGAAGCTGAACGGCACCCTCCACAACTAAGATTGAAAGGACAACAACTTGACTTGGAGAAAAGGCCTGGAAGTACACACTGTTCCCCAATAAAAAGTCCTGTTCCCCTTCCCCAATAAAACCTTTAAACAAAACAAAACAAAACAAAACCCGGTCTCCTCCTGCAGCTGGGTCTGCATGCCCACACCTGCCCACACTGGGGATGATTTACAAAGTCGTCCCAAAGACAGTGGCCCCTGCCACATGCAATGGAGCCAGGGCAAGAGCAAAGCAGAATGCAGGGGTCAGGGATTCTGTGAGCCAGGGCCCAAAAACAAGAACTTGGAGGATGAGCCACTAGTAGACAGCCTGGCTGGCTGGCTTTGGATGGCACTTGACTGGTCGCCACAGCAATGAGATGAAAGAGAAAACAGGAAAGGCCCTGCCAGCTTCTATGCCCGCCTCACTTTTCCTCCATTTGGAAGCAGTTAATATTTTCCCGAGTAAACAGAGGCATTATTTAAGACAAAAAGAAGAAATGAAATGAAATTAAACAAGCAGGGTTTTGCTTTGTTTTTTTATCCTCACAGTGCCAATCTTTGGGGAACCATAATCCACAAAGAAAACTTGTAATATCCCCCTGAAAGATCGAGCAGAAGGGCTGCGAGTGAGCAGTGACGTCCACGGCAGGGATCAAACGTGCACGTGAATGCTCTGGTCTCACGTTATGGGTTCTTCACTGTCACAGGTTTAACCTGAGATGCTCTGTGCAATTCTCCCAGCATAAGGATTTTGGCCACATCTCAGCAAGGAGGGAGTGTTTGTTTTCTTACACCCTCCAGCGTCCCAACCTGTGGTTGGATGTAGGCTTCCCCTCCCTCTTTACAGCTCACACTTTGTTTAGGATTTATGCTCACCAGGAGATGGAGGCACAACAGAACTAAACAAAGATGCTCTCCTTCCTAGGCCAGCAAAGGGGAAATAAACATGGTGGCACTTCTGTGCAGCTAGTGACCAAATCACAACGATTAGACACCGCTCTCAATGGTAATAACTGAAAATATTCACTTTGGGAAGGAAGAGCCCACACAAGAGGAAAAGAGGTGAGCCTGGCAGTGCAGCACACACCCCTGTGACAGTAATGATGGTTACATTCCTCCAAGGGACATTGTGACTTAACTAGGTCGCTGGCACAACGTCATCCGCCTGCCTCCCCACCCTCTCCTCTCTCCCAGGATAATGGAACGTCATTCTATTCAGCGCTGGTCCCGCCACTCAGCAGGCTCAGTCAGGGCCTTCTTCATTCCTTGCAGACACTTGCCAGCCACCGGGCTGAGCTTTGGCCGACAGGGAGGAACGAAGTTTCTGTCTTGATGGGCCTGTCAGAATTTGACCTCCCAGGAGCTCACCGCCCATAGCAGGCAGGTGCCCATGCCCTCCTTCAGTGACTGACCTGGAAGCAATGTGACCCCTCCGTCCCACATCCCGGAAACTCGCTCCGTGTGGATGCTAGGTGGCCAGGGAGGATATCAGACACTTTCTTATTGGTGATTATTTTTTCTTGGATTTTTTTTTTTCAGGATTTTATTTGTATCTTAGAAGAATATTATATTATTTTCTGTTGTCTGATGCTTTGACTCTGGGGCTTGGCTGATCCTGGTGGTCCTGCCCTTCCCAGGGTCGGCCAACTCCTGGACATAGTAAACGATGGGCCTGTTGCAAGCTTTTCAGACACAAACACCAATCCACACCCACATTCAAAACACCTCCTTCATTGGGCTTTCACACCTGGGCCACCCTTCCCTCACCCCAATCACTTCAGGACCAGGTACCAGAGAACCAGGGTGTCCCCACACCCGGAATCCACTGAAATTGCTCACACAAGCTAGTCCTCAGCCTCTTGCCCTGCCTTACCTGTTCCTTCCCATGGAAATCACAATACAGGCTGGTGCCCTCGTTCTCCCCTAACCCTCTCTGCCTCCTATCTGACCCTGGTGTTTCCCTATGTGGCCCCATGTGACAGACTCTGTCCCCTTTTCTTCAGAACTGTGAGTAACAAGCTATCTTTTCAATGGCAGTTGTCTCCTGATCTGTTGGTCTTATTGGCACTCAAAGTTTACTGATACACTATGTTTGAGAATAAATATTAGCCTAAGTGTGTGCCTGGGGACCGCTACAACGCTCCCACAGAGCCGAGTCTAGTCTCAGTGTGTTAGGGCTAAAATCTAGCCTCCAGTCGGCCCACACTGGGAGAAGGGAACCAGGTCACAATAGGGTGTGGCACCCAGAAGACCCAGGGCCAGCTCATCTGCATGTCAGTGTCCAGTCCTGAGAAGGGCTCTGTCTGCCACACGATCATGTTTCAATCTTGGGACCCAACCTGCTCTTGATGGTCCTGGGCTCCCAAGCAAAATATTCCAACAAGCTTTTATTATTATTTTCTTTTTAAATTATTTATTTACTGTTTTCAGTTTCAGTTGGCATTCAATATTATTTTATATTAGTTTCAGGTATACAGCGTAGTGGTTAGATATTTATGTAATTTAGGCAGTGACCCCCCTCTCCCCCTAACCAGTGTAGTACTCAGCTGGCACCATCCACAGTTATTACAATATTATTGAATATATTCTCTATGCTTTATTTCACATCCTGTGAGTATTTTGTGACTACCAATTTGTACTTCTTAATCCTAATCCCTTTACCTTTTTCACCCAGATCCCCAGCCCTCTTCCCTTCTGGCCACCATCAGTTTGTTCTCTGTATCTATGAGTCTGTTTCTGTTTTGTTTGTTTATTTTGTTCTTTAAATTCCACATATAAGTGAGATCATATGGTATTTCTCTTTCTCAGTCTGACTTAGTTTACTCAGCGTAATACCCTCTAGGTTGTTTCAAATGGCAAGATTTCATTCTTTTTATGACTGAGTAATATTCCATTGTATATATATGTACCACCTCCTCTTTATCCATTCATCCATTGTTGGACACCCAGGCTGCCTCCACATCTTGGCCATTGTAAACAGTGCTGCAATGAACACTTGATGCACATGTCCTTTCAAATTAGTGTTTTGCATTTCTTCAGATAAACACCCAGAAGTGGAATTATTGGGTCCTTCTTTGTCTCTTGTTATGCACATATCCTTTGTTTTAAAGTCTATTTTGTCTGGTATAAGTATTGCTACCCTAGCTTTTTTTTTTTTTTTTTTAATTGGCTTCTATTTTCATGAAATACCTTTTTCCATTCCTTTACTTTCAGTCTCTGTGTGTATTTCAATCTGAAGTGAGTCTCTTGTAGGCAGCATATGTAAGGGTTTTGTTTTATTACCCATTCAGCCATGCTATGTCTTTTGATTGGAACATTTAATCCATTTACAGATTTGGCCATGTGGGAGAGGGCTCAACACAGGAAAGATGGTGCCTGCCTGATGGCTGCACAGGAGCAGGACCCCACACAGGGAAAATAGGGACTGTCTCTCCAGTCCTCGCTCTGCAGCTACACACCTCAGCGTCTCCCTGTACGTTTCTGACTCCTCCCAAGTCCCTGTCCCTCTGCCAGAGCCCCAGGAGAGTGCTGCAAGTGACTGAGTCTGTGCACGGGCCCTTTAAGAGGATGTCTGGGTTTCCCGCTGCCTTTTGTCCCACTTGGACAGTTGGAATCCTCACTGTTTCTCACAGCAAGATGTTGTGGGGGCTCCTCTTCCCAGCACCAGTACTTCGGGCTGGGGAGCCTGGTTTGGGGCTGGGACCCCCTCATTCTTCTGGGGGAGAACCTCTGCAGCTGAAATATCCTTCTGGTTTCTCAATCTCCACATGCACGTGTGGCACCAGCCCCTTTCGAGTCTCCGCCCCTCCTACCAGTCTCAACATGGCCTCTTCTTTATATAAAACTTCCATTCAGCTCAACTTCAGATGGTTCTCCAGGTTGATTTTTCTATAATTTAGCTGTAATTTTAATGTGGTCATGGGAGGAGGCAAGCACAACGTTTATCTACTCCACCATTTTGGATCCTCTCCTATTATTATTTTCAAAATTATTTTTGTGAATTTGTGTTTGGCTTATTATTGTTGCTTCAGTTGTTTTTAAGTAACCTTGGGCAGCCCTGAGATGTTTGCCATGGCTTCCTTAGTTTGAATTTCAGATTTACAAAATCAGATCTTTTTAGGTTGTCTTCTTTCCTTCTGCCTTCCTTTACTTTTTGTTTACTTTCTAAGTTTTCTTAATTTTAAAAATTTGAGTAAAGTATAGAAAATGCCAAAATAGAAATATATATACCTACTTCCCAAATTAGCAATTATTTGTTATGTTTGTTTTGTCTTTTTTTCAAAAGCAAAACAAATGAGACATTTACAAGTAAAACTGCAGATTCGTTTGTCTCCTACTCCAGACTAGACATGTTCTTTTTCCTAAAACTAACAATTGTTATTAATTTGATATGTTTTTCTAGCTCACTTTTCCTACTTTACATTGCATATACATGAATCCTTGAACAAGGTAAGTATTGTGCTTTAAACGTTTCCATAAATGGTTTCATGCTCTCAGCAGCATTCTGCAGCCTGTTTAGTTTTAAAATATCTACCCATCCATATAATCGCTTTCAGAGTTTTTTAATGATTATATTGTACTCCTTCATATGAATTGCCACATTATTTAGACAATCCTCTACTGATTCGGCAGTGAAAATTCTTCTACATGTCTCTCAAGTAGACATGCCAGGGTTTCTCTTGGAATATTCATAGAACTAGAGTTCACTGGGTCTGAAATTATGTACGATTTAAATTCACATAGATACTGTCAAATTTCTCTCCAAAAAGATTGTGCTGACCATTTCATTCTCCATGAAATTGCTGCAAGTAAATGTCTATTTGAAGCAGGCTGTTAGGCCTCCAAAGTTTTTTTAAAAGTAAAACAGAAAAGCAGAGGAGTGTATTAAATTCTAAAGTTTTATTAAATAATGACACAAAGCATTAAGTTATTTTACTACCTTTTACCAAGTAAACTTGAGTCAAGATACAATGCCCTGTAAGTTTTGAAGTTGTACAAATGCTTGGTACCCATGCCACTGCCTCCAAATCTTTATTGACAATCATCACTAAAGTTTGGTTTTTCCATCCTCTCTGTTTTAAGGGGAAAATGCTTATTTTTCCATTCTCTATGTCACACCTAGCATTTGCAGGACTTATCTCTTGCAATTATACACAGCTCTGTAGACAGTGACTTCTGGAGGCTTCTGTCAGCTCCTCGTTCTACAGCTTTACCCATTCTGGCCACTTTGGGCTTTGAAACTCTGTCTCTTCATGTGCTCCCACTGCATAAATTGATTTACTCTTCATCCTTGCCCTTAAATTGTCCCTTGAGATTTTTAATTTTATTCTTATCCCCATGGTTAAGGAAAATTTGAAGAAGAAACAAAAAAACTTTAGTTTTTAAAATTATTATTATCAATCCCTAGGATACTCTCTTTTCATCAGGAAAAAATGCTTAGTGGGACTCTTGCCTGTTGATCACTCACTCACCACTCACTGAAAAAAAGATAGGGATGTTGGAAAATAATAACTATATGTGGCTTGCTTTTTGGTTTAAATGTTTTCAAATTTTAACTGCTCTCTTATATAATTTTTCTTACTCTTAAATTGGATTTCTTTTCCCATTAGTGGAAGATTTCAAAACTCATTCGAATTAAACAAAGTATACACAGTTAAAAAACAATTATAATGTTTTTCTTAAATTTTCTTAACAGATTATAATTTATCTAAATTTTAAGTTTAATTTGTACTTTTGGTTCATTAAGTGATCAGTGAGGCTCTTGGGGGGAACAAAGCCCAAGAGAAAATGAATAGACTATAAATTCTTCAAGTGCCTATAACTTATTATATAGGAAGTCCACTAAACATTCTAACATATTTGCTTTGCACAGCAGGCTTAAAGGTGTGCTGAAAAACAGTGAGGGTATAGTATACCATGGCCAAGAGAGGGCACCCCCCAAACAGTAGCATTGGTTATTTTAGCTCCTGATCATTCAAGGAAGCAGGTATAATATTTGGAGTAAATCAGACACTGACCTTTTTGAATACATATGTCTACATCTATTAGATGCAACTTGAGAGCTTATATTAAAAAGTAGATCTTCATTACAAAGGCTAGAAGACTTTGAGCTATAGATCTTTCTCTTTGAAATAGTTTTTTTTTTTTTTTTTTTTTTTTTTTATCTTTATAAAGATGGGATGACCAACTTTCCTGGTTTGCCTGAAACTGGAGAGGTTATCAAGACACAGGATTTCCAGTTTTAAAACTATGAAAGTTACAGGCAAACAAGGATGAATTAGTTATTCTATTTATATAATTATAAACACAATTAGAAAGCTTGCTGCCAAGGTCAGAGAAAGCTCAACCAGGAGATGATGTAAGAGAGTCACAGGTTATGGGGGTTTCACGGAGACACTCAGCTGATGAGTGAGGTCAGCAGTCTGGTCGTAAGGTCTAAAACAAGATCAGAAATATTGGGGCATGATTATTCAGATGAAGAGGGAATGAGTCAAGATCAGACATGAGCCAGGTGTGCCCCAGATGTCGGCAAGAGTCCCAGCACTCAAAGACAGCATCAAACATTTCCACATCAAGATTTCTCTTCTGCTTTTCCTTCTTTCTTTCTTTCCTTTCCTATGGACATGCTTTCAACCAGCTTGAAAGTTTAACCTAAATGGGCTCACATGGCAAAGGCAGATAGCTAGATAATCATATACTAGAGTTCGATTGATATGGTACATTATCCTGATTCGTTCTTGGAAATTCAGAATGTTTCCCTTGTTTTCTATGAGACTTTGTCTAATTTTTCAAGATCTCAGACTTACTGAGGTTGGGATAGTCAAGGGCTCTAACAATAATTGGTAATATCTTACATTTGCTTAACACTTTGAACTTCTCAAGGGACATCTATTTTCTTCTATTATTTGCTCTATAGCTCCAGGAATTATACACAGAATTATTATTACCTCCTCTTTGTAGGTGAAGAAACTAAAGACAGAGATGATGATGAACATTATTAAAATTTCAGGGACATAAACAGAAGAGCCAGCCTAGAATCTGTTTTATAATTCCCACTCTTATTAAATTAGGCTATGCAGTTAGTAGAAGTACAGAAAAGATTTTTTCATCTGAAAACACCTAGTAACTATTCAACGGTTTCAAACTTTTAAAGTTGCAGACTCACATTGTCAAATAAAATCTCACATGGGACTCAAATATATAAAACATTTAAGAGTAGACCACCTCAGATTGGCATAGGATGTCTGCAAATTAATCCAACTTCCCCTTTCTGCCCATGAAATCCTTCCCACCTCTTGGAACTCAGTTTGAAAACCACTGATAAGGTCCGTCCCATTCATTTGCCAGACAAGGGCATGTGCCCCAGATGACCCAGTTGGTTAACAAATGAACTGGAATAAGACCCTATATCTCTGGATTCTAAGTTCATTACTAACTACCCATCATTGCTTGAGTTTTTCATATTTTTCCAAGCAACTGTCATGAGCTCTGTTCTTGTTTAATTTTTTTTTTTTGTTCTCCTGGTTTCATTTGTCATTGCTTATTTTCTGTAGAGCAAAGGCCAGAATTTCTGACCTTGCAGAAATAAAAAGGATTAAAGTGAATATTATGAGCAATTATATGCCAAGAAATTAGATAACCTAGATGACAAATTCCTAGAAACACATAAATTATCAAAACTGACTCAGTAAAAAATCTAAATAGACCAATAACAAATAAAGAGATTCAGTCAGTAATAATAATAAAAAATCTCCCAACAAAGACAAGTTTAGGATCAGATTGCTTTACTGGTGAATTCTACCAAATATTTAAAGAAAAATTAACAACAATCCTTTTCAAACTCTTCCAAAAGCTGTAAGAGGAGGGAAAAGTTCCTAACTCATTCTGAAGCCATAATAAATCTGATACCAAAGCCAGATAAATATACCACAATAAAAGAAAATCACAGGCTAGTATCTTTTATGAATATAGATGCAAACATTTTCAACAAAATACTAACAAATGGAATCCAACAGCATAGTAAAAGGATTATTAACCAGAATAAAGTAGGGTTTATCCCAGGAATGCAAGGGTGGCTCAACATAAGAAAACCAATCAATGTGATATATTACATTAGAAAATGAAGGGTGGGGGCAACACAGGATCATCTCAAGTGACTGCAGAAAAAAGCATTTCATAAATTTAACACCCTTTCATCATAAAAACACTTAGAAAACCAGGAATAGAAGGGAACTTTCTCCACACGATAAAAGCCATTTATGAAAACCTTACAACTAACATCATGCTCAATGGTTAAAGCTGAAAACATTCCCCCTAGGATCAGGAACAAGTTTTAGCCAGCAAAATTAGGCAAGAAAAAATAAAATAAAGAAAAGTCATCCAAATTAGAGAGAAAGAAATAAAACTTCTCTATTTACATACTATTACATAATCCTTTATATAGAAATTCCCAAAGAATCCACAAAGGAGCAACTGGAGCTAATAAATGAATTCTGCAAAGTTTCAGAGTGAAACATCAATACACAATAATCAGCTGTTTCTGTGCACCTGCAATGAACAATCTAAAAGGGAAATTAAGAAAAAAAAATCTGTTTTCAACAGCATCAAAAAGAATAAGATATTGAGGAATAAATTTAACTAGGGAGGTGAAAGACGTACACTAACCACTATAAAATATTGCTGAAATTTAAGAAGATCTAAATAAATAGAAAGATATCTTGTGTTCAAGAAACAATATTATTAACAAGTTGATTTTACCCAAAGCAATCTACAAAGTCAATGAAATACTATCAAAATTCCAACTGCATTTTTTTTTTTTTACAGAAATGGAAAAGATGATCCCCAAATTAATATGGACTTGTAAGGGGCTTGGAATAGTCAAAATAATTTTTCAAAAGAAGAACAAAGTTGGAGGACTTACTAACTTACTACAAAACTGCAGTAATCAAAACTGTGCAGTAATGGCATAAAGATAGACAGATAGACCAGTGAAATATAATTGAGAATCCAGAAATGAACCCAGGCATCTATGAGCATTTGCTTTTCAGCAAGTGTGCCAAATCCATTCAATAAGGGAAAGAATAGACTCTTTAACAAATGGCACTTGAACAACTGCTTATCCACATGCAAGAGAGTGAACTTGAACTTCTGCCTCAGGCCATATGTAAACCTTAACTCAAAATGGATCAATGACCTAAACATAAGAGCTAATACCGTAAAATTATAATATTAGAAAAATACATAGGTTTAAATCTTCATGACCTTGGACTTGGCAGTAAATTCTTAAATATGACACCCAAAGTACAAGCTACAAAAGAAGGAACTAGGTAAATTGGACTTTATTAAAATAAAAATTGTTTGTGACATTAAGAAATTGAAAAGACAACCTACTGTTGCATCCCACGCGACGAGGGTTGTGGGGAGCGAGGAGGGCAGCGCAGGGTTAAGAAAGACAGTAGCCAAGAATAGAGTGCAAGCGGGGCCAAGGGACTCCAGTCTCAAGGACTGAACCCCAAATCGGGCCTACGCATAGCTTTTATTAGTCAGGTGGGGAAGTAAAGGAGATAAAGCTTGTCAATATCAAGATCTATTATAATCCCACACATCATAATAGGAAACTGATTCAAGCCAATCACCCCTGCCTGCAGGCAGCAGAACCTTAAGTCTCAGGATGTATGTACTTCCCCAAGGTACAAAACCTTTATGCATATGAATAGATGGAGAGCACACCATTGAATCTCTTCCCCTGCAGGTTGTGGGAAGGGATGCAGACACAGAGGCAGAGGCTTTCCTTAGCTGGGGGAAGGTGGGGGGCTGTGCCCACCTCTATGAACCTCGTGGATTCTTCTGTTGGTCCCCAATCGGCTGTACCTGGCTTGAGTTGTCCTGCCCCCCCCTGCCGTGGGGAATCTTACTCATCATTGGCTGACCAGCCATCTTTCTGGGGCCAAACAGGGAGACATAAGGTATAAGCACCAATGTGAAGCAAAGTCCCTGAAAGGATCCATCTCAGAGACTCTCCTTTTTTTAGGGGTAGGTACGAGGAGACAGATGGGTAGGCTGCTGCGTGGCAACAACCTACAAAATGGGAGAAAATATTTGCAAATCACATATCTGATAAGGGTTTAATATCCAGACTATCTAAAGAACTACAACCCAACAGCAAAAAGACAACCCAATTAAAAAACAGGCAATGGACTCAAGTAGAAATTTCTCCAAAGAAGATACACAAATGGCCAATAAGTACACAAAAAAATGCTCGATATCATTAGTTGGATATGCTGAAAACCACAATGAGGGAGCACTTCATACCAACTAGGATGGCTGTGATAGATAGAGGACAGACAGATAGTTAGATGATAGATAGATGATAGATAGATAGATAGATAGATAGATAGATAGATAGATAGATAGATAGATAGTAGACAGACAGACAGACAGACAGACAGACAGATAGATAGATAGATAGATAGATAGATAGATAGATGATGGATAGATAATAACAAGTATTGGCAAGAATGTGGGGAAATTGGTATTTTAATTGTATGTTGAGATGGGATTTTGGCATGTTGTTAATGGGAATGTAAAACAGTGAAGTTGCTGTGGAAAACAGTTTGGTGTTTCCTCAAAAAGTTAAACATAGAATTGTCATATGACTCCACTATTCCACACTTAGGTATATGCCTCACAGCACTGAAAACCGATCCTCGAACAAGTACATGGGCACATATGTTCATAGCAGCACTATTCACAACAGCCACAAAGTGGAAACAGCCCAAATGTCCATCAAGGGATGAATCAAGAAATTGTGGTAGATACAAACAATGGGATATTATTCAGCCACATAAAGGGACGAAGTACCTATACATACTGCAACGTGACTGAAACCAGACACAAAAGTCATATATTGTATGATTCCATTTATAGGAAACCTCCAGAACACGTAAATCACCAGTGCAGATTGGTGGTTGGCAGGGGCTAAGGGGAGGAGGGAATGGGGAGAAGCTGCTCATCTGTTAGAGGTTTCACTTTGGAGTAATAGAAATGTCTTGGAACTAGATAGAGGTGGGGGTTACACAACATTGTGAATGTACAAAATGCCACTGAGATGTTCACTTTAAAGTGGTTAATTTTATGTGATGCAAATTGTACTTCAATAAATTATTTTTAAGGTTTTTACTCTTATTAATACCTCATTTTAAAATCAGTTACTCTTTCATTTCTATCCAACCAAAAAAGAGAAATCAATAATTACACATTTAGATGGCTAATGTCAAAAGTGTGATGGTTTCTCCAAAAGTTAAATATCAAGTCATCATAGGACCCCACAATTCCACTCTTACATATATATCCCAAAGAGTTAAGTACATGTATTTGTACTTAAATTATCTATTTAGCCAATAAGGACATTGTCTGGTTATTTGGGGAATATATTTTTTCTGATGTGATTTGAGACTTTAGTTAATAATTTTGATTAACCTGGTAATGGTGATGGTAGCTAAACCTTGCCATTAATCAAGCATCCCCGTATATAATGGGTTTTGCTGATACTTACAGTGGTTCCACAGTGTTAGTTAGACAGCAGGTGCCCTATCATGTCTTCTATTTATTTCATAATCCATTAGGTCTGGGCCAGTCACAGAGTAAGCATAATCTGTGTCTCAAAATAATTATCCAAAACCAGGTAAATGCATTAACCCTGTGCCTTTTCATTTCTGGTGAAATCTTTTGTGAATTTTGTTATTGTTTCCATCTTGTATGTCCTCTCTAGATCTTATGGTATGAAATAAATGTTTGTTACATATTATCAACAGAGAGATATCCTAAGCTTATTTTAACTGGTGTAGCACAAAGCAGAATGACCTATATAGGGAGACCATGACATGTAACTGGAACTCAAATTTTAGCATCTTCTCACCTCCCTCTGAACCTGCTTTGCTGTGTATTGAGAGTTGAGTTAGTACTGTCACCAAGCAAGGCATGAATTAGATCCCTACAATGATGACATTATCTTTAATCTCTTTATGAAACAACTGGTAAAACTGTAATTGTTTCCCTATTAAATATGAAAATCAAATTCAAGATGGTGGAAAAAAATGACTTGGTAGCCAAGATGCTAAGTCCAAATTTTATTATTAATGGACTGCAAGTATTACAGCATGAATAAAAAGGACAGAGTTTATTCAGAAAGTGATGATGACTGAAAATGACCAGAAATTTCCTGAGCTCATCGACTTGGTCTGGAACATCTGGTAATAAATAATAATAACAATGATTACCACTCATTAAAGCCTTACTATGTGCGGGGCCCAGCACTAAGTGATTTAGCCCACATAATTCTATCTTACAAGGAAAGACACAGAAAGG
This sequence comes from Rhinolophus sinicus, assembly GCF_036562045.2. NCBI lineage: Eukaryota > Metazoa > Chordata > Mammalia > Chiroptera > Rhinolophidae > Rhinolophus > Rhinolophus sinicus. Next base: position 43,747,393 of record NC_133761.1, on the reverse strand, counting down.
TGAAATACTTTAATGTGGCAGATCCGGGATTTGAACTCAGGTCAATCTGACTCCATAGTCTGAATGTGTAATTGTCACTTTGTTCCAGAGCCCCTCAAACCATCATGTTTCTCTTTAGTCCCCAGAGAGGTTGGGCATGAAGTGGAGTGAGATTTTCCCTTTGGCCTGTTTCCATTTGATTTCATGAAACCTCTTAGGAATGAAAAGGGTACATTGTCCAAGTGGGTAGATCTTTAAAAATATCTCTAAGATTCCTCACCAAGCTCCTGACAAGATATGGATAAAGGAAAAGTCAAAATCTTTAACATATGTTAGTAACTGAGTGTCACATTCATCAAGGGTTTGACTTTGAAATGTCCACGAGCTGTAGCTGCACTTGTAGATCTCGTTTGGGGTACATGGCCCTACGAGATGTCAGTTGGTTGAAAGGAGAGGGGTTCACTTTAGTTTGGGGTTCTGGTGTAGCCTGAGGCATCTCACTCCCCGGCCTACCTCAGGCTGGGAGAAAAACAAACTTAGCGTCAACATCTCACTGGCATTTCATGACGGATGCCGTTGGAAGCGGGATCTAATTCTCCATTCAATTCAACCCCGTTCTAACCCAGTGCAATTCAGTAAACACTCCCTGTGTGCCTACGGTAGTTTGACGTCACGTGGGACGCAGACGTGGTGAGGAAAATGTTCCTGCTCTCAAAGAACTCACAGGCGAGTATCCAAGACAGTGAGCCAACAGGAATACCGCCCTGGGACACAGAGGCAGATGCACAGCGAAGACTGTTGTGATTCGACCAGGAAAAGGACAGGTCCCAGAGAAGACTCTCCCTGAGCTGAGTTTCGTGGGGTGAGTCAGACTCCATGGGTGGACAGTGCTCTTTGGTGGGAACAGCATGGTCGAAAGCAGGGGCGTGGTGCTGGGAGGAGCAAGGCTGTTCGGAAGACTAGTAGATCTGGAGCAGACCCTGTTCACATGGTCCTTATCCATCCCTCACCTGTCACTGTGATGTGTCACTACCTACCCCCAGTCCCACCTGGGCACAGTTAGCCCATGGCCATTCACACCTTCAGGAATGGGGCCAGGAAGACCTAGGGCTCCCAACGTGGGGCTGGGTAAAGCTCCACATTCTATTTTTTCTGACTAAGCCAAGATGAAAAGTGTTTCCCAGCAAGACACTATTATTATTCTTGGACAGCTGTCTATTTTTAAAATTCAGGCCAGATATCTCTTGCTTTGGAGTTAGGTCAACTAAGATCATTTTACTTCCCACCACACTTTATTTTTAAAATCTCCATGTGTACTGAATTTGAACTTGAGCAGGATCTGTTTCTGAGATTATCTTGTCACAGTTGGCAATGCTGTGGTGCCCTCTGTCTTTTTATCGGTTGGCCTGTGGGGTTTAATGGCAGGTTTAAAGCTGACTTTTGGGCCTTTGCATTTTTGCATGTTCTTGTAACAGAAACTCGGGGCAAAGAAAGGGGTTAAAAAAAGGTCCTGAAAAGAATAATAATAATAATATAAAGACGATCAGGCTATTCATCTCAATGTGCTTAGCCTGATATCAAATAAATATCTATTTGGAGGGGAAAGAATTACATTATAAACAGAAACATCTCGGCCATCTGTGCAGAGCTCTTCCAACACAATTACATCACACTGTGGCTGATGGCTGGTTGTTGATCCAAATATTTGGCAGAGAGGGTGATACCCTCCTGGGATGTCACAACCCATCCACAGCTTCCTGCCTCATTGCCACTTACCAGTTTTATATCAACAATTAGGATTAGTAGAAAATCCAATGTTTTCACTGGGGTAAACAGTCTCTGACTTTGTAAGTTAAATTAGCAATTGAGGATATATAAAACTAGCAGCTTTCCAGATATCTTTCTTAAGGTAACAGGAACCAAATTCAGCCTGAAAAAAAAAATGCCTAGGAAAAATGTAGAGGGGTCTCCCATGAAAGCAAATAATCATCACACTCAAGGGTTCACGTACGGTAGGCCTCGTTCAGCCTCCTTAGCTGGTGAGCAATTCAAGGTCCTTTCCCTCCAGGCTGCCTGAGAGAAGAAAGCGTTTGAGTTTTAATCATGTTAATTTTCATCAAAAAATTAAGGTGGGAAGAGGACCAGTGCCTCTGATTTCACCCCCTAGAAGTGAAGTCCACTTTCTCTATTCACCTTCCAGAATTTCCGGTGATGCTTCCTACCGTCTGTACAGTCACCTGGGCTAAATGTACCCCCAGAAACTCGCAAAGGAGCAAGTCATGCTGTTGACACTCCCATTCCTCTGCCTCCATAATATCCAGCCCCCCCACCTGACCCAGGGGACACTCGAGTTTATTTGATCATCTTCACCTCTGTGTTGACAACTGAACATGTGCAGAGTGTTTCAACTAGGTGACATTTCTTGTACTGGGTCAACGAAAGGCGTGGTGCAGAATTCAGCCCCTTCAGAAGCTCCTTGACACACTAGGTCACCCCGGTACTAGTGCTTATTTCCCCGCTTCATGAACACAGACACAGCTGATGTGGCGTTGATGACAAAGTGTCTTTCCTTTCTCACCCCCCTGCTAGGTTTCTGGCTCTTTACCCACAGTACTCTACAGCACATGGGACTGATTCATGGCTGGGACCTGAGGTTACAAATTGCTTAGATGGCCAAGAGGTGAAAGGGCAGGGGATAGTCTGGGCAGGGCTCCCAGATGTCCTCGACCCACTCCAGGCCTCCTGTTCGGTCCTCTGCGTCTTGGTGCCAACAACGGACTCCACTGGGGATTGTAGCAAACCAGAGTCAGCATTTACTGCATACGGGTGACCACACTGACCAACTGCTCGGAGATGCAGTGGTGAGGGGGCAGCTGGCGGTGGTGGCGGAGAGTATTGGAAATTCCCCCCTTCGGAGGGGAGAGCGGAGTGCACTGACACCCGAGGGAAGAGGTCACAGCTGCTGCCAATTCCCTTACTCAAGCTGTTGGTGGTGTTGGGGCAATGCTGAGTCTCACTCAGTCCTGGAGCCAAGTTATTTCTTTAGACTCATTTCATGCCGCTAGTCCCAAACTGTGGGCATCATTCTTTCAGCCCATGTGGGGTCCAGATGTATGTGGCCAAAGGGAATTGTTTTTTTTTTTTTTACTAGCAACTTTGGGTGGATAGAAAAATTACTTCAGATTCCAGTGTATTTATATGCATTCTTCAGCACTCCTTGATAATGTGATGGGTGCATTGGGAGTGGGGAGTGGAGTGTGTAAAGGAGTTGAACTGACTCCAGTCAAATAGCGAAGAGAAAAGAAAGAGACTGAAAGAAATTCTGAGGGCTTGACAGAAGGTAGACAAAGAGAAGTAGGGAAGAATTTGGTAAGACCCTTGGTTTGCTCAGCTGTTTGTATGACCATCTCAGTGGGAAGACAGAAAAAAAATATTGTAATTGACTTCAGAGCACTGTCAGCCTGTAAGCAGGACGAGCCATCAGCCATTTTCTCCCTCCTGTGAGCAACGCCAACAACACCATGAGCATAAGAATTACAGCAACAAACATTTCCTCAGAACTCCCACTCTTGAGGGTTCTTTCCTCCCTCATGTCTATAGACCGTCATGTGTGCCATCTCATTCCCCATCTTCATTCCCCACCCCACCTACGACACAGAAAGATCCTTGGGCTCATAAAAAGGCACTGAAAACGAGGGCTGAGAATCAGATGACCTGGGTCCAGTTCTCCATTTGGTCACTTGCTGCTGTGGAACTTCAGGCAAATTACTTAACCCGACTATCCTTACTTTTCTCATCAGTGAAATGGGGGAAAACAGTGTGCACCCCACATCTTTGTTGGAAGGCTTAAAAGAGGCCTCAAGAAATTGTAGCTATTAGTTTCTAACCTCGTTTTATGCATTCAGAAGTTTGTCAGTGTCACTTACAACTCTACTCCAAGCTGAAATTGCTTAGAGATCTGTTGTTCCCAAGCCTGCAAATTAAAACAAAATGTGTTCAAGGAAACACTGCCGTATAATGGAATGCATGATGGATGGAGCGAAGGGACCCTGATTGGTCCTAGCTCTTGAAGTGTTTGGAGACTTAATGGAGAAAATTCACATAGAGTACTTAACACAGTGTCTGGTACGTCAGACACACAGTGTTCTTTCTTCCTTGCTCCACGTTCAGTTGGTTAGAAATCCTGTCAGCTCTACTGTCCAGACATTTTCATGTGTACATGTATTCAGATACATTCATGTGTGTATATATATAAATATGTGTACTGTCACCCCTTCTCACCACCCCCACTGCCACGTCTAATCTAGACGCACCGTCTCACGCCTGGATTACTGACTGCACCTCCTAACCAGGGTGCCTGTTTGTTCCCGCCCCTCCTGGTGTCTAAAATTAACTGACTGGCCAGCATAACGCTTTAAAACATAATTCAAACCACGGCATGCCATGCCTGTGCCTAGGGCATTCCAAAGGTCCCAACTTCACTCAGAGTAAAAGCAAAACTCCTTACAATGGTCTACGAGGTCCAGCCTAATCCCACCTCCGGCTCTCCCTCCTCCTCCCCTGCCCTGCCCCTTACCTCCCTGATCTCTCCTCCATCCATTCAGCCATGGACCAGGGACTCCTGGCTGTTCCCAAGGCCCGTCCGGCAGCAGGACTCAGCATTGGCTGGTCCCTCTCCTGGGGTCACCTCCCACCCATATCTACGTGGCTCATTTCTATACCTCCTTCATTTGAGCCCTTGCTCAAATGTCACTTTGCCTTGAGACCTGCCCTGACCACCTTCTTTAAAATAGTGTCTGCCCTGCCTTACAGCACTCCTGCTCTCATTTGCCCACTGCACTCACCACTAACCTCACGTAAGTCACTTATTTACGATGTGTGTTGTCTGTCTCTGTGCTAACATGTCAGCCCCACGAAAGCAGAGTTTTATTGTATGTTGTGTTCACTGCTGTATCCTAAGCAACTAAAACAGTGCCGCTGCACAGTGGTGACTCAATAAATACCTGCTGACTAAATTAGTAAGTGGTCCTTTGAAAGTCTCAATCTTTGAGAGTCTGTAATTCTCCTTTTTTACAAATGTAATAGAGTAGAAAATAAAATGGATGATCTCAAAACTTTCTTTCATCTCTGGAAGTCAATTAAAATTCATTTATGCATCAATTCATTCATTATAGAAACATTTAGTGAGCATATATTAAATGCTGGAAACACAAAAAAGAAAATGCAATGCAATAGATTCTCTGATATCTAGAAATTCCTAGAGTGGTGAGAGAAGCAGCTTTGTAAACCAGTAAGAGAAGGACATTGAACTAGGTGTTACACAGAGAGGTATATATGGTTGCAGGGAAATGAATCCCTAACAATTTTGGAATGAGATATGGGAGGTGGAAGGTCAGGGATGGGGGTAGAGAGAAGAATCAGTTTGAGAAGACTTCATACAGGAAATTTATCAATTGAGATTGGAAAGATGGGTTAGAATCCACAGGATGACAAAGAGAGATGACATTCCAGGCACAGGCATCGAGGTCCCTGGAGATGTAGGAGGGGCAGGTGCAGGTAGGAGGGAGCTAAGGCCACTCATGGGAGCCCCTGATTTGATTTAAGCAGGGCAGGACGTGATCATACTGAAACTTCTGATAAACTGCGATGTCCAGAAAGGTTGGAGGTGAGAAGAATGAAGATGGAAGGCTACTGCAATGTATGGAAGGGTCTTGCGTCTACTGGTCAAGAATCAAATGCCTCGTAGAGGTCACATGTCAAATATAGTATTTTGTAACCTGCTTTTCTTTCAGTCAGTTATTAGAACCATTTTTTTCCACTTCAGTCTATATAGATAAACCCCATTCTCACCCTTAGTGACTGCACCCTATGGTCTACCTAATATACTTAACAGGTCTCCTAGGTCACAGTAAGGTATCTTATGATTTGTTTTAAAAAGCATTTATACCTGTGTTCATCACTTTGACTCTGACGGTCTAAGATAACCTTAACTAATTTTGATGTATAGCAACTTGCCAATAACTCTTTATGGTAGTACCATTACCTCCATTTACTAGATGGGAAACTAAGTTTTAGTGGAATAATCCCTTGGCTTAAAGCCATAGAACTACAAAAGACCAGGCCAGATTTCAATCCAACATATGTGTGGCCTTCAAGCTCAGCCCATTGAATTAACACTGTGCAGAAATACTCATGGATACCTGTAGCTGGAAGATAACGCATAGTCATATAATTATTCTCACCCCAAAGACCTATCAGGTAGCAAGGCTCTTTTAAGTAAGGAGTCAGTCCTTTCATATCTTGCCCTCCTTTGCAGAGCAGTTTTATCATAAATTAGTCAGCCAGTGACCAGTCTAGAGCATAGGCCCGTCTAACCCATGGTCAGAGGGCACTCTGCCTGCAAAGGCTTTGTGAAACTCACAAATTCCCTTCCGAGTCTGTGTCACAGTTTTGCCTGCTGCACAGAGATGTGTCTAAAAATAGTGCAGACTGGTTGTCTCAGGAAGAAACTGAGAACCGCAAGCTATACCTACAAGGAAAACACAGGCTAACTTCATTGGCAGTTTAGTCTCCGAGGCCTTGACCCCCTGGCCTAGGAAGGTGTGTGCAGGGCAAGGTCTTACCGAGCATCCCTCAGCTGGACCATTGCTCCTGAGCATCTTCTCCAGGCTCTATGCCTGGCACACATGACTATATGCTCTGCCTGTCTGACCCCCTTACTTCCCGCAACGTGCTTTCAGATGAATTATTCCATCCAATCTCAGCCCAAATCATGGATTTGAAAATCTGCAGCTAGATGATATCACAACTTGAAATGTGGGAGGAAAAAGGTCAATTTCTATCTACTAAATGTCAAGCAAACAGTTTGACTGATTGTTTTTACTGACTTGACTGGATCGATGGGTTGTTAAGTCCGCGTGTTGTCACTGAATCAGTGCACTTTGATTTGGAGGGAAGAAAGCAGAAGATAGCAGCCAGCATTTGGGGCTCCTTAGGGGTGCTGCAGTCCCCCTACCGCCTCCACTAACCCCGGGAGGTGGGCACCTTCCTATCCCATTTACACTTGAGGAAACTTGAGTTTGAGAAAAGTTAAGCATCTTGGCCCAAATCATCCAGGTTGTGGCAGGACCTAAACCAGACCTAGTGCTCCACCCCACGCTCTACTGCCATCCCAGTGGCTTGACAAACGCTGCAGGGCCAGCTCTTGGGGGAGGCACATGGCTCCATGTCCCCACTGCCCTCCAGCTGAAGGGCAGAAACAGAGCCAAAACCTTTCCGGACCCTCTGTCAACTGTTAGCAAATCATTAGACTGCGTTTGCTGTGCTCTCATAGGGTTTTACCTTCTCTTTTACAGAAGACTGTGTGGAAGCCACACCCAAAGCTCGAGTGGGTTTGTTTACATGGATTTTTGTGGTTCAAAGCTTTGAGGTTAGAGGTGGGGAATAGAAGAGTGTAAGCCTCAAACACCCTTCCGCTGTGCGCCTCATGTGCAGGCCTCTGCCGGATGTGTGCGTTCGTGGATATTTACTTCCTTGCCTGTGTCTGAGTCATTTCAGCTCAGGTGCTTTGGACTTCAAAGGATCTCCAAAGGGCGACATCCTCTCAGAAAGCTGAACTTCCAGCTGCTTTTCGCCTGCTCTTTCTCTGGTTGCTTCACGCCCTGTAAGCTTTAGGTGGGTTCTCCTTTCTCCCCCACACTGGGGCCTGACCATCCTGCAGCCCAGACAATCTCAGTGCTCAGCACCCCCAGATCAAACTGCCCCCATGTCCAGTAGGCTCGGCGGAAGGAAGCAAATGGTGTTCAAAATTTGGAGTAATTTAAACATTTTTATTTACCTCTTTCTTGCTCATTGTTGTCATTTCAACGGGCAGAGCGACAGCTCTCCTGAGAAGGCCAGTTCCTCGGGGTCTCTAATGTTCCCTGTAACAGTTGTCTCTTTTTCATCCCCCACAAAGTGACATCCGAGGAGGAAGAGAGAAGGGAAACAACCATAAAGAAACTTAGGAGGACAAACAATTTTCCCAATAAAAGTGGGGTCCTAATGCTTTTTCTGCTAATTGGGAAGTTCAGTGACAGGCAGACAACCATGGCATTTTCAATGACAACATCTGAAGCCTGGAAAGACTGCCCCCAAGGAAGTGTGTTTGAAGTATTGCAATGGGGGAAGGAAAGCCACCCAGCCTACCTCTGCAGGACACATCACAATGGGACACACCCCTGCTGTCAGGCCCAGCCCCTGGACCGGCAGGAAAAAGGGCACCCAGCTGTGGAGGTGGACAGGAGGTGGTGGATTGCAGTAGGAATTCCAATGGACCAAGAGACAAAAGACCTGGGCATTAGGCGGAGCTCAGCTGTCCCTGGTTTGGCTAAATGCATCTGCAAAGCAAGATGGCTCAAAGAATGTTAAAAGTTTGATAGGTGACATCTCAAAAAATAAAAGAATCAAAGTTATCACCGTGGAAAAAATAAAATATTTTTTGCACTTCATGCTGATTTGAATGTCTATCTACGTGCTGCTGGGTGGTATGCAAGCTTATTGATGCATAGGACATCGAGAGGTCAGTCTCCCTTGAACTTTATCCTGGGGTCTGCCACCACCTGTGTGACTGGGCAAGTCCAAACAGCTCTCAGAGGCTCAGTTTTCTTTGCTGTTAGACAAGGTTTGGTGGGGTCAGGGGGATGAGCTGAGTTCCAGGTGAGCTTTAAACGTAAAAAGTATGAGATCCCAATTAGTTTTGACTTTTATATGCTTCCTCCAAGAAAGAAAGATTGTTGACACACACCACAGACGGGTTAAAAGAAGAGCCATGACCCAGGGGACTAGGCTGTTCAAAAAAGCTGTCTTCTGAAATCAGTGAACCATCTTTAATTCGGAAAGAGGACGTTTGGTTGGAACTTGAAGTTGACCAAAACCTCAAAAAGGACCACCGTGGATCTAACCTTGGGAACTAATCCAAGAGGTCTCTTAACACTTCTTGTTAGAGATATGGGAAGGCTATGTAAATATTTCCAGTAAGGACTGCATTGTAGTTTCAGGTCTCGAAAACAAAAGAACACTTGGAAAGGAAACACAGAGCCACAATTGATTTTCTCGAGCATTGCTGTCCTTACATTACACCCGGAGGCAAGACTCAGAGGAACTGGGTCACCCAGTGCTTCTCCCACCGGACAGGAGAGCCACGCCTGTCAGCCACACCCTGGACAGCTGACCCTCAACCAATCACGTCCCAGATGAATGCGCTCCTCGTGGGCTGCTATTCATATGCCTGATTCACATGCCTTAACAGTCATCATTCCTTTAAAATATAACTTCCAGTCCTTTACACACAAGAGAGAGAAATTTGTGCCAACCCTTTTCTGCCTGGATATTTATCTTTGGGGAAGAGTCTCCGCACCCGCCCATACTTGTCCAACCAGCCAAGGAGTCCCTACAACAGTCAAGAAACCACAAAAGAGCGCTCAGTAAATGTTGGCTCTCTTTTCATTAGTATTTAAGAAGTTAACCAAAATAAAACTCTAATAGTGGCCACCACTTGTCATAAAATGTCCTTCAGTAAACATATACACTGCTGCAATAGCAATACAACCATGGTCTTTCTACTACGCTGGTTGTCTTTACGTACTGTCTGTCTCCGAATGGAACACCCATCTTGGACAGTTTAGTTACTGTTTTCATAAGTATACATTTTATAGTCCCAACAGCAGGATTACCGTCTTGATTCCAGGAAGTGTGTTGTCTGCTTTTTCTGATTGCCTCAAAGAAAAGTGTATGGTGCTTGAGTACCTAACAAATGCCAGCTGAGATGCAGAAATTATTGAGAGCTAATAATAAGAGAGGGTCTTAATGGACCTCGTGGTGAATACTTGTGGTAAACACTACCAACGCTGATTAGAACTTACTGTAGCACGTTATTTCATGACTGTTTCATGCATCTAATCTTATCTTCCTTACTGGCTTATGAGGTCCACCAGGGCAGACATTCTTCAGACTATTTTAGGTCCACGTTACTAGGTCTATTTTGCATACACATAAGTACATAATAAATACTTAAGGATAAAGCCCTTTGTCCCAATATCTGAGACTTGCCATTAAAACACTCTTGTTATATGCTGGTAATTTTAAAAAGAGCTCTTTGAATTTACCAGCTCACTAAAAGATTGTGATTGGCCTCGGCTTTGGAATACAGATCAAAAACTTGCCATTAACCCGTCTCCACTCTGCAGCTCTGTACCCCGACAGCTGCATTTCCCTGGGGTCCCACTTTAGCCACAGCTCCATTTGGAATAACCGTGAATGTGTCATGGCAAAATACCAAGTAAGGAACTGATAACATGAGAGAATCAGCGGTCAGAGGGCATAAACGTGACTGTCATGATTATAACGCCCTTGGCTTTGTAGCTGCAGTCTGGACAGAAGACCAAGGGACAAATCCTCTTCTACAGAGAAGCCTTCACTGCAAGGTCCCAGGCTTAAGCCCTGTGGAATTCTCCTGCCTAAATAATACCGAGTGTAAGTAGAACAACTGGTGTCTCTCCATTACGGGAATATTTACTATTCTGCGAGTCCCTGCTAAGCAGCATGTCTATCTTTCCAGATTTCCACGAAGAAGGTCTATTGTTCTATCCTCTAGTTCACACTGAAGGGCAGGATGCCGTCTAACTTGCTCAAGGTCACAGGGTCAGTACGTGGAGGGGACAAGGACCCAACCTTTGTCTCTGCACCTCCAGTGCTCTTTCCAAAATCCTTTTTGCCCCCTTCTCTGGTACCTTCTCTCACGTCTCAAACATCCACCAAAAGCTTAATTAAGGAAAGATAGAAAGTAGCATAGTCCAGTTCACAGAGTAGGGGACTCAGAAACTGACCTAAACATACCTGGAAACATGGTGTAGTATAAAGGTGGCATTATAATTTACAGGTGAAGAACAAAGTTTCCAGTAAAGGTTAGTTATCCATGTGGACTAAAATAAATTTAGATTTCTTATCTCACACTATGTAATTCCAGATATATTAAAGATCAAATATGACACATATCATTTGAAACTTTTGAAGGAAAGAGATTGGATTACAAAAGTGAGGTATTTTCTCAATGACTTTTTTGTTCTTTTTCAGGCATGGTGGTGCAGATTCTGGAAAGGGTGACGCCACCAAGAATGTTGCCAACTGACCTAACCAGCCACCTCAAGGAAGGCAGCAGACATTTCTGTGAGGACTTGAATTCACCTGGAACCTTCTTACTCCTGTTTATTTAACTTTGGCTCACTTGTTCTGACTCCTCTGGGCATAGAAGAAGGATGGAGGGTACCAGACTGGCAAAACCCCCAATCCTGAAGGCAGTTTCTGCCTGCTTTTCTGATTTACAATGTGTTCTTAGTTCTGCAACGTAAAGGTCAGCGGGGGCCCCTCCGTGCCCCTTGAGGAGCTGGATGACACTGGCTTGAAAGTCCCCAAACCCTCTCAAGTATTCTTCCTGCTCCCCAGGGCTTTTGTCCTCCTGGCTGTGCTGTTCTCTGTTTCCCAGCACGCTGCCTCCCTTAGGTACCTTCGCAGCTCGGGTTTGGACCCTGCTCAGTTTGCACAAGCAAGCCTTCTATCTGACACGCCCACAGGAGTCCGGTGTTGAGTGAAGTGAGTTTAGGGAGGAAGAGAGGTAGACATCACAGCAACAGCGCTTCAGAGGAAGCAGTTCTCGCGCATGGGGCCACCCGTCACGGTGCACATGCACTGCCCCTTATCCAGGCTCCCTCCATCTTGCATGCTCCTCACTTCCCACCACCCATCTCTTCTGCATTCACTTCCTTCCTTCCCTTCCTTGCTCCTTTCCTTCCTTCCTTTCTTCTTACCTTCTTTCCTTCCTTCCTTGCTTCCAACAGAGATGGTTTTGTAGAGCAGTTTAGGTTCGCAGCAAAACCGAGCAGAAAGTACAGAAATTTCCCATATGCCCCCTGCCGCCACTGAGGCATAACCTCCCCCACCATCAGCATTCCCACCAGAGGGAATATTTGTTACAATGGATGAACCTACCTGGACACGTCATCCTCATCCAGAGTCCACCTTTTACATTAGTGTTCACTCTTGGTGTTGTACATTCCGTGTTTTGACAAATATATAATGACGTATATCTACCATGATAGTGTGCCACAGAATACCTTCACTGCCCTAAAAACCCCCAGTGTTCTGCCTATTTATGCCTCCTTCCCGCAGCCACTGGCAACCACTAATCCTCTTACTGTGTCTACAGTTTTGCCTTTTCCAAAATGTCATATAGTTGGAATCCTACAGTATGTGGTCTTTTCAGATTGGCTTCTTTCACTTAATGATATGCATTTAAGGTTCCTCCAACTCTTTTCAAGGCTTGATAGCTCATTTCTTGTCACTGAATAATATTCCATCGTCTGATGGACCAGTTGATTTATCCATCCCCCACTGAAGGGCATCTCGGTTGCTGCCAAGTTTGGGCAATTACAAATAAAAGCTGCTGGAGACATCCTTGCTATTCATTTCCTTTTCAGTGGCAAAATATCAAGTAGTTCCCCCCTTCCCACATAGAGCTCTGTCTGTTGCCCTCTGGTGGTCTGGAACCAACAGGTTCTAACCCTCCCCTCCGGTGGGCTTTTCAGCGAGTGCTCTCAACGACGCTCTCCCCTGAAGTGGATACTGAGGCCAGTCAATCAGATCGTTCTCTTGTCTTGCTATGTTGCACAAATAAGTGAAACTAATCCTCACAATATCATTCTTATGCCTGACTTACACATGAGGAAGTAAAAATTCAGAGAACCTGACAAACGGCCATCACAACTAAAGGGTGGCTTGCTGCAGGGGGAGCTTGGCACAGACACTCATGGTGCCCTCAATGCCCAGATTGCCTTGGGTTCCTTCAGGGCTGTGTGCCCCCAACTCAGCATCTGTAACTTCAGTGGGTCCTCTTGGGCACTGGCGCCTCCTTGCCCTTCAGAGACCTGCAAGTGCCTGGGAGTTTTCTGTCTCCCCACCCGTCCCCAAAGGGCAGCCCATAGATGGTGACTGTAGGGGGGGGAGTCTCTTGATGAGGGACAATTCTGAGGGGTCATTTGCCCATTGAAGCCCCCCAAGGGCTCAGGTGGAGCTGGGGGCCTCATCTGAAAGCCATCCTTGCTTGGCCTCTCCCTGCCCTGTTCCCCCAGACCCTTGCAGGCATCTCCTGGGAGCATTTCCTTTATAAAGCACAAGCCCTGCCTCAGAGTCTGCTTCTGCGAAGATCTAACCAAAGATGGAAGAAAAGGAAAGAAGGACACGCTGTGGCCCCCATCCCTGCCTCTGAGGCCCATGCAGGGGAAGCACAGCCCGGGAGTGCTGGCAGCCAAGGGCACAGCCTTTGGGATTTGGGCATTTGGCCCCTGAGGCTATGGCACTACTGACAGGCCCGTCACATTCACACGCTGCGAGTAAGCATTTCTATTGCTTTGTTCCTGAGAGGGACAGAAATACCAGAAGACTTAGGTCACAGATCATCAAAAAAAATCCTAGACAATAAGAGGATCAAAAAAACAAAACAAACAACAACAACAACAACAACAAAACCCTACTTTTGGAAGAAATGGGTTAATGGAGAGAATAGAAAATTACTTCAAAATAAATATAACTTCTGGGAATTCAATGTTATTGCACCCATAAAATGAAAAAAAAAAAAAAAAAAAAGGAAATCAGAGAATGAAAAAGAATGCTTAACACTTAACAACAACAACAAAAAATGATTGCTAACATAAGAAAAGCTCAGTACAAAGTTTGGGCGATAAAGTCAAGTAATCTCCCAGAATGTAGACCCAAAATATCAAGAGATGGGATAAATACAAGAAAAGATTAAAAGATTTAGACGTGACCCTACACTCCACTTCTAATAATTTCAAAAGATAATCAAGAAAACAGATACATTATCAAGAAAATAATACCAGTAAAGTCCTTAAGCAGAAGAGAGACACAAACCTCCCAATGCAAAGCCATGCAAATGAAAAAGACCCACATCGAGAAACATCATCATGAAATTCCAGGACACAAACGATAAAGATAAGATCGTAAAAGCTTTGAGAACGAGATGGGGGAAAAAATAGAACTGCACTTACAGAGAAATGAGAACCCAGTTGACATTTGCTAAAATACATTGGACAGAATCAGAATGGCATCCGAACTACAGGAAAATAACAACAAATTGTATGAGAAAGATAAGGTTCAATATGGTATAATTTTCAGCTAATTGTGAAAGCAGCGAAAGAAGATCCTTTCGAACATCCTTTGCCATTGGATGTTGACATTAGAAATATGGAGACATGCACATACAATTGTGCAATCAATTTCATAAAGCAACTGACATTCAGAAGCACAGACCAAGATTCCAGGAGAAAGTCTTCTGTCCTAAGAGGACTCAAGGCATATGGAGAGTTGGGGCTTCGGCTGCAGGTCACTTGTTATACACAATTCCCTTGCACTGGTAGAAGTTTTGATTGTCCTTGTAGCTGCGCTGTAGGGAATTAAGCATATGGTAGTGTGTGTTTCGTGCCTGGCACTAAGTACTCAAGTGAAAGGCAGCTTTCCTCGCCTGCTCTGGGTTCAGCAACTTGGGAACGATGAAAAAGGAGGCCATCAGGATAATGAGGAGTGACGAGTGAGTGGTCAGAGGGGAGGTGCTTCTCAGGCTGGAGACGAACTTTGTAATCCACCTGCCCATCCACACAAGGACGTTGTCTTTCCGTTGCCAATCACGAGAACATAGGTTATCATGTTTTTTTTATTGATTTATTCAACCAATAAGCATTGAGTAGTTACTAGGTGCCAGCATTGTTATTCGGTGCTGGAGATTAAGTGGTGAACAAGACAAAATCCATGTTCTAGGTGGATTAAAGGAAAAAAACAATATAATTATCTCCAGAATAGGGGTAGAGTGTTAGATAAAATTCAAAACTCATTCATTATAGAAATTCTTTGCAAACTAAGAATAGAAGAGAACTGTCTGACAGTGATAAATTAGACCTATGAGAAACCTATAGAAACATCACGCAGAACTGTTGGACTTCAGAGGTCAAGGAGACAGACATCCCTTTATCGACACTTCCATTGAGCATTGTCCTTGGAGGTCTGACTGCTACAGTTAGAAGGGGGAAAGAAATAGGAAGTAAGACGTGAAAAGAAAGAAAAACGTTGCCTTGTTTTCAGGTAAAATACCTACATAGACAATCTAAAGAAACATTGGACAATTTATCTAAATTAATATGAGAGTCCAGTAACATGGTGAGGTACAAATAGTCAAATGTCACAGAGCAGGGGACCCAGAAACTGACGTAAACACACATTGAAACCTGATGTAAGATAAAGGTGGCATTATAAATTAAAGGCGAAGAATGAGCTTTTCAAAAATGGTGCTATGACAATTGGTTCTCCATGTGGACTAAGATAAATTTAGATTTCCTGTCTCACACCATGCAATTCTAAATATATTAAAGACCAAATAGGAAACATAACTTTAAACTTTTGAAGAAAATATAGGGGGAATTTTTGTCACTTCTGAATATGGAACTAGTTCTTAAAATAAAATTTAAAAAATGAGATATTTGATCACAGTACAGAGCTTAAATTTATTGACATTAAAAAAGCTTCATAATTAAAGTGAAAAGATAAGTCAAAGTCTATAAGAAGATACTGCAGCTCATAAAAGTGGCAAAGAATTTGTGTTTAAGATATCTACACATATACCTACATATATATACACACACACATATATGTACATATACACACACATAAAATTCAAGGCATATAAATTATATTAGTAAAGTATTTAAGACATAAAATTAGTTTAAGATGTAGATATGTATATGTATGTCTAGTAAGAAATGAACAAGCCTAATAGAAAAAAAAGACAAAACAAATACCTCACAGAGGAAGAAACCTGAAAGCCAATGAGAATGTAGAAAAATAAGAATTCTCAAGAGGGTGGACCTGCAAATTTGTACAACCCTACTTTGGACAGTAATTTGGCAATATCCAGTATTAGTCTGGGTTCTCCAGAGAAACAAAACCAATAGGATACTACGTATATATGGAGGGAAGAAAGGAGAGAGAGAGAGAGAGAGAGATTTTACAGAGGCTGAGAAGCAGAAAATCTGCAGTTGACAGGCTGGCGGCCCAAGAGAACGATGGCACAGTCCCCGTCCAATGCTGAAGGCCTTAATACCAGGAGAGCTGATAGTACACGTCCTAGTCTGAAGGCAGGAGACGTCCATATCCCAGTTCATACAGCCAGAGAGAGAGAACTCTTTCTTACTCAGCCTGCTGTTCTAGTCATGCCTTCAGGGGATTGTAAGAGGCCCACCCACACTGAGGAGGCCACCTGCTTTACTCAGTCCACGGATTCAAATGTCAGTCTCACCTAGAATCATCCTCGCAGACACACCTGGAATAATATATAACCAAATGTCGGAGCACCTGTGGCCCAATCAAGTTGACGTACATTAACCATCACAAGTCAATCCCTTCCCAATTTAGTACCATACTTAATCTCCAATTAAATACAATAACAAGGTTATAATTCTGCCTCACATGACACAGCTGTCCTATGTACAACTGGAAACACACTGTCCCCTTTCCCAGAAGAGGAGGCAACGTCCTTGAGTGGTTTTCATATTCTCCTTAATATTCCATAAGTTAAATACTATAATATGAAGTTAACACCATCTTATGTTACAGGATGAAGGACTCAGAGAGGGAAGAAAACTGTATGTTAGACATTTATATATGTCACATATATATTATGTCCCTGCTCAGTGGTCATAGTTGATATTTAACCACCTTCTTCCACTACCTGTCTGCATTCCTTTTGTCTTCAGCACGCGCCTCACCTGGTCCTGGCTCCTTACTGATGGGTGACCCAAACCTTCATTCCTGGGAGGTCTGGGCCACTGCTAGTCCTGCCTGGATTGGGTTGCTGTAGTTTCCATTGGCCTTAACCACAGGAGGTGGTGACACTAAGTGACACCCTATGGGATCTCCTGGATTCCAGACTCTTCCTGCCTCCGTTGTGGGATTAGCAGTCCAGTTTCCCCTTGGGAGTCAGGACCTGTCGCCCCAGCCAGCACAGTAACTCCTTTCTTTGCCTGTTGACTCAGACGCATAAGGAGCCCAGAGTAGCTGGTGAGTCGTACCTTCCAGATCAATGGAATCATTGTCTCCTTGATGGATGCATTCCTCCCTTTGAACAAACCTAATAGAAAAAAAAGGACAAAAGTTTTTTGGAACTAAGACCTCTAGGCCAGCAGAACATAAATTCATGGAGACAGGAAGCAAAGATAATTTGCTTCCTGTGTATCACTGGGGGGTAATTATAAGTAATGCCACCTAAATTTCCACTCATTGGTTCCTGAACCCTGAATCCTGGCTATGGGAGAAACAACACCTTATATTGGACAGTGATTCAGAGCATGTACAGCCTCCTGGAGAGCCTCGCCCCAGCTCTACAAGATATTGCTATCCAGCTGGCACTGTAACTGAGTCCTCAAAGCCATTCCACCATTCTGTTAAAGCCACTGCTTCAGAATGGTGGGGAGATGGTAAGACCATTGGAATCCATGAGCAGGGGCAGTGATCAGAAGCGGTTCTGTGTGGAATACATTATGGTGGAAAAGACATTCTGTAAGTCCACAAATGGCAGTTGTGGCAGAAGCCGTATGTGTAGGAAAGACAAATGTGTACCCAGAGGAAATGTCTATTCCTGTAAGAACAAAATGCTGCCCCTTCCATGATGGAAGCAACTCAGTATAACCAACCTGCCATCAGGTAGCTGGCTGATGACCCTACAGAATGGTGCCATATGGGGGACTCGGTGTTGGTCTCTGCTGCTGGCAGATGGGGCACTGAGCCCTGGCTGAAGCCAGGTCAGCCTTGGTGCGTGGAAGTCCTTATTGCTGAACCATACATCACCTCTGTCCCCACCACCATGATCACTTCGCTCATGAGCCCACTGGGCAATAAGAGGGATGATTGTGGAAGGAAGCCAACTGGTATCCACAGAATATGCCATCCTATCTTCTTGATGGTTAAAATTCTTCCCTGCTGAGGTCACTCTTGGTGAACATTCACAAGGGACAATATCTTCATTTTTTGACCAGTCAGAGAGATCTATTCACATACCTCTTTCCCAAATTTTCTTGTCATCAATTATCCGATCATGCCCCTTCCTGATCATCCATCACGCCATTGGCCAAAGCCCATGAATTGGCACAAAGTTAGTAAAGTTGAAATGTGAATATCCTTCATCCCAGCAGTTGCACTGCTATGTAGATGACAGAGATAAATGTTTGCACACGTATGCAAGGAGACATGCACAAACTGTTTATGACAGCACTGTTTTCAATTGAAAAACTTTGGAGACAATCTAAATGCCCAGACTCTATATATTGCATAAATAAATTATCATACACGCATACAATGGAGGGCTAATTCAGCAATGAAAATGATTAGCAGGGTTAAAGATGTAAACATGGGTAACTCCAAAATGATGAGAAGTGTAAAAATCTAGTTACAAAATATCAAATACTGTATGACACCATCTATATAAAGTTTAGAATAAAACAAACCATTCCAAATTATTTTTGATAATTTCATACATAATGATAATATAAAAACTGCATGGAAAAGACAAATACCAAATTCTGTTACCTCTGAGAAGAAAGATGTGACATGGGATCTGCAAAGGGTAAAGAGGGGGCTTCGACTATATCTATGTATATAATATCATAATAGTTTATTACTTAAGAAAATACCTTAAAGTAAATATGGCAGATGAAGTTGGACGGTGGATACAGGGTTTTCATTTCATTATTTTCTATAGCTTTCTGTATGTTTTTAACTTTTCACTATAAAATCTTTGGCATTCCTTGGCTGTAGACACATCACCCTCATGTCTGGCTTTATCTTAACATGACGTTCTCCTTGCATGAACCTCTGGGACCAAATGCCCCTTTTTTATAAGAACACTACTACTGTTGGATTGGGGACAAACTCCACTCCAATATGACCTCACCTGAACTATTTATATCTGCAAATAAGGTCACATTCTGAGGTATTGGGTGTTAGGACTTCAACACTTAAATTTGTGTGTGTGTGGGGGGTACACAATGCAACCCATACCAGAACTCTGGGTGAAATTACCAGGAGAGTATGAAAAGTGCACACAGGAGGACAGGCTGCCTACTTGATCCCAACCCTTTTGAATGAACCTCACTCACTCACACAATGTGCCACCAGAACAAGAAAAGACCGGTCATCCAACCTCAGGGATTTTTCCAAACCTTCCTCACTCTCGTTCTGATCTCCTATAACGTTGTCTCATCCTGCCTCTCTCTCAGAATCTCTTGGTTAATAAATTCCCCAACTCCCTTCCTTCCCACTCCCCCACACACCTAGCTCTGTAGGTCCTTTTGTGCCATGTGTCTCTAGCTGTAAGCCTGGACACTGCCCTGTGGACATGATTTGGTGGTTTGCTGTTCCCCACACAGCAGTTTGAGGTAAGAGACGCTCTTCTCTTTGACCCAGACTATAGGATTACGCTGGCCCACATGGCCCCTGGGCAGACACAGGACTGGCTAGCCCTGACTGGCCCCTGCCATCTTTCACAGGCTGGATGGGCCAAACGGTGGAATCTCACGGCTTGATGGGCTGTTTAGAGTGAAAAGAAAAAGATCATCCAGGTTAGAAAAGGTAGCAAGGCCTGCCAAATCTAAGCTACCATGAACCCCACGGAGGAGGCACGGGTATCACACAAGACCCTGTGCACACAGCTGCCACCTGCCTCGTGTACTGTTATGGGTTTTCCTTAACATGTTCAGAAATGTAAATCTATAATCACACTTGGCATCTACTTCCAGTACCTCAAAGCCCTCATCATCAGGAAAGCTTCAACCCCAGAACTAACAGCTCATTATCACCTCATATCGTCACTAACCTCTCATTCTGGACCCCACCTTAGTGGTATGCTAGGGCCACCATAACAAAGGACCACAGACTTGGCGGCTTAAACAACAGAAATGTATGGTTTGACAGCTCTGCAGGCTGGAAGTCCAAGATCAAGGTGTCGGCAGGGCTGGCTCCTCCTGAGGCCTCTCTCCTTGACGTACCGACGGCCGTCTTCTCCCTGTGTCTTCACACGCTCTTCCCTCTGTGCGTGTCTGCGTCCTGAGCTCCTCTTCTTATAAGGACAGTCATAGTGGAATAGAACTCATCCTAATTTAACCAACCCCTGGAAAACTCTATCTCCAAATAGGGTCACATTCTGGGGTACCGGGGTTCAGGACTTCAACATGAATTTTGAGAGACACAATTCAGTCCATAACACCTCCATAGACTTGAACTTCTCAATAGTGGAGGCTGAATCCAGTTCCCCTGGGTACCTGGCACAGCCCGAACTCATGGGAGATTCTCAGTAAGTATTGGCCAAATTGAAATATCACTGAGACATCATATTCGATCATTCATGTATTTTTTTTCTTTGCAGAAGTGACACTACTTCTTTTATTCTTTCCTATTGAATTTATCCTTAACCGTTCGGTTTGTTTGGATCGAGGTCAGTATTCATGCCTTTGAGGGATGGGATATCCAAGCAGCAAACTAACACAGTAAAAATCCAAAACTGTACTATTTTAAGGGAAATACCATATTACATAGTTAAAATACTAACTTGTAGAATTTTTCATAGTTCGATTTACTACAATTTTAAAAATAATAATTATAACTCAGCTATAAAATGTTATACTGAGACTTGCTTGAATAAAAAATAAGAATATAAAGTCATTAGCCTATCTCTGGTTTGTATAGGATTTTTTAAAAGTTTGTTCCCCTAATAAGTAGGTATTTTTCTTAAATTTGTAAATATTATGTGCTTAATAAAGCTTTGCTTTTGCTCTCCTTAGAGTTTTACCTAGGATATTGCTACAATTATATCCAGACGTAAGAACTGGTGGAGAACCACTGCAATGCAATGTCCGTCCTACAGTACAAATCAAGGTGATTGTTAAAATGTGGAACCATCCCATTATATCAGACCCCATTTTTTGTGACATCCAACAAGCCAGGTTCTTATTGGCAGCCTAGGGCTTTGACAGAGTATAGAACTATGAGAGGGAATGGGAACTATAAAGAGAAGTAGAAATAGGATCAAATGAAAAAATGGAGGGAAAGAGACTTGGAGGGGAGAAAGAGAATAAAAGGAAAGAATGGAGAAAATGGTGTGGAGAGAGGAAAAATAGGGAGAGAGGGAGAAGCAGATAATTGAAAAATGACGATAAAGGTGTCAAATTATCTCTGACATTAGGGTCTTCATCTATCTCCTTGTGACAAGAATCACTTTTCAGAAGTGCTTTGCATGAAAATTAAAACACAATGGCATGTCACTGTAATGCTCCATCAGAAACAGTCTTTTGAGATAACAGTTTATTGGACTAGAGAATCCCACTAATCCCCTCACATCCACAAAGCATCTGGTGAAAAATAGCCTGAAAAGACAGTCAGCAATCTGATATTTCTATATTAACTCCCTGAAAAGGCATCTTTTCTTGAGTGACAGGAATTACCCCTGTGCTGCTGCAGGTGTGTGCGTGGTGCGGGCGTGACGGTCACGCTGTGCGTGTCCCTTAAAACCAAAGGAGCTGCTCTTTTCAGTCACTGGTATCAGAAAAAGAGCAAGACTGTCCAGCAGATAATCCCTGAATCGTGACAAGGAATAAATCTGCCAGCTGAAAATCTTGAAGGAAACTTCCTCTGGAGAAAAGGAAGGACGAGGGAAGTAAACGCACATGGGCAGAGCCGCTGCTGTCAAAATTGTAATACAGCTCCCAGCTCAAACTTTGTGTTTTATCCTTGTTAAAATATGAAACAGGATAATGCTGTGAAGCCATCTTTATTGAACGTGAATATTTAATGCAGTGTGGCCTGTGAATGGGACTGAGAGAGAGCAGCTGGAAACCAGCATGTTTCTGGGCAACTGTTATCTTTGAAAAATCATGGAAGTA
Source organism: Rhinolophus sinicus (assembly GCF_036562045.2). NCBI lineage: Eukaryota > Metazoa > Chordata > Mammalia > Chiroptera > Rhinolophidae > Rhinolophus > Rhinolophus sinicus. The sequence continues at coordinate 43,725,386 of NC_133761.1, read as the reverse complement.
ATAAGACATCAAAATAGTCTTTTAAGTTTTGTCTTCAGCATGAAGCTTCTACCCTGGAGTGGGGAAATATAAAACTCCAACTGACTGTGTTGATATATGGAAATTTATCATCACAATGTCACACTTAGGAAGAATGGGAACTGTTTTGCAGATGGGAAAAAGGAAGCTCAGTCACCTAAAGGGAGGTGACACCCTGCTACTTACCTCTGAGGAGGTCACATGGTTGGGGGCGGGGGTGCTGGCTTATGAACACAAAACATGAATCCCTACCTTCTGTGATTCCATCTCTGGTATTTCGTGACACAAATTTGGGGTTGGATAGGGAAAATGGAAAAGGGCACTGTACATTTTTTGACCTTTCTGGATCTTCTTATGAATCAAGTGTTTACCATGAGGTCTTACGGGTTCTTCTTATGTTTCCTCTTCTAAAAAAATTCTTATTTTTCTAAATCCTTTTAGAATAAGTCTAGAATTCTATCTGCACTAATCTGCAAGTCTCAAACGTCAAAGAAAAGAAAACTCAAACTGTGACATCTTTCCCTCAAACTAAGTCTGCTCACCACCACCACCCCCACCGCCATCCTGCTCTCAAACACACCCCAAAGGTGAAGGTTCTTTTTTTATTTATTTATTAAATTTATTGGGGTGACAATTGTTAGTAAAATTACATAGATTTCAGGTGTACAATGCTGTATTACATCATCTATAAATCCCATTGTGTGTTCATCACCCAGAGTCAGTTCTCTTTCCATCACCATATATTCCATCCCCCTTACCCTCATCTCCCACCCCCCACCCGTGAAGGTTCTTTTTAAGTTCTCTTCTCTAACTTTTATACCATCAATGTCTTCACCCGGGGTTGCCTGAAGAGGCACATACCATGCCTTTCAAGTGTTTTGTTTGCACAAAATTAAAATCTACCCCCATTCTTTGAGCAAAATGGAATTGCCCAGAGGGGGGCGTGTGTTCAGGCTGCTCATTTGATTTTCCCAGACATACCGGCAGATCGCCCTCCAGTCTCCAAGCTGTGGTCTGAAAAATGTAGATTTAGGCAACCCTTTGTTATATATACTGCTGAAAGAGACTACACCAAGTTCCATACAACAATAAAAATTTCCAGAGTTTGCTGTAAAGATTCAGGTAAATAAAAATTCTCTAAGTGAGTGAAATGAGGATCTCCAAAGTTTATAAATATTGCCAAGGTTGGTAGTGGGTCCAGACTTGTCCTGACAAATGCTGACTCTGGACCCAGACATAAGTGGCTTGAGAGTGTGGAGTGCTCGTCACTGCAAGAAAACAGGGGGAAAGAACTGCTTTTATTTTTTATTTTATAAGGTCTGTTCACTCTTTCAAGACTCTATTATTTGTTAGGCACTAAATGTTCCTGATTTTCCAAGAAATATTATGAGCATTTTCTTATTCATTGAGAAACAAAATCTTGCAAATGTATATGAGTGTGTCAGATGTTCTTATACCCAACATAGAGGGCGGTATTATAATTAAATCAATGTAACCCACCTCCCCAGCACACACACAGGCACAGCTCATCTATTCTCTTCTATTTTATCTTTTATGGGAAACGACAGGTGGGATAAGACCTTTAATGGCTGCACGTTGGTGTCAGAGCCCCAGGTGATCAATACTGAGAACAGCCCCCGAGCTGCCTGCCCTGGGAAGAAAAGGGAAGGCTTGTCTGCACCAGGTGCCCTTTGGTGTCTGCCTGGGAGGCAGCAGGAATCCCTGTACCTTTTATTTTATTGCTGTCGGGAGCTGTCCCATGTAGGTTGAGTGATGGCCCAGAGTCAGTGTGGACCCGGCAAGGCTTGTTTTGGTGAGAGCCCTGGTGATGCTGAGTCTCCCGTGCCCAGCTGAGCAATGGAGGCATGGGCTCTGCAGAACCACGGAGCACTGAGGGTCTCTTGTCCAGCCATCTAGTCCAGGAGGAGGAGACGAAAAAGCCTCTGAGTTACCTGCCATCGCTGTGCTCCTCCAGCTTTGGCTCGGTACTCACCCAAGTAAAGGGTTCCTGCCGAGCTGAGCATGTTCCCCAAAGCTTGCTTGAAGATAGGTCAGGGGAGTATGGTGTGTGTGGGGGGGGGGCGGGGGCTCCAAGAGGGACAGTCAGCAGGGCTTCCTGTGACCTCAGCTTCTGATGAAGCTCAACTAAAGCTGAAGTGTCTAGAGTTAAGAATTAGAAAGAAGATCCTGGTTGAAAAGGTGAAAAGAAATTAAGAGTGGTTATGGAGGAGCCGTCTCTAGAGATTTGGGGGGAAAAAAAGAAAAACTTAATATAATCTGGGGAATAGTATGAATTGTAATCCTGCCTAAAATACTGGAAATGCATTTAAAATCTCTTCCACTGTTTTATTTCTACCCTCAGGGTCTCCCAGAAGCACATGGAAACAAACCAGAGGCTGCCCAGGGCTCTGTTGCCAATTCTGAGGGCTGGCACTTTAGTTTTCCAAGAAGCAGTGAATTTCCACTATTTTGAAATTAAGAGGATTCTCATTTATCATAAATCATGCTATAACACACTGTTAACAGAAAGTCCACAGGCTTGGAGTGTTCTGAAAGAAAAGAAGAAGGAAAGAGGTGAAGGTGGGGAGGGGCTCAGGGGCCGGATTAAGAGGGCTGGTCAGGGCTTTGAACTTGAAACAAAGGGAGCAGTCAGGAGGCAAAAGTCCAGGGGCATATTGCTTTGGGCCAAGATGGAGAGAAGAGGCTGGATTTGAGACAGAGCATTTGTGAGCAGCTGACGGACCAGGAACGGGTCATGAGGGATCAGGGGACTCTTGCACTCTGCATAAAGCAACAGTGTGGATGTGGGTGCCATATATTCAGACAGAGAAGACAAACGGAAGAACAGTTTGCTCTGTGCGTGTGTGCATGTGTGTACTGGGGTTGAACTGATCAATCCAAGGAGATGTCAAGTGTGCAATTGTATTTTCTGACCTGAAGTTAAAGCTGTTGCTTAGGATGAGGGGACACCTGGCTTATATATCATAGCTGAAACGCAAAGAACTGACAGAACGGTCCAAGCAGAGACTCAGGAATGAGAAGTAAAGGGGGGGGGGGTACATCAGAATCCCAAGGAGCAAATATAAGGGATGGCAGAGTAGAAGACACATATGATACCAAGAAGTGGTCAGAATAGGAGGAAGAAAACCAAGAGAATGTGGTTTCATGTAGGGGAAGGCAAGAGAGATTGTTGAGAAGGAGGGCTGATGAGGTGAGGGGACGCTGGGAGCAGTCAGCAAGATTAGCCCAGAGGAGCACCTTGGCCGGAGTCAGCTTCAAAGAAGTGAGGCTGGGAAGCTGGGCTGCACGGGCAAGGAGGCAGTGTGGGCTGTGACGGGCAGAGAGGGTGCCGTCTAGGGGGATGTGTGGACAGGTAATCTGCGCACTGTCACGCAGTCAAGGGGAGAAGAGCATGAGCTCAGGGCATCGGAGAAGCTTCCTTCCAGCACAGCTGGAGCTGGGCCTTTGGCAACAGTTAGGATTAAATCAGCTGGAGGAGAGGGACAGATTTTCACATGGGGACTAAGCCTGAACTGAGGCCGAGAACTGCCCTCTACGGTACAGTATGCACAAGCCACACAGGCCATCGGACTCTTGAGCTGTACCTAGTTCAAACTGATACACACCCAAAGTGCAAAAACATACCAAGTTTCAAAGACTTACTATAAAAAACGAATGTGCAATATCTCATTAATGACCTTATATGACTATATCTTGAAAAGATGATATATTAGATACTTGGTTTAAATAAAATAGATTCTTACAGTTAATTACATTCATTTCGTTTGCATTCTTTAAATGTGGTTGTTAGAAAATTTTAAATTACATTCACAGCTTGCTGCTTGTTTCCACCAGCAGTGCTGGCCTAGGGGTGAAATGAGAATGCGTGACACAGGGACCGCCAGGGGACAGGGTGTGTGCTCCAGGCTAAAAGGAGATTAATTTGGATAATTTTACTGGCATCTCAGTGAAAAGAACTTCCAAACGCAAACAGAGAAGTGCCAGTAGAGAGCTATTGGAGTTTCCTAAGCCAGAGAAGGACCAGCGTCTACAGGGAAATTCAGGCATAGGGGTGGGGGTGGGGGTCTGTGTTTTCAAACTGATAGAAAACTAACCCCTTGAAAACTAACCAAAGAGGAGTCAATTGTTTGTGGAAAGGTGATAAGGATGAGAGAACGCAGTGGTCCCTGGAGCCTTCTTTCTTCTCTTCCCCTGTCCCTCCAGCACTGTTATCAACAGACAATCCGAAGTATGGCCCCAATGTCAGGAGCTGAAGCCTGGGTTTGAACAGTGAGTGCACTGGACGAGAAAGGGGGGCTGTTAGCCCCGCTATGCATGTAGCCCTGTATGAGGTGCCTTCTCTCACTGAGTGAAGGTCAAGTGCAAGGACTGGGGAGTCAGGCAAAATTGCAGCTGCCCCTCCTACCTGCTGTGTGACTTTCTGTAAGTCTGATGGCCTCTCTTGGTTCAAGGGCTTGGACATAGTACCTGCTGGACATGGGATTATAGTACATTCTAATGAGGTCATGTATGAAAACTACCCAGCTGGAGGTGGGGACACATGGGATTACAGCGTGTTCTGATGAGGTCACATATGTAAAGTACACAGCTGGAGCTGAGGACTCGTGGGGCTATATCATGTTCTGATGAGGTCAAGTATGAAAAATACACAGCTGGAGCTGGGGACACATGGGATTACAGCGTGTTCTGATGAGGTCACATATGTAAAGTACACAGCTGGAGCTGGGAACTCCATGACACTCGGTCAGTACTAGTTATTGTTACTGTTAGTCCTTCTACCAGCTCTGCACGGTGGGAATTGGGATTCCCATTCTAGAGGTGATGGTGTGGACAAGACCTGTAGTCAGAGGATCTGGATTTAAAGCCTTCCACCACATCACCTGGGACAGATCACAGGTTAATAAGGAATTTACTCACAAACTTGCTGCGCTGGGCCAGCATGGGGGATGGGTGGATGGGCTGATTCATTCCTTCCACGATACACAGCTCCAGAGAAAGGGGCAACACATCCAAAAGAGATTTCCCTGTTTCTTAGGAGGTCGCCTCCCACCCCAACCCACCCCTGTCTATTTCTATGCTCTCTCCTTGGAGAGCTGGAGCCCAGTCTCCTAAAAGCCTAGGCCAGGTGCATCCTGGCTTCCAGTGCCTTCATTCATTTACACTTCACATCTAATGAGTCAGCTCACCATCTCTAGTCTTTTCGGTGGTGGGGCAGGTAAGTTATGTTGCCCCTTCTGTCGTGAGGGGAGGCCTGCGGGGTCTCTGGTCCTGCTCCCCATATAAGAACGCAGAATATGGTCAGGCCAAAAAGGAACACCCACGGAGCCATAGATAGGGGAGTCATACCACTATAGTTGCGCTGGCAGCTGGGTTGGAGACACAGGAAGCAAACATCCACCAGCACCCCAACAAGGGGTCATCCTGCACCAGTCTCACTTGAAAGCTGCAATCCGCTCTTGCTAGCTCAACCACCATCTTCTTGCTAGCTCCCACTTTCTGCTAGTGTAGTCACGGCAGTTATATTAGAGGCCAATGGCTCACTGGTAACAGCTGACGGCCAACTAGCCACAGCTGATGGCCATCCCATCACAGTTGATGACCATTTACTACCTGAGCCAGCACCTTTCCACGTGAGGCTAAGAGTCTGGAAACTGAACTCCTGGCTCTGTCCCCACACCTTCTCTGTGTGGAGGACCCAGCACAAAGAAGGCAAGAGCCTATCTTTCCATGCATTTCTTAGAGACTCCAACGAGACGGTGCCTCTCTAAGGACTGGAAGCCCCTCCCCTTAAACCTGTGCAGCCACATTTTAGGAAAGCTATCGCGGCTCTCTGTCATGCAGGGTGTCAAGTGGGGTCTCTGGTCCCACTCCCTGCATAAGAACGCAGGACATGGTGAGGCCAAAAAGGAACACCCACGGAACCATAGATAGGGGGTCATGCCATTATAGTCTCGCTGGCGGCTAGGTTGGAGACACAGGAAGCAGGAGCCACACTATCCACAACCTGCTGTCCACTTCTGTCTCTGCCAACCCACCCCACTTGCTAGCTGCAATCCACCATCCTAACTGCAATCCGCTCTTGCTAGCTCAGCCACCATCTTCTGGCTAGCCCCTATTTTCTGCTAGCGTAGCCACGGCAGTTCTATTAGTGGCCAATGGCTCACTGGTTACAGCTGACAGCCAACTAGCCACAGCTGATGGCCATCCAATCACAGTTGATGGCCATTTATTACCTGAGCCAGCACCTTTCCACGTGAGGCCGAGAGCCTAGAAACTGCACTCTTGGCTCTGTCCCCACACTGTCATTAGAAGGTAAGTACAAAAGCGCGCGCTCAGGTCGTGTGGAAGAAGGCAGGGAGATGAGGAGAGCTGCAGCCATGACGGCAGTGCGGGCACACCTGCCACTGGGCCAGGCCCCCTTTGTCCTTTGTGGGCCATCTGGGGCTCTGAGCACAACCCAGGAAGAGGACTGGGTGTTTGGGGGACCTATTTTTTGATGTCAAGAGTGCAGGGAGGTTTAAATTACTGAAAAACCTCTCACCCAAATGGTCATCTCTCACCCTCCTGTACTGTGCCCCAAATCCCAGCATTAGTGATTCAGTCTCTAATGTCACTTAGGAAGAAGATGAGGTAAAAAGTTGTGCATCCAGTAGTTCAGATAGAAGATAAACGAGAGGCAGTTTAATGACTCACCATAGGCTGTTGGTTGTATGAAGTACACTGCATCCATTCAATAACATACCAGGAAAGCTTTGAATATTGTAACAACGGATATGTCTGTTATTTGACATGGGAAGATAGTCAGGATATAGTGTTAAAAAGAAAGTTACAGAAGCATGACCCTGCTTTTGCTTTAGAAAGAGTCTTCCAATTAGGTAGATGTTAAAATTTACTTCTGAATTACATATCTTTTTTCTTTTTGCTTATCATACTTTCCAATTTTCCTATTATGAACAAAGATTGATTTTGTACTTTATTTAAATCAATTTAAAAATGCAAGTCTTCTGCTTGTCATTACTTATAAGGTACTGTCGTGCAGGGAGGCCTGCAGGGTCTCTGCTCCCACTCACCACACAAGAACGCAAGATATGGTGAGGCCAAAAAGGAACACCCACAGAGCCATAGGTAGGGGAGTCATACCACTATATTCTCGCTGGCGGCACTATACTCTCACTGGAGGCTGGATCCACACTGTCCGCAAACTGCCATCCACGCTTGCCAGCCCAGCCGCCATCTTCTTGCTAGCCCCCATTTTCTAGCAGCAATCTCTTTCTGCTAGCGTAGCCACAGCAGTTATATTAGCGGCCAATGGCTCACTGGTTACAGCTGACGGCCAACTAGCCACAGCTGATGGCCATCCAATCACAGTTGACGGCCATTTACTACCTGAGCCAGCACCTGTCCATGTGAGGCTGAGAGCCTGGAAACTACTCTCTGGGGCTCTGCGCCCACAGTACTTATAAGACATTATCCTGCTATCAGATACTTAGAAGAGAATTAGAGGCAGGATTGGCATATTCTGAGGGTAATAAAAATCTGAAATGTGGGGAATAAAGATTGCTGAGAAGAGTGTAAGAGAGCCAATAGACGGAGGAGAAGCCTCCGCCCTCCACCCCCTAACCCCTCCCACATCCCACTTTGGCACAGAAATGGTGGCCCATGATTCTGAGTTGAGCTGATCTTAATAGCTAGTTAGACAACGAGGCACCTCTGAAACAGTGACAATGGGCTACTTCATACAAGCACAATTTACTTCAATCCAACATTAATACACACTTGCAAACTTGCTTAACTCATGCTCTAGAAAATTTGATTGTGTGCATTACTGCTGATCCCTACATTGATTATTTTGCCTATTTTCTCCAGGATCCATTTTCTTCTTGGTACTTTGTAACATTACCCATAATCCTACAACCTTTGCTAAAAGACAGTGCTCTCCCAAACCATGTTTGGAAACAAGAGTAGGGAATGTTTAAATAATTCCAGTGGGTACTAAAAAGCTGTAGAAACTGATAATGCCGAAGGGTGTGTTTCCGTGGAGAGGAAATCACAGAGCAATGTGTGGGTGTGGCTATGTGAACTTTCTTATCTGTCAGGAATGACTGAACACTTTTCTGGGATCACATGGGCCTGTGAAAGGGTTCCCTGCGGCACTACCTTCGGTGAGCGTCGCAGCCACCCTGCCTCTTAGTCCCTGCCTGGCTTTAACTCAACATATTCTTTAAGGCTCTGTAGCTTCCCTTTCATGTGCTCCACCTTCCCCTACTTCCCCATTGTGAATTCTGAATAAGAAGAAAATAAATTAATAAACACAACAACAAATGTGACTAGTCCATGACGAAACCACGTGGAGCCCATACACCTGGGCTCCATCTGGGATTTGTCTTTCTCAAAGGCTCCTACCCTGTATCCCCGAAAATAAGAGCGTGTCTTATACAGTATTTCCCCGATAATAAGACCTGCTCTTATATTAATTTTTGCTCCAAAAGACACATTAGGGCATATTTTCAGGGGATGTCTTATTTTTTCATGTACAACAACCTACATTTATTCAATCACAGTCATGTCATCTTCTTCTGGAACATCATCATAATTTACTAAATGCGTCCGTCTGGCTGACGATCTTAACTGCGGCTTATTTTCCGGGTAGGTCTTATTTTCGGGTCAACACAGTAGGTTTTGATGGCTCATCCTTAAATCTCCACGACTTACCTTATGAATGAAATTTTGTAATTCTTCCCTTTGATTTCAGAACCCTGATCTCTTCAGTGTTGAACCCAGATATGACTAAACCCTTTGTCAACTTCTGCAACTTAAAGTAATTTAGGAAAACATCTGTTCCTCTTAATAAAATATTTGAAATTAAATGAGAGAAAATCTTCTAAGTCCCACCACCTTAGCACACTAACTTTAATTTGCAAACGTTTTGAGACATTTGTCATCTGTAGATGCCTTTGTAGTTATAATCATAGTGTACAAATAGTACTCCTCTCCTCGTTGAATATTACGTTATACACATTTTTCATGTGATTTCAAAGCTTGTGAAATCATAGTTGTAAGACCACATAGTATTTCACTAAGCTAGTTAACCTATCATGTAACTACTTTTGTGTTTTAGTTACTTGGGTTGCTCCCAATTTTAATTTGCTATCATTGATAATGCTATGATAATATCTTGATGTTTGTATATTGTTTCTATATTGGATGATTTATTTAATACACATTCTTAGAAATATTTTATCTGCTCAGGAGAGGAACAGTTTTTGTAGCTTTTGGTAGGCACTGTAAAACTTTTCTAAAATGATTGTAACTAATAAAGAGACTATCTCTCCTGTCATTTATAATATATGAAAAATATTATGAAATGCCTGTTTTTTAGACACTGGGCAGCAGGAAGCACGGGTGTATGGTTTGGTAGAAGGGGAAAAAACTGAGCCCCCCAGTCACTTCAACTTGCCTCTGAAGGCACTTTTCTGGATGGCAGTAAACGGAGAAAAGTCCGCACAGAGCAGAGTGACTTCACTAAGCTGAGAAGACAGACATTAGAATATGGGGGTACTGAACCAGCACAAATTTGCAGAGCAGGGTACAGAAGAGAAGGTATCAGTGGAAAGAATAAACTTCAGCAAACCTGTAAGGGTACTCCTGAAGCTTTGGCCAAATGCTAAGCTTTCATGTACAGAGCAAGAAACCACTAGTTCTAGCAAATAACAACCACTAGAGAAGGACAATTATTGGAAGAAGAACATCTACCCGGAAGACACCAGAGTTTGCACAAGCAGGAAGACAGTCACGACTTTCAGCCAGAGCGTAGAAACCTCATGGAATCCTCTGAGTTTTCAATAGCGACCCCAGCAAGACCATGTCATTGACGACTAGTCTAGCCCTAGAAAAGAAACTAACCTATACCCACCCTAACAAAGCTTTTTAAACACTCATTAATAGGATGAAGCTTATCTGCAAGTAAACTAACAGACTTCCAGAACAAAAGTTAACAGTGTATTAAGGAAGACAACAAAATCTAGACACCAAATTACAGAGCATCCATCATACCCACAATATAACAAAAATCCACCAGATATGTATGTTGAAAAAACAGACAATTGTGAAAAATAATCAGGAGAAAAATCTGATAATGAAAATTATCTTGAAACATAGAGATGATAGAATTAACAGACACGTACTTTAAAACCACTATTACCCATCAATAGACTAATGAATAAAGAAGTGGTACTTACACACAATGTAATATTACTCAGCCATAAAAAATAATGAAATCTTACTATTTGTGACAACGTGGATGGACCTAGAGGGTATTATGCCAAGTGAAATAAGTCACACTGAGAAAGACAAATACCATGTGATCTCACTTACATATGGAATATAAAGAACAAAATACATGAACAAACAAAACAGAAACAAAATCATAGATACAGAGAACAAACTGATGGTTACCAGATGAGAGGGGGTTGGGGAGCTGGGTGAATTAGGTGAAGGGATTAAGTACAAATTGGTGCTTACAAAATAGTCACGGGGATGTAAAGTACAGCATAGAGAATATAGTCAGTAACGTTGCAACAGCCATGTATAGTGCTAGGTAGTTACTAGACTAATCACTTCATAAATTATACCAATGTCTAACCACTATACTGTGCACCTGAAAGTAATACAAAATAATATTGAATGTCAACTGTAACTGAAAAAAATAATTTTAAAAAACCACTATTACAAATATGCTAAAGGAGTTAGATGAAAATATAAACATAATGAGGAAAGAAATAAGAACATTCAATAGAGAAATAGGACCTATAAAAACGGAAATTTTAGAAGTACGTAATGCAATATTTAAAACAAAAAATTTACTTCAGAGACCTAATAGCAGATTAGACACAACCAAAGGAAAAAAAAAAAAAGAGTTAATTTAAATTCAAGGCAAAGAAAACTGTCCAAACTAAGGCACAAACTGAAAAAAAATGCTGGGAAAAAATAAATAGTGCCTCATTAAACTTTAGGGTAATAGTAATCAGGTTAAAATACATGTAATTAGAGTACAGAAGTAGAGGAGAGAGGCATGGGAGAGAAAAACTATTTGAAGAGATGATGATTACTTATATTCCAATTTTGATGAAAGATGCAGGAAGATCAAAAAACTCAAACAAGAGAAATGTAAATAAATCCACGCTAAAGTACATCATAATCAAATTGCTGAAAACCAATGATAAAAATAAAGTATTAAAAGTAACCAGAGTGAAAAAGGACATACTACACAAATTTGAGAAACATTAAGAATTACTATTGACTTTTCATCAGAAATGGGACAAGTCAGAAGACAATGGAATGAGATATTTCCACTGTAAGGAAAAACAAAACAAAACAAAAAACTGTCAACCTATAAGCCCAGGAAAAAAATAAGAAAACAAAAGAAAAGAAAAACAACCTGAGTATTATATATATATATAAAAACATAAGAAGACTGAAAGATGAAGAGGAGAAGAAAACAGATCAGCTAGAGACCTCAGGACCCCTGAAATGACATGCGGTGAATTCTTGGGTGTTCTTTTTGACTTATATAGTCCAGACTGGGTGCTGGGGAAGTAAGTAATGTGGAAACACCAAACAAGAAGAGACGAAAGGAGTGAGCCCCAAGAAAATTTGCTCGCTCTTGCCATGGGACCAAGAAAAGGAGAAACTATCCAGAAAGAACACTTTTAGACAAAACTACCCTACTCTAGCCTCTTACAGATACCACAAAAAATGAGAATTAACTATATACGATTCTATACATCTGATGTTCTAGGAAAGGCAAAGCGAGTCGATGGTGAAATAAGCAGAACAGTGGTTGCTTCCAGTGGGGTGGGGATTGGCTAGGAAGCTTCATAAGGGATCTTTTGGGGATGGTGGAGTGTCTTTTATCTTGATGGAACCTGTATACAGATTTGTTAGAAATCATATGTCATTATATGTAATTAAACCCTGATAAAACTAAAAAAAGGGAACTCAACACTCTCTACATAAAGGCAAATAACAAGATGATAATATCAAACTTAAAGGAAAATTACAAATTAAGAAAATGACTTGTAAGTATGTAAGAGAGATAAAGAAGTAATACCCTTAACATGTAAGTAGATGTTATAAATCAACAAAAGCACTCTTTCCAAAAATGAGTAAAAGTTATGAAAAATCAGTTCAGAAAAGGAGAAATATAATATCCCTATGGTAAAATGATAGTCTCAATGTCACACAGTATTTAGTGGGAGAACGAGGACTAAAATTTAGATCTCCTGACTCCTTTTCTATCAAAGGGGTGGTGACTGACATCAGCAAATGTTGAAAACATTTAGGGGCACGAGAAGGTTAAGGATTATAATAACAATTTCTCCAAATGAATTTACCTGGTTATGTGATATTAGTAGAGTTCTCTTCTCTTCTTGTGTCACAAACAAGCAATTCTGAATTTATCAGAACAATCAATATGAAAGGATATGGAGACAATTCTGGGGGAAATTTTTAAAAATTGACAGAGGACAATAAGCTATAAGCACATTACAACGCAATTATTATTAAAGTGTACTAGTACAAGGATATACAAATAACTTATTGGGACAGAATATATACCTCTTTTGTATACAGAATTTTTAAAAGTAAGGAGACAATTTGTTAATAAATTTCATGGAGATAACAAATAAATAATTTTGGGGAAAAGCAATTTAGATTCTTACCATACCATACACTAGTGTGAAGATTTGATATAAATATTGAAATAGAAAGCTAGAAGAAAATAGTATCAAATAATCTAATATTCAGGGTTAACATTCTAGGCATAGAAGCAATTGAAAAAAATCTTCAAGGAAACAGACAGCACTCTTGATTTGTTAGATTATTAAGAGCTTCTGCTGATTGCTCGTAAATTCATAGCTTATTTTTAAATAAGATTTTAATTTTAATTGAAGTAAAACATTGATGCAGAAAGGTGCACAAATTGTAAGTGCGCAGTTATTCACTTCTGCTTAACAGCAACTTATATTCCACCTTTTAATAGCACAGATAAGGGGGGACTATTTTTGAACTTTATATACAGTACTGCCCACCCCTAATCCACAGTTGCACTTTCTGCGGTTTCAGTTACCCGTGGTCAGCTGTGGTCTGAAAATATTAGATGGAAAATTCCAGAAATAAGCAACTCAAAAGTTTTAAATTGTTCTGAGTATCCTGGTGAAATCTCAAGCCATTCTGCTCTGTCCTGCCAGGACTGTATCATTCGTTTGTCCAGTGGGTCCCCACCTATTGGTCATGCAGTGGCTCTAGGTGCGCAGAAGGACTGTCGCAGTACTTGTGCTCAAGTCGCCCTTATTTTACTTAATGACGGCCCCAAAGCACAAGAGGAGTGAGGAGGGCAATGCGGAAGCTGTGAAGTGTTTCCTTGAAGTGAAAAGGTGCAAGTTCTCGGCTTAAGGAGAGAAACAAAATCGTATGCTCAGGGTGCTAAGAACTTCAGTAAGAACGAGTCTTCTACCCATGAAATTATGAAGAAAGGAAAAGAAATTCATCCTACTTTTGCTGTCACACCTTAAACTGCAAAAGTTATGAGCACAGTGCATGATAAATGCTTAGTTAAAATGAAACAGGCATTAAAGTGTGGGTGGAAGACATGAACAGAGAATGTGCTCCAATCAATGTGTTGTGTCAGAAAGCACTGAGCCCATACGAAGCCTGCAGCAAAGGACCCCCTGAAACGAGTGACACCAAGCCATTTGCTGCAAGTGAGGGATGGTTCCATAGATTCATGAACAGGTTTGGACTGAAAAATAATCAAAATGGCTACAGAGATAGTGTCTGCTGATGAAAAAGCTGCTGTCACATTTCTCAGAGCTGAAGAAAGTGGTTTGGTGTTGTGCATGGTTTCAGGCACCCACTGGAGTCTTGGAACACATCCCTCGTGGATAAGGGGGACGCCTGTACATAGAATCATATATGTATATGATTTTGCCAGTGACTTATTTCAGTCAACATTATGTTTGTGAAATTCCTCCAAGTTGTTGCATAGAACAGTAATTCATTTATTTTCATGGCAATTTTGAGATATTAAAAATAATACTGCTATAAACATTGTCATGCGTGCCTTTCAATGTATATATAAACTCATTCCTGCTGGTATACATCTAGGATAGAATACATGATCTGCTTAGCTATGCTCACCAGAGTGTGAGAGTCCTTATTGTTCTATATTCTATACTTGGTGTTCCCGCCACCTTTTTCTAGCCATTCAAGGATGCGGGTGGGAATCAGGGGTGTTGTAATATGTTATGGTTTTATTTTCTATTTCCTCAACGAACAAGGATGTTGAGCTGTTTGATGTCATGGTGTCATCTTTTGTGAAGTATCCACTAATGTTTTTGGACTAGTTTTTATTGGTTATCTTTTTCTTAATAATTTATAGGAATTTAAAAAGTATTCTGGACATGGTCAGGGTGCCAGGAAACACAATATCACCTCTAAAGTGAGAATAGTAAAGCCCTTGCCTTACAGACTTTACGAAGGTGCTGTGAGGATCAAATGAATTAAGAGATGCCAGAGAGCCCTCGATTCGTAAACACATTGTCCAAAGTTGGGGAGTTCCTGCCAGGAGAAGCGACAAGCTGGGCCTGGGAACAGCTGGCAGATGCGTTCTGGTGCTGGCTGCGGGCACTGCCATTGGTCAGGGCCACTCTTACCTTCTTCATATTTAAAGTAACCACTTGTGACAGTGAGCACTGCCAGCCCGTGCCGCTGGGCAGGAAAAGGACGGTTCCCTTCCATGTCAGGCAGGTTTGAGAGAATTGAAAGAATTTGGAGGAACTGCACATAAATGGATACAAAGCACAGGTTGCATTCCCCAGGAAGAACAAAACTGTGTGTAGCAGCCTGGTCTTCCTGGATGAGCACATGGTCATATCTATCACTGTTGTTTCGCTAGGGGAGGGGCAGCCAGCCAGAGGATGTGCATTCTAGAGTGGGTGCCCGGGTGCAGAGATGTCCCTCACACAGTGTGGGTGCTGGGACAGGTAAGGGAATAGAACTGAGAGCCTATGAGAAGAGATTCTGAGCAGCCCATGCAGACACTGGGTGCTTTCCTACCCTTCTTTGCTGCTCTGCTAACATTACTTATATATGATAACAGGCCATTTGATTGTGTCCTTCAGGGCCAGGACAGCAGGTGTGAAGTGAGGAAAATGTGACTGTGTGCGCACGCGTGCATGTGTAATGTGAGCGCATGTGTATGTGAGTGCATGTGTGAGTGCATGTATGCATGCATGTGTGTATGTGTGTGCACGTGCACATGTGAGTGTGTGTGCGCATGTGAGCGTGTGTGCATGTGTGTGCATGTGTGTGCACGTGCACACGTGAGTGTGTGCATGTGTGTGTGCATGTGTGTGTGTGTGCACATGTGAGCGTGTGTGCATGAGTGTGTGCATGTGCACATGTGATCGTGTGTGTGCATGTGCACATGTGAGCATGTGTGTGCGCATGCATGTGTAAATGTACATGAAATATGCACAAGGGTACATAAAAGCATTACAGATCACACCAAGCATACCTTATGTGTTTTACAAAGCTTTAAAATTCTCAAAGCACTTTCTTTGTTCTTTCATAAATGATGCATGTTGATGAACAGCGTACGTCTACAGATTAGGCAAGGGGTATCCCTTGCCTCGTAGGTGTCTGAGGCCTTGGCTCACAAATGCTACCTAAAGAGTAGACTCTGTCCTGAAATGAACATCAGACCCATGATCTCTCCTCCTTCTGCTGCTTCTCCCACAATCCATTGCAGCCTCATACCTTCCCTTAAAGGCTGCTGAGGATGAAACAGCATTTCAGAACGTACAAGGAAATGCAGGGCAGTCTGGAGGGTGTCACTAACATCAGAAGAGGGACCAAGAGTACTGCATCGCACAACTGCCCAGAACGGGGCAGGCGGCAGGGGCCAGTCCCACTTCCTTCAAGGACTGGCGTGAATGCCACTGGTTGGAAATTTGCCGACTGTGCACAAACATGCTTCACGCAAACCAGCCCAGCTGGAGTCACCTTACACCCTCCTCTTTATCTCCATCCCCTTCCACAAACACACTCAAGCACACACAGACTCACAGATACACATGTAAAACTTTCGGGCCCAGTGTCATCCCAAAGACTCACCTGCCATGGACAGCTGGCTAGCTCTCAGGAGGGAGAGTCAGAATAGCTCAGAGCAGATGCTGCCGCAGGAAAATGCTGAAGGAGAAGCCGGGAAGGACATGCCAAACCAGAGATGGGGACGAAGGTGCTTTCGGAACTGCAGTAGCAATCATAAAGTGACACCTGATCCGGGCTGCACACCAGCTGCAGCCAGGACCACTGGGGACAGGCTGTCACTTCCATTCTGGCTGTGACAATGCATTAGGGAAAAGAACTGGAAGCATTTGACCAAGGTCAATGGGTTGTCCTGATGGGGAAAGTGCCCAGGCTCCTTGCTGTGAGCTTCCCCATTAGCTGGGTTCCAGTGGCGGGGAACCCAGACTGCATCATGAACCCAAGTATCCCCAAGTATCCCTGGATGCCCCAGTGACCACAGGTTGCAGGACTCTACCTCCTGTTAGTAATGAATCACGTGCCATATGAAGGGAGGTCTGCAGTAAAGGATTTTGTCCTCAGCACCACCCTGTTAACCATTTCTAGCATCTTCTGTGAAGGCAAAAACAGCCAGATTATGAAATCTGCAGCTCCCAAACCTGGGGCGAGGGAAAGAGGGTGGTTCATTTCTTGGATAACGGAATTGTACTGAAAAAGCTTTTTTAAAGCTAAAATGATGGCCCCCAAAACTAACATGATAAAATTTAAAAGGAATCAGTAGGAAATGCTATTGGGTTCCAAACATCAAATACACTGGTACACGACATAAGAAACCAGTAATAGTAATCTCTATGGAAAGGACTTTGGAGTGTTTAGTTGACTCCAAAGTTTGTAGAAAAACTTCCAAGAAAGCTAATGCAATTAGAGTCACATTTGTGGACATATATGATCACATAGACACAGAAAACTACCGCGGGTGACATTAGAGGCCATCTGACCCACCTCCTCCTGCAGCCACAATGAAACGGAAGTCTTCAAAGGTTACACGGAGGAGCAGATATGGTATTTGGATCTCTCCAGCACTAGGTGCTGGTGATTGGGGGCCCACTTGAATTACTGGGAAGCCACTTCCTGGAGAAGTGATTCTGAGAAGGATTCTGAATTCTTGTCTAGGCTCAGGAGAGGAGGGCTGTGATGGTTGGGTGGTTCTGGAGAGGCAGCCTAAGGGGCCTCATGCAGACACTGCTGTGCCCGCCCCTCCGCCCCATGGAGCTCCCCTTCCCTGCTCTAAGCACCTGGGATCTCTGCCCCAGCACTTCCTCCTGGTCTGCGCAGTGGGGGGCTGAGTGCTGGAGAGCAAATGCCTCTGGCAGATGAGAGCTGGAGGACATACGTCTCCAAATTCTGCGCCCCACGAAGGGAGTGTTCTGAGGTCGCTACACTCTCTCTTCCAGAGTGGGCCAGCAGGGTGAGTGTCCGTGGCCCACTCTGCCACCCGCTCATCAGTGGACCCTTGACAGGATTCCTTTCTCGTCTTGCACCTCCCCACCCCTACACGTGTTTCCTGGAGTCACCTCCCAAATAAACCACTTGCATTCAAATCCTTAGCTCAGCAACTGCTTCTGGGGGAGTTGACCTGGGAGCTTGCCATCCTGTTAGAGCAAAGGGAATGTTATTCACCTCAGTACCAGGAAGTCCATTCTCTTCAGACCTTAGCTTCCTGGTCACTAGTCTGGTGACCCAGTAGAATAAAGTGTTGAGCACCAGATCACTGACAGACAAAGACAAAAACTGAGGACCAAGACCAGGATTGTGAAGCGCCTGGTATCTCTGAGCCGATAAGGAAGAGCTCAGATCAGAATGGACTTGGAATCTGGAAAGCAGGCAGGGCAGACCCTCAATGTGGAGGTGGTTTAGCGTTCAGGCTGTCAACATTGACCTTGGTAGAGAGGTCAGGTCTGCCACCTACTAGGTATGTCATCTTGAATACGGTGTATTATGTTTCAGCTTCGCTCAACCTTATATCCTTAGTGTGACCTTGTGAATTAATAACGTAATAACCCCTTAGTGTGACCTTGTGAATTAAGTGTGATAATTCCTGACTCATATTAGGTGCAAAATAAACACTAACTCTATATATGAAAAATAAGAGACAGTTTTATAACATTAAAGGCAGCGAACTTCAGGTGTAAATTAATCAGTTGTGACCATCAGTTGTAAATCATATTAATAATTTGTGTTTCCTGGTGATGAGTGGTCACGAGTGGGGTTGGGACAGATGACCTCTACTGGCCAAGATTCTAAGTGTCCCTCTGCCTGCTCCTGTCCCTGGCCCACTGCCTTCCTTCAGCCCCTTCTGCCGGCTTTCTCCGTGACCTCCTCCATTTCCATCCAAGGCCCTAGATTATTTAAAATCCCCCGGGACTCATCTGTTTTCCTTCCTTGGGAGCATGTTCCCTGCAAATGCTGAGCTCAAGAGGTTAATTTGGTGCATCCGGAAACGGCACTTCTGTCCTCCCCGGCACTCTACTTCTGAGATGCGTCTGCACCGAGCCCCAGGACAAGCTGCTCAGCTACGCACTTTCAGGGGAACATATGGTGGATGGAAGCCGCCCACGAGGATCATGCAAAGGAGCTGAAAGAGGACGTCCTTCATCCACTGCTCAGGTTGTGAACAAACGTTCATGAACAACTCACACAGCGTCAGGCTGTCACCCCAGAGAGGGACCCAGCTAGTCAGGACTGGGCAGCTCAGGCTGGGTGGTCGTAACGCGGACCAGAAGTCACCTCTTTTCCTTACCCCCCCATACCGTCTATCTTCATTGCCAGCCCCAGGAGGAAAGGCTCTTTCGGCTGGTTATTGTCATTTACAGAGACAATTGGGGAACTATATCCTGCCAAGAGTTAATCCAGCTCAAGGTCATTGCAAAATTTGGCCCAACCTCTGTGTGGCCCAAGATTGGTCACTAAGCGTAGCTGGCTCTGTGGTTAGGAAAGGCACTGTGTGGGCACTGCTCCTTGTGCATGAGGAGACTGTTGGCAGAGGCTGGAAGCAAAGGATGAACAAGGCAGAACTGATATTCCTCCGCATGAGCGTCATCTCCATTGTGGGCAAGGGAACTTTTGCAGATGACGTAGCATTGCAGAAAATGCTTCCCTTCCTCACTGTGGATTTAAATTGTGGACTCTGACATGCAAGTCTGTGTGTTTTGTCCAGTAGATGGCCACTGGAGGGTCACAGGAAGAATGAGACGTACACCTCACAGCACATGAGCGAGACCTCATCCGGAGGCAGTGCGGAACTTGAAGTGACAAAGCCCAAGTATTTCCCTGAACGTCTCGCCATCCCTACTCACCTCTCATGGCAGTATCTTCACTGAATAGTGCAGAACTTGGGAGCAGATTGCATTGTTGCCAAGGGTGGAAGGCAGGAGCTTCCTAATCCTGTGAGAAGGTGGTGGGGTTTTTCTAAAAGAAGGATGTAATTGTGATTAGTTAAGATAGAGGAAAGTGACTCTAAGGAAAGGAAAAAGGACAGATTTCAATACAGGGGGCACCTGATAAAAATCGTCTCTCTTAGTCTCCTGGAATAGTCATATGTGCTGGATAACTTTTAGCTTCCATTCCCATTCATTATCCCTACACTTACACCTGCACAGGTGAAATCACGGGACTTTGGTAAAGAAAAACGTGTCCTCTCACATCACTACTTGGCAGAGCTGGTCTCCACTCCCACAGTTCCAGTGATATCAAGTCTTTCCATCCAAGAACACAGTATGCTTTTCCAATTGTTTAATTCTATCTTCCTGTCTTTCAGGAATGTTTCCAAGTTTTCCTCACATAAGTCTTAGATATTTCTTGTTAAAATATACCTAAATATTTTATATATGTCTTCTTATTGTAAATGAAGCTTTTTGTTTTCATTATATCTCCTAATTGGTATCTATTTGATTCTATTAATTTCTGTGTACCCTATTTCGGTGTATAAAGACTCTTCAATTTCTGAGATACCTCTTTGCCTTTATGTTTAGGAAGTGTTTACTTCTATTTTTTCAGAGTTTTTAATCATAAATGTGTGTGAATTTTGTCAAATGCTTTTACAGCATTTATGGAGAAGGCCATATTAATTTTTTCCCTCAGATCTAGTAATATGTTGAATTACATTAATGGAGTTAAAGATATTTAGCAATCCTTACATTCCTGGAATAAGTCCCACTCGGTCATAATGTATTATTATGTATTCTTGGAACTATTCCATGTCATATATTTTTCTGGGAACAAAGATTAAGAATGGTTCTACTATGTGAATGAATACATAACACTAAAATAAATAAAAAGGAAATGAATTAAATGATAACGTAACAATATTTTTCTCCCTTTATGTGCTAGTCTTTTATAATTTTCTCAAGATTACTTCTAGTGGCTCTTGGATAATTTCAGCCTGCCCCTTGAGCAATCAAGAATATAAATTATTGAGTTTTGTAGATTTGAGTATAGTTGATTAATCTGAGCAGACTTTAACTATATAGAATCTTTCCTTTTAATCTTTTCATGAATCTAATGCATTGACGGATCTATTTCTATTTCCTTTTTAATGTCTCTTGAAAAATGCATTTTACTTTTCAGTTTTGCTGTTATTATGTTGGTTCTTTGGGTGGCTTGTTTCCTTCCCCCTCCTCTTCTTCCTTCATATGCTACTGTGGTAGGTTATTCCATATTTTCCAAATATTTACTCCCCCCTTTGCTGTACTTAGTGCCCCCCTCTATAGGACTCAAGTGCCCCTAATGAGAGGAGTATCCATCCCACCTCACTGATGTTGGACTTGGCTAAGTTTTGATATATTGGTTGTTATCCGTTGGAGTGAAGGTAATTGTGAGGGTTCCAAGCATTGCTACTTGGAAGATGCAAGTGCCAAGAACTGGGATAAAGAACAGCTGAATGACAGACAGATTTTTAGAAGGAAAAAAAACGAAGTTGGTTTTAGACAAGTTGAGTTTGAGATACCTTAATGTAGTGATAGAAATGCCCAGCAGAATCTGAAGCTCAGAATAAAGGCCAAAACCAGGGAATTATTTGAGGGTACTGACCGTACACAAGTTTGAATTTGGGGCGTAACCCAGTACTTACCATATAGAGGGTGCTCAATAAATAGTGTCATGCTTATACTGTTGGGAGCCATCAATGTAAAGATGACATTAATATTATTGGAACAGATGAAACAGCCCAGCAAGAAAGGAGATCTGAGGACAGAGCCTTGGGATAGCTATCTTTTAAGCACAAGAAAGAACAGTCATGCAGAAAGACTGATGTAGGATAAGACCATTGGGGAATGTAGCGTCATGCAACCCAAGGGAAAAGGGAGGTTCAGCAAGGAGGAGGCTCATTTTAACACTGGATATTGCTACCAGAATGTACAGTAGATTTTCCTCTATACTTCTGAGACTGTTCCTAATTAGATTGTTCATTTATTCTATTCTTTAGAGTCCACATATAAGTAAGATCATATGGTATTTGTCTTTCTCCATCTGACTTATCTCACGTAGCATAATGTTCTCTAGGTCCATCCATATCATTGCAAATGGTAAGATTTCATTCTTCTTTATGGCCTAGTAATACTCCATTATATAAATGTACTATAGTTTCTTGAGGGTTGCTAGATGGGGAGGATGGGGATGAAGAGAAGGTGAGGGGATTAGAAAGGGGTGAGGGGGTTACAATCGGTAACCACAAGATTGCCACGGGGATACGAAAGACAGTTTGTGGAATATAATCAATAATGTTGTAAAGATTTTATAGGGTATGCAATGGATACTTGTCTTATTAGGGAGACCTCTTCAGGGACAGAGTAGATGCTTGATCACTGCACTGTACACCTGAAGCTGAAGCTGAATAATAATGAATGTCAACTATAATTTTATATATATATGTGTGTATATATATATGTATATGTATATATATATATATATATATTCACAAGAAGTGGAGTACAGCATAAGGAATAGAGACAGTGGAAATATAGTTACTGTATGTGATGTCAGAGGGGTAATAGATTGGGGGAGGGGGGTTATCACTTTGTGAGGGGTATAAATGTCTAACTATTACATTGTTTTGTATAACTGAAACTAATAACAATAATAAAAAAGAAAACTGAAAACAAAACAAAAAAGAATGTAGAGCAGAATGAGGGCACAAAAAACACTGTTGGATTTGGCAGCTCATGCGCCAGAGGAGTTTTAGTAACATGGTGGGAACAGAAACCACACCACAGGGTTACAGAGCGAATGGTGTGAGGGTGCAATGATGCAGAAATCTCTTGTAATATCGAGTCCTTGTAAAACATCACAGATGATTCCATGGTCAAGTCTCATAGTTCTCTGGTAGTTGCATGGGCATCAATGGACATTTCATCCTCTCCATGCACATAACCATTTGTTACAAGCATATGAAACATGTCCGTGATGACAGTTCTATTCAACTTTCCACCATCGTTCAAAACAAAGCATACCCCAGCCCGTTTGGTTGACATGGGGAAATATCTGGGGAATAACGTCTTTCGTTCTGTGTGCTTTTATAAATGATTTTCCTAATTTGGGAAGTCTTGCAATAGTTCAAGAAAATCCCTTACTTCCTCTAGAGGAGAGAGAGATCTCCATGATTGAAGAAAAACTTCATCATACGTAGTAGAGTGAGTTAAATTCTCTTGATGCATAACAAAGTGAAAAATAGGAATTCGGCAGGTTGAAAGAGATTAGCAATCTTCTTAGTGGCTAGGATTTCAGATTTGCCACAACTACAAAAAATGAGTAGATAATTTAACAAAACAGAAGTTTAACAAGCGTGACAAAGGGAAAATGGGGTGGGGTGGGTGAGTAAATTATTCAGTGTAAGCTCCCACCTTCCCCGACTGAGTCACTTTTAATTTCCCATGTGGCTACTCTAATATAGCCCCCAAGAACATTTGCTTTAGGTCAATCCTTCCACCGGCCTGCACCCTGCCTGCCTTCAGGCTCGGAGTGTCGCATGGAATCTGGGGGCAGGGACCAGGCCTGATGCCACCACTGCCTGCCCCGTGGCCTACTGCTTGCCAGTGAGACAGACACATGAAAGTGGCACCGGACCACCAAATACACCAAATAAACAATTTTACTGAGACTTTGTAGACGAGCTGAGACTATCCCTCACAGCTGAGACATACCTGTGGCTCACCTGTCTCGTTACATGAAAGGACTCGGGACCTTCCGCACAGAAAATATCCAGAATCCTTTACTAAGTGCCCTCAAAGTTCGTCTTCCTGGTAATTGCCTGGGAATTGCCGCAAGCCTGGAAGAAACACTTTTCTATGCCTGCCCCTAAATGTCAAAACCCTACCTGGCAAGACACCACCTGGCGCATGGCCTCTGTGCTTCAGACTGTCCTTGTGTGAAAAGTAATAAATCAGACATAACTCTCTGTGCATTGTGTGGGACGTGCTATTGAACAAAGGTCTTTTTCCTTTCCTTTTCTTTTTTTCATGGGTTGCAACATGTCATTTGCCTCCCTCTGGCCTCGTGATTATTCTCTTATTATCTCCTATATTTTGTAAGAGTGTATTGTTTTCTCATTATCTTTGTTTTTTTTTAAAAACACCCTCCTGATCCCTCCACAAGCATCTTTGCCCACGGCATTTATTTCAACTTCTCTTCAATTCTCATGCTCCTCTGTCGAGGAGTTCCTACTCATCCTATTTGTAAAGAAGGAACTCTCTGGGTGACAAGTGGCACAAAGCACCAGATGCCACCATCCCAGTGAAGAAAGACTGTGGCTGGGGTTGCTATGTACTGAAGCACAGGGCAGCAAAGTCTCGGCTCCCAGTGTCCCTGGCTTTGCGCTTGTGACAGATGTGAGTTTCCTGCTGAAAGTTGGAGCCCCCACTGAACATGGAAATAAATGCCAAGTCAGTGCCTTGCGTCAGTGTTAGGGAATGAAGAGGGTGCTTTAGAAGCACCATGCGTTCACCCTGGAGGGCTCAAGTAATTGGGAACTGCCACTTTCGCTTTCTCCTCTAAAGAGGAAATGCAAAAAATGAAGAAAGAGAGATCTAAACAATAAAAGTCCCAAGTGGGAAGTGTTGGTAAAAAATAGGAAAATAGGTCACTGAAGTTGGATGGAGGTAAAAGAATGGCCAGTCACAGGGACTGGCGTGGGAAGGCCTGCCAGGAGTAGTCAGTCCTAGAGACCTAGTGCACAGTCCAGTGAATACAGACAAGGATGTACATAATCATCAAACTTGCCAAGAGACTAGAACTCAATGATCCCAACCGTAAAAGAAGGTTGTATGTTACATGACAGTGCTAGTTATCGCTGCAATGGCGATCATATTGCATTCTATAAACGCATCAAATTAACATGCACACCTTAAATCTACATAATGTATGTCAAATATATTTCAATTTAGAAAATGTCAAAAGCACTTTTGGGAAGGAAACCAAAAGCTGGGATAACCCACAGGAGTCTGAAATCTGCATTCCCGCTTGCTTAGGGGCTAAGGGTGTGAAATGGGTGTGGGACAGGCCGTGGAGAGGACGCTTTGGCCATGGTCATCCCAAGCCAAGCTCAGGTTGCTGTGCAAGTCTGCATGTTGGGGAGGATGTTTATGGTGCTTATGAGTATTTACTTCTCAGCTATGCTGGCTGAGTGGATTAAATGGAAGTTATCTAAAGCACTTTCTAATTCCACCTTTCATATTCTCCTGAATGCCTGAGACCACCAGGAAAGTAGGGGGAAGAGGGTGGACTAAGCCACAAATTGAAACACTTTTTTTGTGTTTTACTAACAACAACAGCTGCAACCGGAATTGCCAAATGCGTCCCAGGAGTTATTCTCTTGGGGGTGGCACAGTGGTCCTGACAGGGTTACACTCCCCTTTACAATGATTCTGTTCACTCCCTATACTCCTATAACACGGTCCTCATTTTTAGATGCCTGTATCTGCTGCTTTATTTTTTTTAATCTTCTGTACACATTGACTCCTTTGAGTTTTCCCACAATCCTGAAAGGTAGGCTTTATTATTGTCAACCTCATTTTGCAGGTGTTGAAGGACCAAGAAGACAAGTCGTCAGCCTGAAGTCACACAGCTGGCAAGGGGAAAACAAAGTTGGTCCAGATCTTTGGTCTTTAAGTCCTGGATTCTTGCATGACCCCACACTTTTTATCTGGAGACAAAAACAGCGTGGGCATAAACCAACCGGAGCACTGCCGATGGGCAGCAGTGAGACGTGGTAGCAGAGGCGCCATTCTCATTGCAACTGTAGGAATTGTTCAGCCATGATTTGTCCACTGTAGTTACTGTGCATACGTTCACGACGAGGGGAACACCACAGAATTAATGAGACCAATCGATACCTGGTGAGGAACTCCCCCAGTGGAGGAATGCCATTTCATCTGTGCAATCTGCCATACCTTCTGTTCTAGTAGCCTCACTCCTGGGAATTCCTCCTAGAGACATCATTCAAAGGAAAGAAAAAGCTGTATGCATGGAGATGTCATTATAGCTTTATCTATAACAGCACAATATTGGACAGATTTAATGCCCAATTATAGAGGAATCTCTAAGTTATGGTAGATCAACTGATAGAATATTATGCAGCAGTAAACACAATGATTATAGTGATTATGTCACAAAATGGAAAATATAATACCACAATATTAAACATAACTCGCAGAATAAAAAAACATGCTGGCTACAGTTTATGTTTCTGTATGACCAAAGACAGGGAAAGTGAAAATAGTGGGTTATACATGAGTCTTTTTAAAGTTTCTTTTAAGTGTCATTCTTACACATAAAAATCATATAGGAAATACAAAATAGTAAATAACTTGTTGGTCAGCATTAGCTGAACTGCTCTTTTGTGTCCATGTGTGTGTCTGCATGTGTCTGTGTGTATATGAGCATGTGGATATAGTCTAAGAATTTATCATGTAAATTTAAAACCAAGAGAGCTCAGCATTTTCATTATCTGCCAGATGATTTTTACTAAGTTTTTCACCTCTGTACCCATAAATTCATCCACCTATAGGAAGAACAATTTTATATTAGGAGTTCAATGTTTTTTAAGTAAATGAATAGACAATGGGAAGCGATCATATCTGTGTGATGGAGAGGAGCTTTGTTTCAAATAGGCACTTTCCAAACACTTGGAAAAGGGAGTGGTAATGCCAAGAAATTCTTTCGTGTTCTAGGAATAATGAGGGGAGGTAAAACTGTTTTCCAAATTGCCCTTTATACTGCCATCTGTCATGACTTCCTGTCTACAGTGTGAAAATGTGTGTGATGTGGACATTCAAAAGCCTACTTAATTGAATAAAACACCGATTGCGTAAGTAGCGCCTAAGGGACAATGGTGAACAGGTGTGACTCCTTTCCCCCACTCCCCACTCTGCCCATAGAGCCAGCCCAGGGGTCTCTTTGGTTAGACTTCAAAGGAAGGAGGCTTTACCGAACTCCCTAAGTAGGAGGAGAACTGGGATCCCAGACAAAGCAGAATTTTGGATACTAAACCACCAGACATAGTTGTTCAAGAAAATGTGAAAACAAAATTTATCTTTTGTTCTTAAAATAATAACTACACTAAAATGGTAATTACGTTCCTTCAAACCATTAGATCATAGCATGCCATAGTTGTCAAGCACCATAGGTACCTGGCGCCATGCTGGGCACAGAGTGGGTGCTAATGGGGCACCATCAGTATCAAGGAAACCTCTGTGCCCTGCTCTCCCCGAGGACCCAAACCCAGTCTCCTTGATTACGTTTTTTTCTTAAAGAAATTAATTCATTTTATTTCTTGAATAAGTAAATATTAGCACTTAGTACAAAATTTTTAAAAGAAGAGTACTGGGAAAAATAAGTCTCTTTGCCATCCCTTTTCCCTGTCTCCTGGGTCCCTGTCCAGTCATAGCTCTACAGATTCAAGCACATGCATATGGAAAGTATTTCAGCAACTTCAAAGCTTTCCATAGTGTCGCTGTACCATATTTATTTAAACAGTTCACTATTGATGAAAATTTAGGTTGTTTCCCATTTTTGCTCTTACAAACAATGGTACTTTTAAAAAGCAAACTGAGGCATATAAAACATTTTAAGAGTTTATTTATTTGAGCAAAAATCAATTCAAATGGGGCAGTGTCAAACCGGAAGTAGTTAGGATCATTTCTGATAGGAGCTGGAGAGAGACTTTTATAGAGAAAAGATGGATGGAAAGCAAGGAAATGACTGATCGGTTATGGCTTAAAGCCTAGTTGGCTCTTCGTGATTGGTTGTCCTTAGATTTCATAACCTTGAATAGAAAATTCCATTGTTTTCTGATTAGTTAATATCTGAAAGTAAACACATACATCATTTTAAAGCATTGCTTTATTAGAAATGTTTTGTGTGATGTAAGTGACTGTACAATTAATCATCCTGTAACAAAAAGATGACATGAATAAACTTGATAAATTTTCTTCTGTCATCCACATTCCAGAGGACAAAAAAAAGTTAGAGGTGCACCATGACTTGGATATTAGTTTTAATTTCATGTAACAAAAAGTCAACTTCATGAAGCAATAAATTACATGACAAAAAAGATTAGGTCAGGTGAGGATATTAAAAATAAAAGTATTAAATCGCTTATACAAGAAGGCATTGACTAATGAGTGCACGTTGCTTTCTCGAACGCTTTCCGAAAAACACCAATTGGATGGGGATTTTCAAGAAAATGTGTCCAGTGTCAGTCAGTACGTGATTGTTCCTGGCTTTTGCAGAGGATGGGGATTGAATAGTTGGGACGGTGGTGGGTGGGTAGTTTTGCTGACTCCTGTGTGAGCCTAGACTTTTTGTCTGTAGAGAAGTGGGGCCCCCCTGGGGGGTGGGAAGCTGTGGTTCCCAGGCTCAGTTTCTCTGACTCTCCAGGCAGGGCTCCCAAGGTGACCATGAATTCTTAAGTGAACAAACAAGTTCCCTGCTCACAGTTCCAGAAAGACTCGGAAGGCACTTTAGGAAGAGCAGCAGTTCAGAGCGGCCCACCTGTCTCTGTTACTCTCACTCCCCCACCGACCAGCTCTGTGTCCTGGGGAAATCTTACTGGTCTCCTAAGGCTCAGTTTCATCATTGACACATCCACCTCCTGTGGCTGACATGGGAGTTAAAGGAGACAATGACTGTAAGGTCTTAGGACAGTCCTGGTGCATACCGGTGAGTCATTGAATGTTCCTGGGGTGGGGAGACCAGCCTCACTGCAGAGGAAGAAACATTTCCAGTCTTACATACCAGTGGTTTGGAAAACGGTCATTTTGATCTTGAAATGTCAGGAAGTTGGAAGGAAATAGGGCTGTTCTGACTGAGAACAAGCCCTAATTTAGGCTGGTGGAAAATAAATGGGAGGCTGATGGAATGCCAGCATTCCAGCTGGTGGGCAGTGGTATATAACCTTTATTCTCTCACCATGTCACAGTGATATCAGACTCTAGGTCATCACTTTCAGTTATTATTGTTTTCTTGTTGCTTTTAAATTCGAGCACTAACTTCTTTTTATGTTGCCCTGACAAAAACTGGGTTGGGATACATGATCATGGATCTTCCAGGGTCACAGTGGCTGAAGAGAGGGGCCTTGTCCTGAGAAGGCTCTGTGGCCACAGGAAACACCCAGGCCATTAGCTGGCTTCCAGCTGACTGAGACCAGCATAGATGAGAGGTGAGTTGCAGCAAAGGATTAAAGTATCATTCACCTGCTCCAATACTTAAATGTGGTCAGCGTCTCAAGGAAAAGCATGCACTGCCCACTGGGAGTACTGAAGAACCCTTATTTGGGACATGCATAGAGTGGTCATTAGCCTCCAAAATTTTCAAATAAATCATGATGGTTTCTAAGTAATGCAAAACACTTGAGTTAATGACTATTAAGATGCCTTGTCTGGGGTATTTTTAACAAGGCATGTCAAAATAAGGATTTCTTACTGGCAATATGGTGAATCCTGACTCTCCCCGAGTTTTGTTTCACTGGAATTAATTCAAGGATTCCAAGTGCCATGTGACTGGTACATAATTTTTAGATGTAATTATAAACAATTCAGGAATTTGGCCCATCATTGGAAAACCAAGAATTCCTGGAACAAATCAATTTCACTTATTAAAATGTGTAGAATATTTTTTAAAATGCTCAAGAAAAAACTGTAGGAAACACAATCAGCAAATTCACATGTTGAGCTTTTGCTTTGTTTCCTGGACCCTGGCCAACCAATGGCTCTAAGGGCATCTCCTTCACTGAGGACAGACGTGCTACCCACCATGGAAGGTTTAGCAAAGCACCAGCCGCCTTCCGGAAATGATAGCGCAACTTCCAGAAATGACAGCATGATTTCTGAAAATGACAGTACGACTTCCAGAAATGACAGCACGACTTCCAGAAATGACAGAAATTGTCTTGTGTCCATGGATCCTCATGAAGGCAGGAGCATTACAATTCCTGTAACTATCAAATGAAAATAGAAGTGCACAAAAAACAATTAATCAATTAAACTTACCAAACTGTGGCCAGTAGTTATTAAGCTCAACACTCTGCAAAAGTCTGAGTTTTGGTCTCAGACACATATATAAATGGTGTAAATCAGTGCGTGGACCACGGCTTCCCAGAGAAGGCATTGCTGTACAGCACTAAAGTGGGGGGTATTAATAGGATTCAAATGAAAAAGAATCCATGATCCGTTAAACTTGGGAAGTTTGGGGTTAGACAAAATCAAGTGGGGTTCTTTACTGTAAGCTGTCTCACACACTAATCCTAATGGGCACTGTGGCTCTGCAAGCGGAAATGGTGGCATAGCAGACAGGACCACTGTGTGTGTGTGGAGCATCTCTCAGAGGCTGCCTTCTGCCATGCGTGTAGGGGGTGCTGCCTGATGGAACTCAGCCTGATTTACAGCTGCCTCCACAGGGAGAGGCCTGCAGGGCCCCACATTATTGAGTAATAAAGCACAGACTTACTGAGTACTACACGGCCTGACTGAGTAGTACACTGCACTGTCTTACTGAGTACTACACTGCCATACTGAGTACTATATTACCTAACTGAGTACTGCACTGCCTTACCGAGTACTGCACTGTCTCACTGAGTACCACACTGTCACACTGCGTACCACGCTGTCACACTTAGTACTACTGCACTGAAGGTTCCCATGGCCATGTCCTGACAGGCAGTGAGGGAAACTGATTCAGGAGGAAAACAGGAGTGGCTCCAAAGTTTATACATGCCTCCTGATCCGTTCACACCTCCTGTTCCCTTCCTGCTCTTGTTGGAGAATTTTGGAATGTCCTGATGGAGCTTCAGGAGATAGGTATTGCCACAGTAGAAAAACGGAAAGGCTACACGTCACTGATAGGCTGTTATCTTTAAAAAAATGTTTTGTCATTTTTTTCATGTTCATTCTTCTGAGATTCTAGTGAATCCAGAATTAAGGTGAAAACCTGCTAATTCCATATTCTGAGGTTAATTAGCTCCCTTATATTATTTGCCTGTAGGAAAATGTAACAGGTATGGTGGGAAATATATTTGGTTTCCTTTTTATACGTCCTTAAATCAGAAGACATTTTAATTGCAGAAAAAAGGGAGATGACACCGGAAGAGACTTTTTTTTAGCAGAATTCACCCCAACTTCTGTCTAGTGGGAGCTGAGATGAAAAGATTTCCAAGTCTTGTGCATGATGCTCCCATTAATAACACAGTAAAGGTGCCTCCGACTGACATTTAGAAGGAAATTCAGCTGATCCCTCCCCCTCCATGTGCCAATCAGTGCCCCCTCCCCCCAAGCTCGGCCTCAGGAGAGCCACCATGGAGCCCCTTTCTGCTGGGAGACCTCGATGCTCCATCTCCACGATGACTCAGGCACACTGTGTGTGCAGTGCAGTGAGCGCGGCCCCCTGAGCACCTTATAGATGATGTGCTCACTCACCCTCCTTCCCCCATCCTGTCACGCCTCAGGTCTCTGCTTCCCGGACACCAGCTGTCACACAGGAAGCCACCGCCTCTCCTTCTCCCGCCTCCTTCGCTGGCTGGAGCTGCAGGATCATGGCCTGCAGAGTTTCCTTCACCATCTGGAGCTCTCTCTTGAGAGACTGTGCACACATTGTTAAGGGGCATAGGGGAAGGTGACGGCAGCCCCCAGGGACCTCGTAAGGCACGTGAGCCTGCCAGAAGCAGATGGGCACTGCTATCTCATTGCAGCCTCAAGTTCTTCCCAATTGTAGGAATTAAATATTAATACAAATTTTACACTTCTTTTAAGAAAGATTGCAATTTCTACAAGGCCTGCGGTTATTAACTACCACAAGTGCAGTTTCAAAAGGGAAAGGAAGAGTCAGCTCTGAGCCTAAGACAGATGGCTAGCTGGGATTCTCCATGATTAGGGTCCATGGGGCCGTAATTCCTGCTAAATCCCAAGCTGGGGCGGGGCAACTGTCACGGCCAAGAGCTCTGCCAGTGCAAAGGCCTCCTCGAGAAACCCCGGACTTGGGGCCACCGTAGGTCCACACTGAGTCACGAGTTACGGTCCCTGCTGGTCATCACCAGCCTTGTCACTGATGCAAATCACTTAGAACCTCAGTTTTCTCGTGAAACAATGACTTCTAAATCCCTGTAGGTGCTAGTTTGCTGCCACGTGTTATTAAATTCCCAAGTTCTTGTAAAAGAACTATTCATACTCGAGATTTGGCAAAGTGCAGGGAGCATGCCTTTTCAGCGTTTCTTTGTTTTCCTTCAACTGTTGGGTGCTTAGTTTCCTCACCAGTAAAGCTGTTTCTCACAGAGAATTATACGGTATAAATCAGTTGTTATTCTCTTAAGAAACAGGCTCTACTGGGGAACATTTAACCAACGGTGCTTTTTCTATCTATCCCTCAGTCCCCCTGCTCTTTCCTTTTGTACCTGTAGTCAGAAACTCTAAGATAAACACAGAATGAGAGGTGGGCTGAATTCTTTTAATTTAACAAGCAAACTAATTTCACCTCATCCAACAGGAACGAAGGGGAAACAGAACTATGTCAACACCACTTAAATATCATTAAATCATCACATGAGATCAGACCACTTGAATGTTACTCGATCAGATATGAAGAAAACAGAAAGTAGTTGCAGAGGGCTCACCACTCACAGATACTCTACGTTATTTTATGTAAGGACAATGTCAATGCAATGTCAAGAGAAAAAGGCAACCTTAGGTTATGACGTGCAAAGCTTTCTCTTTTTTCCTAAATAAGGAACTCCAGAGGAACCTGGGAATTATGCAAATAAACTTCTCCTAAGCAAAAATGCTGAACCACCCCGAAAAGCTTTTGGCAGCTTTTCAACCTCTTAAAGCTTCACCAGACTCCATTATTTGTGTAATTCACATACATTTACTATGATGGTTCACTCGTTGCACTTGAACTTGAGGGGAATGAGGGTGGGGATGAGGGCGTGCTAGGAAGAAAGAACCCAATATACTTTTTAAAGACTTCTTTTTCCTCCATTTCTCTGGACAGCCCTGGTAATCTTTCGTGAAAACACATACTGCTTTATACAAGCAAAAGCAAAAAAAAAAAAAAAACCCCCCCCCAAAAAAAAAACATAGGACTTTATATAAGCAAAAGTGTAAGTGGTCCCAGACTGAACACCAAGCTGAAGTTCAATCACAAAGTTAGGCTACATTTATAAAGAGTAGGCACAGACCTCAAGTACTTTATGAATCCTAACAAACTCCTCGGATAGAATTACCTTTGCTATTCAGCCTGGGACACACACCCCTGTTTGTAATATACTAAATGGTGACAAAGGGTTTGACAGAGAGAAACCAAACCAAAATGAGATGCTTCTTAAAGAACTCATCAAATTTCTGGCACTTGCAGAATACACTGCACAAGTTTTTAAAAAGAAAGTGAGAGAAATGCCTCAAAAGGAAGAGCGTAAGTTATACAACTAAAGTAACACAGCCCCTCACACAGCAGGTCCACCGACATACAGAGGTGTCAGAAGACAGGATCTTAGCTCCGGAAGCTGGCAAATCACTTACTGCTTGAACTGTCTCACTTATAAGATGCAGATCCTATACTTGCTTCACAGGGCTAGGGTTCAAAGAAATATTTTTCTCTTGTGAGCGTGGAGTGCCTTTTGTGAGGGAGCACGAGATTTAAGGTTAATTTACAAGATAGCAGAGGTCGCAAACACCTTTTGCTCAAGCTGGGCTAGACATCAGGAATCCTGGAACCTTCTGTAACGAGCCTATCATCATCGAAATGACTAAAATCATGTCTTTATTTACAACATAAACTCTCTCTAACCAACCTGACTGTATGATTTCTTACTAAATGTGAGTTCCAAAACATTTTGAATGTAGTGAAATGGAGGAGAATCCAGGATAAAATGTGGAGTGGGGGCGGGGGGAGCAAGTTGCAGAACAATTTGTATAGAAGGACCCTAATTTTGAAAGAGAGAGAGAGATGAGCTATTTCTAGCTAGAAAGACAGAGTGGTGAATTTCTAGGTATTTGCACTGGCAGGAGATACAGCCTTTTCTTTCATACTTCTGTAATATTCACAATGGACATGCACACTTTCATATTTAAACAGATGTGTTTATAAAAGAAACCCCGTGAACCACATTTCACCATTAAGCAGTTGGGGAGATGAAGGCATAGATAGAGATCCTCATGCGTCACTCGTTCAGGTATTCAAGTATTTCCTGAGCTCCTACTGTGTGCTAAGAAATGACCTGGAAGTGAAGGAGTGAACAAAGTCACTGCTGTCACGTTGCTTAAGTGCCAGTGAGTAGAGCAACACACACATACACACACACACACACACACACACACACACACACACTCACGCGTGCAGGCTGCGTATATGGACTGTGAGATGGGAGTTGTGGGGGGACTTGGAGCAAGGGAATGACACGACGCTGGCTGCTTTCATCGTTAATAGATTACAGGGGGGCAGAGCAGAAACGTGGAGATGAGAGAAATAATTCAGAGAAGAAAAGATCATAGTTTGGACCCAGTCAGTGGCAGGGGAGGTGATGAGAGGAGGTCAGATTCTGGATATTTTGGAGGTAGAGTCAACAGCATATGGTGATGAACTGCATGTGGAATGTGAAAGAAGGAAAAGGCAGTGAGAATGACTCTGATTTCTTTTATCTAAGCCATGAACTGGAAAAATAGACTTGCAAGGTATCGAGAAGGAGAAGACTGGGAATGAGTTGGGGTTTGCTGAGTGTGGGGAGGAATTTGATTTTGGATGAGTCAAATTGGAAAAGCCTACTTATCAGCCAAGGGGAGATGCCACGCAGGAAGCAGGCACAAGTCTGAGGTTGGGGAGAGATCCAGGCTGCAGAAAGGTACTTAGAGGTTAGATTGAAAAATATACTTTAAAAATATTTTCACATTTTCTCACTGTATCCCATTTCATACATCTAACCAAGATCTTAAGGCTACTAAGCAGTAGAGTAGGACTGGAATTAGATTCTTTAATTGCTAGTCCGATGAGCTCATAGTTGAAGCCCATGAACATATTTGACCTTGATTTTTGTCAAAAGGCTGAGAAAATAAAGTAAAACTCCATATTGAAATTTTAGGTGTAAATGATGGAGGTGCTCAGTGCACCTGAGTGTGACAATAGATCTCACAAGAGTTGACTGCTTCTTAGGATGCCTGTTCCATAGAAACATCTGTAGCTAAGTATACTGTCCCCGTAACAGATATGCCACCAGGTAGTGGTGGCATCGAAGAAACTTGGCACACTAGTTACAATAATAACACAAAGGTTGACATGCCAACATCTTTAAAACATGTTTGGAACCCAAGACCATTCTTTACCACCTTGGGATGGATTACACACATATTAAGTAAGTGCATAACTTCTTGATAGTAAAATTCTACAAACTGTGTTTGTAATTAGTAAAGGGGTAAGACACGTCTCACAGATGTCGTCCAGGAATATAGTGGTGAGGCAGGATTGTCATTTAGGCAGCCATTTGCAAAGGTCCTCAAATTCTTTCAAAGGGGTCTTTTGTTCACATATAAAACCAATCGAGTGTGGCACTGGAGTTTCCGAGTGATCATTTTAGTAGCTGAGCCTTCCGTTCATCCGACCTAGTTTTGTCCAAAGAGAAATATCAGCACAGCCTTGAAACGCTTCTCACTGGCCAGATCGTCCTTCATAACAACAGTGATTCCCCTACAGCCACTACGGCCTGCAGGCCTGGGAAATGTACCTTCGTGGAAAGCCAACGGTGAGGAGCACAGCTGCCCAAGGGCACAGAGACAAGTGCTGCCCACACACGACTCGCTTCGTGGACTTGGTGCTTGTCCCGGGCACTCTCTGGAGTGCCCACCTGGTGCCAGTACCCCACTGTGTCCATGCCCTCTCCCTCACTGTGGGCTCCAACTCTTCCTCTGCCCATCCCACCCCCTGTGGTGGGAGCTGAAGGGAAGAGCCGTGGCCACCAGACCTGCATCACGACGCGATGAATAACAGCCTCTTCAGGTCTCAGTTTTATGTATGAAATTCGCAATGGGGCTCCGTGATCATCATGGTCCCTCTTCTAGCTCCTTAGCTCCAGAAGTGGAAAACATCCCCAGGGAGAGGGGGCAATTATCCCCAAACTCCTGTTACTTTTGTATGTTCAAGCTACACACTTGAAAGTTGAACCAGACAGGCCTCTTACGGGGGTGTGACGTCTGATGCACTCACAGCGCTGGCCTGCCATCAAGCACCACACCTTCCG
Source organism: Rhinolophus sinicus (assembly GCF_036562045.2). Classification (NCBI taxonomy): domain Eukaryota; kingdom Metazoa; phylum Chordata; class Mammalia; order Chiroptera; family Rhinolophidae; genus Rhinolophus; species Rhinolophus sinicus. Next base: position 43,689,499 of record NC_133761.1, on the reverse strand, counting down.
CACAAGCAGAGAGAACAGAATCCCATGAGGGCTTCCCGGACGTGGCTGTAAAGGACCAAATGGAATCCGTTTGTTCCCATCTCACCTGTGACTCAGAGGCGGGCAGAACTGCCGGGAGGGCTTTGAAAGATGCCCCCAGTGTCCCAAACCCAAGCACACTTCTCTCCTTTGAAAGTGTGTGGTTGAAGTTGAAGGTGAACAAAGTGAGACAACCCCCTGTTTAAAAACCACCTAAACTGCATGGTTTCAATTAAAGAGTTTTGAACACAGAGGAAGCATTACAGACACTCAAAATGTTTTTCAAAACATAACTGCCAATTAGAACCCAAAATGACTGTGAAATTGTGCTAAAGACTCAGACAAATGCTCCTGGAAATCCATCTTGACTGACAATGAAGTCCCATCTCCTGTCCTGTCCTCAGACACCAGGCGTGAGTCACCTGTGCGACACCAGCTCTTTCAATCAGTGTTGCAGACATGTTTCAGACATTTGCTGCCGTGGTAGCTGACGGGTTTGTGTTGTTATTTGGTCATGCTACGTGTAATTTAGTGAACCTGTCAGGATGATGAACAGACATGGCCTGTTACCCCCCTCAGATCTGTCAATCCAGTGTCTTCTTCGTGAAAGCAGGAGACTCCCAGTAGGTTGCCTGTGGCCCCTACATGAAGTCAGGATACCCAGAGGGTCTGCCTAGAGACTCAAACCCAGAGCTGACCCCCGCCACCCTACTGGGTGCCACACCAATAAGGCTTCCCCACACACATGGTTTATGTGGCAGGTCCAGTGCCTTCCACACCAAGAATGAGCATCTTGCATCCAAGGCTAGAATCTTCTGGACCCAGACGTCTGCTGTGGACTCACATTCGTCACGTTCACTCCACATCACATGCACAGTGGGCTCTGGCAGAGTGCTTAATGGAACCAAACAAAAATATTACCCTCACCGCACAGTTCTTTCTTGTTGACAGCAAGCCGTTTCTTTCAGCCGCACTCAGCTTCGTATCTTTGATCAAGAATGGAAACAATCCAGTCAGAGTTTGGCTGCAGGATTCCAGCAGCCTCTCTGGATCCCCAGATAAGTTCTAATTTGAAACAAGGGCTGCCTCCGCTGTCTTGTAAACATCTCTCTAGCTCAGTGCATGGTGCTCCATTCAAATCTAAGTGCTGCTTTGTATGAGTTCAAAGTCACTTTCCTTGTATTTACTCTCAATCAGTGACACAGAACAAAGCCTGGGCCTCAGGGAAGACTCTGAGTTCAAATCCGTATAGTGCTGTAGATTTTATTTGCGGGAGGGCTGACTTCAGTACCTAAACCAGCACTTCCCAACCCTGGTTTGACATGTCCCCAGTGTGTCCCCACCTATCTCAGCAAGGATCAACAAAATTCTCAAAAAAAATGACTTCAATAAAAACTCTTACTATAGCTTAAAATGTGTATAGTAACTGTATGTTCCACAAAAGGGCCTGTCCTTTTATTTACAGGCATAGCTGCCGCCTGCTGGTCAAATAGGACCACGGGGTTTGCGGCTGGAAGATTCTGCCACTGTTTAGAAATGACCTCGAACCAGCTACGTAATTTCTAGAAGCCTCAGTTTTCTCAGCTATCCAGTAGGGATAATAATCCCTATCTATATATAGCAGGGTTTTTTTTCCCCAAGTCACGTTGTTGTCCTTTCAGTCTTAGTTGTGGAGGGCGCAGCTCAGCTCCAGGTCCAGTTGCCGTTGCTAGTTGCAGGGGGCACAGCCCACCATCCTTTGCAGGAGTCAAACCAGCAACCTTGTGGTTGAGAGGACGCCCTCCGACCAACTGAGCCATCCGGGAGCTCAGCGGCAGCTCAACTCAAGGTGCCGTGTTCAATCTTAGTTGCAGGGGGCGCTGCCCACCATCCCTTGTGGGACTCGAGGAATTGAACTGGCAACCTTGTGGTTGAGAGCCCACTGGCCCATGTGGGAATCAAACCGGCAGCCTTCGGAGTTAGGAGCATGGAGCTCTAACTGCCTGAGCCACTGGGCCGGCCCCTATAGCAGTTTTAATAGAATTAAATGGTTTTTCATATAAGTCATTGTGTGGTTACTGAGCGATTCCTTCAAACGTTTATTACAAAATAGTTCAGGGACTTAACTGAAACCTCTTATGGGACGTGCTTTCAGCTTGTGACACAGACACTGAGAATGGTGAGGCAAATGGCCTTGGAGAACATAGTTTTCTACCTAAAACCAAGCTCTTACCCCGGATAAGAACTATGTTAAACACACTTTCTGAATACAGCCTCACTTAGTCCCCATGAAAACCTCAGAGCCACATGTTGTCTGATAACAGACGAGGAAGCTGATGCTTAAAGAGGCTTATCAGTTGTGTGTGGTCCTGCTGCTGCTGCTGAAAATGGCTTGAGCTGCCGTGGGAAAACTGAGAGGGTCTTATTTACACACAGCTCTGTCCCATCTCAGCTTCCTCCATGCCACCAACCTTATTAAGGAGAAAACCCAATGCCCTGAAATCAAAATGACCTTCTAGAAAATTTCTAAACAAGAGACCACCACAAGTCCTGACTGCAGGTCTCAGAATGGCCAACAGACTCCACATCGAGCCTGAGAGACGTCCCACTAGGAAAGCCCCCACCAGCTGGGCTTGGGCCACTGGTGGTCTGCAGGGCGCTGCCCCCAAGGGACCAGCCACATACAGTCATTCGCCCATTTCCTAGGAGCCATGTCCCCTTATAAGTTCTCAAATCTGTGTGATCTATGAACGTGGAATAAACAAAAATGCAAACCAAACATTCTACTGTTTCTTTGGCCAACCTCCTAATAATAGATTAAAGACCAGTATTTTTTAAGTGGCAGGAAGTTTGAGGAACAGAATGTCTACTTTTAAAAATCTACCTTGAACAATGTGAACATAATAGCTGATTATGTTGAAGAAATTTCCTGCTAAGTTTAATAAGCAAGGTCAAATTTAAGGTTACAAGGAGGAAGGAAACAGTGTTGACTCCATCATTAACTGTGGATCTGAATACTTGTGATTAAGATTAATGCTTGATCGCTTAAGGCTATGTACACACACACACACACTCACACACACACACTCACACACTCAAGATAAAGTATGATAAGAACTGGAATTCTGAAAAGACAGCTATGAGAAGCAAAGACCAAAATAACTGCAATTCCCACAAGCCCATGTAACAAACATCATCCTGCAGAATAGAAAGGATGACGGACAGAAAGTGTTTGTATCTGAAGAAGTGTCGACTTGTGATTAAATAAATGAAAAGATACAGGGTGGGGCTGCATATCCCTGTGCACCCACCCATCTTCCCTCAAAGGAAAAAGCAGTGACAAACTGACCATCCCCACAGATCACGAGGGGACACAGTGCTCCACACAGGTGCATGACGTGCGGTGCTAGTAAACTCTCGCGCCATCTTGCTCACTGGCAGTCAGTTTTGATGAAGTTATTTGTATGTATGTGACACCAGGTGTATTGACTCTTGTGCAAGAAGAAAGTGCAAAGAACCCGAAGTCCTGTGAGTTGTGACACGCTTCTGCCTGTTACATGGCAGAACTATGTGGTAAAGAAAAGCACGCATGCATTTGGGTTTCTTGGTATTGAGAAAGCCTCTAGGACACCGAGTCCTGCACACCCAGCTTCCCGCTCCGTGAAAACTGTATTCTGCTTTGGTCTCATGGTTGCATGTCTGAACTGCATGGCTAATTTTTAGTGGTCAGCTTTCATAACCAAAAATGCTGCCTTCCCAAAAACTAGAGCGAAGCCATTGGGTACTGGATAATCTGAGATCTGCGGTGTGCTGATCTGTAACAACAGCAATATCTGTCTGCTTCCATCTGCTGAGGCATGGGGCAATTGTTTATCTTTTTAAGACTTGCTTTTACCAAATAACCTAGCTGGTGCTTAATGTGCACGATGAAAAGGATATGGATGAGGTCGTCATCATGACTGCGGATTGCTGTGTGAAGTTGATCTTCCAAGTATAACAACTTCTTGCCTATGGCGTCACATTTTTCTCCAAGTTCTGCAGAAAGCATGTAAGATTCCTATCCAGGAAAAAGAAGAAGGTTGCTGTAAGCTATCGACTTTTCAGGGCCGTGGACACATAGCTAAGTCACCCAGCGGCATGTTCTCGCAGCTTCTGCAGCCCAGCAGAAGCGCGACAGAACCTGGAGGTCATTCTTGCGGAGACAGGAACCAATTGCTAGTTATCACCGGACGAGCAGCTGTGTCGTCTGGCTCCACTGGTTACCTCCCGCATCTGCTCATTTCAAATGCTACTTCCAGTATGTCAGCTCCTCAAGAGGATTTATCCTGGGGGAAGCCGGAGTCTTCCAGCTGCATCCACAGGCAGACTGACAATGTAATAGGAATTGTAACCAAAGGGGCACTGGGGAGAGTCACAGGAGCCACCAGGCTGAGCCATAAGAGCAAAGAGAGATTCCTGAAAGGGTCCAGGGATATAACGGTGCACGGAACATTTGTCTGCACACTGGTCACAGCCCCTGAAAGCTAGAATATTCAGGAAACTTTAAATGCCACAAGGTATGTATTATACATATGGCTGCTATATATGCAGATGTGCATTTCCTCTCTCCTTCAATGGAGTGTAAGCCCCCTAAGAGGCGGCATGATAAACGTCCAGCCCCCTAAGAGCAGGGATGATGGGTCAGAGCCCTGGCACATGGTAGACACATGGCAGGCACACACCATTCCTCGGTTCCATGAATGAACAGTTAAGTCTTGAAACGCCCTCCTCCAATGTTTCCCCTTCTGACTTATATCCTCAACATTACCCACAAAGTGCCTCCTTTCTGTCAGTTTCCTGTACAAAGCCACCACAGCAGTCCAAGCTCTGCCCTTCCACACCTGGTACTACTTGTGTCCCCTCAACGCCCTTAAATGTGGCGTAACCTTTGCCAACTGGACTGACCCCACTGCCTTTCCACTGTCAAACTATTCTTCCTGCTCGTGCCCTGTCCTCCACTCTTCTCTGAAACCCAACCTTTCCTTCAAGGCCCCAAACAACGTTTCTACCTCGGAGTGCAGCAGCTCTGATACGTGTGACATTCTCACAACCCAAGTGGGTATGCATTTCCCATGGGCGGGGCCAAGGGCTCTTCGTTCATCCCCGGGCCTCCAAGGTAAGACACGCTGGAGCTGTGAGCTAACGCCACAGTAGAAATCATGTTTCCATATACGAATGGCTCAGATCAACATGTTGTACACCTTAAACTTCCACAATGTTATATGTCAATTATAACTCAGTTAAAATAAAATTGAATAAATAAATAAGCAGCAAAAAGCGAGCTCAGAATTAAAACTTAACCAAATGTAAAAGAAACATTTTCCCAACTAACAGTGAGTCTTAGAAGGTATACTAAAAAGAATTTTGCATAAGGGAAACAATTAAGTTATCTATTCAAATTACACTACAGAGTTTCTGCAAAAGCTATAATTATGACCCAACAAAAGGCCCAGGTGTGGTGATATTTAATGTTCAAAAGTCCTTAGGGATCATGAGTTATATAATATTATAAGGAGTCCATGAATAACCATTAAATCCAGATATGTAATTTAACATTCACTATAGTAACTCCAGAATGTTTGAAAGTTTATATCCCAAATGACCAACCATATTAGAATAAAACAGTGCTAATGGGAACTATAAATTGCTATTGTAAATGTTGGAGCACTCTGACATACTGCAAGTAAATGTATATACAAAAGCAAAAGAATGTAGTGACAACAACACACAACTTTGAGGACAGATGGACACAATTAAACAAGAAGGCATGCGAAGCATGAAGATTTGCTCATAATTGGCCACAGCAGTGATGATGAGAAGACAGCAAGTACATAAAAATCACACACACATATATATTTCACTGATCCTAAAAGTAATAAGATTATCATCCAAAGATGCAGAATTACAGAGTAGACAAATCACATGGAGGCTGAGACAACGGGCAGCGAGTAACGCCCCAGTCGTGCGTGAAATAAATGAGGCACCAAGAAAAAGAACATCTGGAGAAAAATGATTGACAGTGGTGAAGCCACAAGTCATGCACGAAGGAGAAAAATAGTGTTAGTGGGAAAATATATACAACTGAGAATACACTGAAAGAGAGAAAAAACATAGAGTCAGAATGTGGAACCAAGGAATTTAAAACACTCTTAAATGGAATCAAATGAGTTGATCCTCATTTTAAGGCTAAAATAAATATAAATCAAACCTGAATTAAACATTTAAAATATGGCTTTACATTTGTCCCCAAACATATAATCCCTGCCTATTTTTTGTTAAAATTATGTTCAGATTGTGCAAATTGGGGAAAGCAAGTTCAGATCATGTAGCAAAAACTTTAAATTGTTTATATCCTATGAGCCAATAATTCCACTTCCTGGAATCTCGCAACAAGAAAATGTATACATTTAAGTTTAAATATTTTTATTAGGGCTTTAAGTATGAAAAAAATGTTTATCATATGCACTAAATAAAAATACTTTTTAATAATGTAAAAGTAATTGTATTAAAAGTATGGGAAAGAATAAATAAATGTACAACAAAGGGGATGGTTAAAATACGTTCTGGTATATCAATTTGTATTTAGCCATTAAAACCATTTTTAATACAAGAATATTTAATGATGAGGAAATACTCAAATAGGCGAAGTGTTAAAATAGTAACAATTATTTTGAGGGGCAGTATTAGAGCAAATTTTTATTTTCTTCTCCATACTTTGCTGCATTTTCCACACCTCTAAAATATAATTTAAAAAGTTGCCAAGAACAGTAATTCAAACCATAATGAAAAAATACACCTGAATATTAAAAAAACAATTTTAAAGATAAAAAAGCCATAACGCAGTTATGGAAACAAACTCTGAGAGCTCAAACTTCATGACCAGTACAAGGCCTGATGGGCCTTCTCAGGGGTCATTTCTCCAGCACAAACACTGTCTGCTGGCCTCACAGATTCTGGTCCTGAACGAGTATCCTGAGTGTGATGCAGGGTGAGGGGGGGGCATTACTTGAGGGGGTTATGGCTTTACTATAAGGCTCTCATTTCAAATCCTGGGAACAGAATCAATTTATAATCTAAACTGAGCAGAGACAGCTGATCTGATGAAAAATTCTGCTCTGTGCAAAGGAATCCTATGTGTCCACAGAGGGCTGGGTGGGACCAGAGTCGTGGGTGGCAGCTGACAAAGCTGCAGAGGTCCTGCCTGTTAACCCTAAACTTAGAGAGGCAGATGGAAGCTCCTCGCCCACCTCCATGTTGTGCCAGGTACAGCAGAGGGTAGGGGCGGCCTTCTGGAAGCTGGCCTCTCCCATCAAGAGACAGTTTATCACTCCTCGGCCTTGAACTGAGGTGGGCCTTTGAAGATCCTTCAACGAACAGAACACACAAAGGTGACATTCCTGACTCCCAAAGCCAGATCACAACAGGTAAGTTCTCTTCTCAGATCACTTGCCCTGGACCCCAGCCTCCAGGATGTGAGGAAGCACAAGCGTGTGGACGGTCACGTGAGGGTGTGCGGCTGAGAGCCCCAGCCACCAGCCAGACATGAAAGGAACCGAGCTACAAATGAGTCCAGTCTCCACGTCACGTCACCCAGCAAGCACCCACACACTGTGGGGCAGAGGCAGGCCTCCCCACAGCCCTGCCCAAACTCCTTACCCACAGAAGCCCTTTCTCAAGTGTGTTCTTTTAGGCCAAGGTCTCTGTACTTGGCAGAGACCCCCTGGCAGGACAGCAGGGGCTCTGCTGCCTACTCTGCTCCAAGTTCTAATTTGATGTGTTTTCTTACTCCAAGACTTGGAGGAAAGGAAAAAACAAGTAAAGGAAATAGGAACTGTTAAAGAGGTTTTTTCCCTCATTCGTCTGTAAAGAAAGGAAGCTTCTTTCACAGCTGTCGTTCAGTAAAAGCCTTGGAAGCACTGGCATTTCTGTTTAAGCCAAAATAGTGAACTGGAAGTGAGGTGTACTGTGCAGGGGCCCAGCTGGAGATTAGCTGTGTGGTAAGTGGAGCCCCTTGTTTTAACACCACCTTGCTTCCCAGGACATCAAATGCGAGCATTTACAAAGGGTCACCTCAGTCAGGACTACTAAGAACATCACATGGCCATCCCTGAGGATCTCAATACCCAGAAGAAGAGAGAACCGGGACTGGCAGGGTCTTGGGAACCATTTAGTTCAGCGCCTCCTTTTACACACACAGGAAGAGCCTCCCCCATCTGGCCAGTTCTTTTCTCTGGATCCGGTGGGCACACAGACAGGGGTTTTTGTTGGACTGGCCCAGGGTGGGAGTGAGAGGCTACCAAGGGGTGACACAGAGCCTGAAGATGCACCACTCTTCCCGTCCTCCCTTGGGACTCTGCAAAATCGGCTGCGTTTCCTGGAGGGCTCAGCTTCATGTCGGTGGGGGGAGGGGCCCTCTAGGACTCAGATACGGACCCGACTGGAGGGTGGCAATGATGTCAAGCAGACAACCTGGGACGCAAAGGTGAGCTGGGACCTTCTTTAGTCCACGTGTCCCTGACACGTAGGCTGGGAGCCCAGGAAAGGTGAGTCCCACGGGAAGACGAGTTTCTGCGTCATGAATAAGAACACGGAGCCCTGCTCTCTCACGTCCCCGTTGCCTTGGCAGAGTCCTAGTGAACATTCTCTGAACCGTGTCCCGTAGCAGGTCAGGCACTGGGCTTCTCAGCATGAAATTCATAATGTTTGCTTCCATTTTTATTATTAAATTAAATGTGACCAAAAAAGGGAAAAAAAGGAAAAACGCTGCATGACTGCATGACTGATACTTGCTCATTAAAGCATCACCCACTACAGTGGCTGGTATTGCTATAGCTGCAGTGGAGTTTGGTAGGATTTGCAGTTCTGAACTGATCAAGTACAAGTTGTTCAAAGTGTCGTTGGAAACTCTCCAGTAATTTGTCCCATCAGGCAGTCTTTTCAGCAATTACAATTATGGCTTTTCTTTCCCTCCCTCCATGCCACCATTTAGCCCTGGGAGGAACTATTTTCCACATGTGTCAGAGTGAAGGAAGCTGCATCCCTGGGCCTTTCCCCTCTCTGCACAACGCCCTCTGGCTTCAAAACCCTGCAGATCCAATGTCTTCCAGGAAGAGGTTGTCCCCTGCCTCACCTGACTACTGGATAGAGCTGTCCCCCCACTGCCTGTCTCCACACAAGACGGAAGCAGCATGGTGTCCTGCCACCTCTGTGGTCTGTGACTAATGCTCTGCGTAGCTCTGAAGAGGCACTTCATAATTGTTCAAACAACCAATGGAGACCTCTTTCTCACCAGGTCGCGAGGAAGCTGCCCTGTATCTCAGACGGCATTACCCAAGGAGGCCCTGCGAAGACCTCGCTGAATAGCCCCTGTCCCTTGATGCAGCCAATGGCCTTGCCTGGGGTGATTCCCCTGCAGTGCGCCTGCCCCAGCTTCCACACAAACATGCCTTTTGTTGGCCTCAGAAAAAGCCCTGCATCTCCCCTACTGCCCCTCCACGCGGCATGACAGTAGCGCCAGCTCGGCTGGCGATATCTCAAACATAATTTGCTTAACTCACCTCATGATCAGAACCTGTAGACTTCAATGTCTGGGCAGGAATGTCCAGCTGTGTTGCATTAGAGCTAATGTCGAATTTCTGTCCTGCTCACCAGACTCATGATTTAAAACAGAAACGGGATTCCCTTTGTTGGGCAGGATTTTCCCATTAAAAAGACTTTCTACAAACATTTATCTATAAAAGTTTATGCTCAGATCCAAACACGCATTTAGTTGCTAGCCTGAGCAGATCCCTAACCTCACACGCTGGTGGAAAAGTCACAAACTCCATGGCCGGCATCCCGAATGGCTTTTTACTTAGTATTGGTTCCCATAAATAAGTCTTCCTTATGGAATTTGGGAAATATCAACATTTAAAGTTTTAAAACTAGAGCTCATATTCAGAGAGTAGGAAATAACTGTTTTGATCAGAGCAAGTGTCTGGTAACAATATCTCATCAGGCTATATCTAGTGTGATGAGAAAAATCATATTAATTATCTTTATTCTGAATAGAAAATGCATTTGGAATAGGAAACTGTTTAGGTTAAATTGCTCGTTAGGCAGGTACTGCCTATAGCTTGCGATCAAGAATGTTTAAATAGTTGGTTTTTTAAAATGCTATCAAAAGTAGTTCTAAAAAAAGAGGCAGTCTGATGTCTGAAATGGTATCAGGTAGTAACACAAGAAAAACTTCCTGAGGAAGTGTTGGCATGATTTAAAAACTAATGTGAGAGAATCAACCAGCACCTGTTATGTCTGCTCTTCACATGGAAATGCACTGTGCCGGGTGCCATGCACCCTTGCCAGGGACTGGGGGTGCCGGGAGGAGGGCGGGGGCAGGAGCCCCATCTCGGATGTCCTCCTCTGAGTTTTCTTGGTCGCATCCCTCTGTCCTTGGCCATGTGATAAGGCATCAGCAATAGCTGCCTATCCAGAAAAATATTTAATGTGGCCTGTGAAAGTCACAGGCTACAAAACAAAGAACGGACAGGTGAAAGAGCAGTCTTCCCTTGTGGTTGTCAAGCTATCTGCATTTATTGATTACTGAGCCATAGCAGTATTTAAGTTTAAAAAGAAAAATTTAGGGTGGCCGGATGGCTCAGATAGTTAGAGCGCGAGCTCTGAAAACAGGGTTCCCTGTTCGATTCCCACATGGGCCAGTGAGCTGCACCCTCCGCAACTAGATTGAAGGACAACGACTTGGAGCTGATGGGCCCTGGAGAAACACACTGTTCCCCAATAAAAAATAAAAAAAATAAAAGAAAAATTTAAACCCTGCACTGCACACATCCCTGTAGGACCTAGAAGCCAAAAATGAGACTTGAGCCCCATGATGTTTGTTCTGTTGTTAAGTTTCCTTCCCTCTCCTATAGCTTGAGGTAAACCAGATGTGATTACCACCATCCGTGAGCTTAGCTGATGCATTAAAGCATTTACTTAGCTTGGTATTAAAATCACAGCCTTAAATATGTTCCTTTGGGCTGTTTTCCAAAGTATTTGCTTGGCAAATACATTCCAGGAATGGTTTTCTTTTCTTTTTGTTTTTTTATTATCCACATAAAGAATATTTACCTTAGATAAACCCTTGTCCATACCACAAAGAATATCTTTCACATCTATTTGAAATAGATTTTATAAGTATTCATCTTTTCACGTAAACACTGAATTCTGCAGTCATTGTGTAATGCCAAAAGCAGATGCACAAATTAAGACACTAAAGGTACATCATTATTACTCCATATAATACAAGTATTCATCCAAATTACAGGGCTACATCCTCAGTAAGTGGTATTTCTTTTAAAAGCATCCAGATGTCATAAGTGGTAAGGAAAGCATGTGAACTATTTATATATCTTTAGGTCAGAGCGAGCCATGAATTGTCTTCCAGTATCTGCATACTTGTCACAGGGGTTCTGACAAGTTCTAAATAGAGCCAATGAACAGAACAAAAAAAAAAAAAAACTGATAAAAGAAGAAACTGCCTGATAATTCATATGTTGATTGGCCTGTGGTTTCCAGCTATATTTTATATTACATGATTATTCAAGAGAATTTGGTCTGTTTTCCTTTTAGCACACTTCATTTGAATGAATATCAGAGCTGAATGAGGCCAAACTCTGTTAGAACCTTCTGAGGAAAGATCTATTTGTAAATGATATTCATAGCATCAGCTATTAGTGTAACTAAATAATCTCTGTTTAACACAAGGGTTCAGAGTCTGGGGAGAGTGACATCAACCGGTAAGACCCTTTCGTATAAGGAAATGAAAACAGAATGCAGATGGGGGTTCCATTTAAGGGGAACGTACTTTGTAAGCTGGCTGCTGCTGAGAAACACTGAACTATGCAGAGTAAAAAGGAACTATGAGAAAATAATCAAATGCCAACTTTCATCTCTGCTCATTTTAGATTTAAAAGGATTTTGAATTTCTAAATGTTTTTTGTAAACTATGAGACTACCAGAATTGCTGTTTTTAAATACCCGATCCTGGATGCAGCCCTCGGCGGGCAGAGCCTGCTTTACACTCCATGCAGGAGTTTCACAGATCCCCAGCCCAGGCCCCCTGCCTCAGCCAACACGGGCAGGAAGTTCTGACAACCAGCTGGTGGGGGACAGGAAGGTCCTCACTTAACTACCCTGGCCCCCAAGAAGCGAGGAGATCAGATGCAGCCTAGGTAGGGCAAGGAGGCAGTGTCAGTTCATTTTCCAGAAGTGTGAAACCCTGCGTTAAAAATCTCTCAGCTGCGTAAAGGAAACCACTGTGCATGCGCTAGATAAGCCTCCTCTGCCACAAGCGCCAGGAATCAGAGCTCGCATCCAGGCGGTGGCCATCGAGGCAGTGGCCATCCAGGTGGTGGCCATGCTCTGTCCACCCCTCAGTATGCAGTGAATGACAATAAAGTGCCAAGATGAAGGCGTCCCCCAGAGCCCAAGGTTGCTTTCCTCAAAACTATTTCTAATTAGTTTAAGAACTGCCACAGGTAAATCCTGAGAGCCCAGAAAGTCGTTCCAGAATATTCCAAAAGCAGGGGAAGCAGGCAGGTCAGAGGAGCTCACTTCCTTTCCTTGGGCAGGTGAGGGAGACTGACAAGATGACATTAATTAACTGAGAGAACCAGCAGGAGCCAGCTGAGGACAGGAGATGCCCCTCCTTTGTCACCTCCAGGTTGTCCTGTGACTCTTCTCCCTCTCAAACTCAGGGACCAAGGCCAAGTCAAGGCCAGGGCAGAGCCTGGTAAGCACTTTTGTTCTTATGGGATGAGTTGTGTGAGTTCCTAAACCTACTTATGCCAGTTTTACTTAAAATTCTAGTGACATAATTTAAATAAATGTAAAGCAGTGAAATATTAGTGTGAAAAGAGAGTTCTTTCCATATGTTGAAAACATATGGAAAAAACAGTTGAAAACCTTGGAAAAACTCAATATTTAAGAGAGAGAGGAAGAAAAAGAGGATAGCTTTGCCAGTGCCCTTTACGTTTCCAGCCCACTTTAAAGAACGCAGTTAGAACCTGGACATGGCGTTATGGCCGAGGTATACGCAGAGGGCCCTGGGAAAAGTGTCAGCTGACCTATGCAAACAGAAAGCCTTGGGACTCTAGCGAATGATTAATTAATAAATATGTGTTTTCAGTTTAAAAAGCTTCAAATGCACATGTATCATTTTTTATGAGTCCCTGGCTTTTTAATTAATCAACCAATTACCGAGCCCGAGTGCACCCTGACGGCCGCCACTGCTCTACTCCTGGGTCAGACCGCTGGGTTTGCGATCGATCCAGAACCCTAAACTGTTGCGAAGACAGAGGCCAGCTCTTCATGCCCCAGCTCAGGGCTTTCTCTTCAATAGCACCAGATGAAAGCAGCTGACAGGTAAGTAGGCATTTCCTGCGTTGTCTCACAAACTCCAGGTGGGAAAACCTAGCAAGAAGGCATAGTTTCAGGACCTGCTCTTTTTCTTTTACCCCATTTCACTGGTGAGGCGACTGGCCCTTTGAGAGCTCAGGTGAGCCAGGAAGTGACAGAGAAGAAAAAGAATCACGTCTGCACCTGCCTTATGACCAGCATAGGTGTTTCTAGAATTAGAAATCAGTGTAAGACAGTGAGGACACAGGTCTTCACCACAGATGCCTTTTTTCCACCTTTCTTTTCACATGAAATTGAATAAAACGGAATTGGGAGATGTCTGCGACAATCTGTGGAGACCTATGTGACAGAACAAAGCAAGCACCCTGCCTGGTGTCCTGCTGCCACTTCTTTTCATCACAGGGGTCTTCACACGCTGGCCACACACTACATGCGACGGCTCAAAGCGGCTGGCCCTTCAGGGGCCTCTTTTAGCCTTTTTGGTGGCAGCTACTGGCTCAGAAAGGAAGCAGCTGGGGCGAGAAGTCGGGCAGAGTGCTGCTGTCCAGGAACTGGCGGGAGAGGAGCCGGCTTCGTAGTTAAAACAGAAAGCAGCCCAGCAGGACAGGCTGCAGACAGGAAAGAAAGAATTCTGCAAGTATTGTGGCCAGAACACGAACAGGAGAGAGCAACCTCTGACATCATACAGCTGTTGCAATTCTACTGGCTCTATTTCCTATGCTGTACTCCACACCCTGTGACCATAATAATTATAGTTGACACTCCATGTTATTCAGCTTCAGCTTCAGGTGTGCAAGGCAGTGGTCAGGCATCTACACTGTCCCTGAAGTGGTCTCCCTAATGAGACAAGTGTCCATCTAACCCCTACAAAATCTTTATAGCATTATTGGTTATATTCCCCAAACTGTTTTTCATATCCTCGTTGGCTATATTGTGACTACCAATTTGTCTGACAGTTACACTTTTTTGTACACCTGAAACTAATAAACAAGAAAAAAGACTGCTAACAAATGTACGTTTGCACATCCGTATAGACAAATTGTTCCCAAACCAAAACATTAGCCTCTAGCTTTCACATGCCTCTTTCCTGAAAAATGTTCTCTTCGGTGTAAACCTACTTACTTTTACCTCTACTCCTTTTTGTCACAACTCACTACTATTTACTCAATTTAAAAATCATGATGTTGGTGCAAAACTAAACTCTGATTTGTTTCATGTCTTCAGAGTTCAAATATTAATACTATATTCTCTTGACCACATGAATACTGAATAAATGCCATTGTCCACAATCTTAAAAGAAAAAAGAAACAGCAACCTCATAGTGGAGGAAGCTGGCTCACTGCGTCCCCAGCTCCCGTCTGGCTCCCATGCAATTTCTGTAATGTCTCTAAACCAGGGCTGATTGCTTCCAGAGCCCACGGAAAGGCTCGAAGGAGAGCTGCAAGGAAACTGACAAAGCCCGGGGCTCTCCCAGCCGTGGGGCGCACACTACTCCTGGCCCTTGGTCCGGTGGCTGACCTGCAACACAACCAAGCCCAAGGCAAATGACTGTGGGCCCCACTGTAAAATGAGGAAAAGGTGCGATCACAGGGAAAGCTTTGATCAGTGACAAAGCATTTCGAACACAGCACAGGCAAAATGGGCGAAACCACGTGGGCCCGATAAGCACACTGAAGGCTTTGGCAATCCATCTCCCTGCGGAACTCCATAAGAAGTGAGTGATTTTTCATGGGAGATTTGGGTTAAAAAGAAATTGACTGCCTTGGGGCATTATGCTTCCATAGAGACGCCAGCGTGGGATGGCCAGACCCAGCGGGGTGTTCCAAAGCTAAACCAACTCAGAGCTGCAAAGCAAATAGACACTTTCCCTGCAAGTACCTGGACTTCATCAGCTACCTGCCAAAGCCGGGCAGGAAAACAAGGTCACCTTCCCAACCAGACCCTGGGTGGTGGTCTCTCTGTGCCTTCCGTGGGCTAAAATCCTCCATCCAAACACAAACAAGGTGTTTCCTTTATCAAACCTTAATTTTCTTAGATGTCTCCCATGATTCATTGCTGACTCTGCTTCTTGATCCTGGAAGCAAGATATATTATCTTAAAAATCTCTTAGAGGTAGTATTGTGGCTGCCAGAAGGAGTGCTAGGCACACACAAAAAA
Organism: Rhinolophus sinicus; assembly: GCF_036562045.2. NCBI lineage: Eukaryota > Metazoa > Chordata > Mammalia > Chiroptera > Rhinolophidae > Rhinolophus > Rhinolophus sinicus. Next base: position 43,673,908 of record NC_133761.1, on the reverse strand, counting down.
CGTTTTTAAGCCTGTATGCTGAGTCACTTGTAGATACATTATTTTACCTAAATCTTCACAACAACCTCAGGAGATAGTTTTCCTTCTCCTCAGTTCTCGTTTCGGATATTTTTTAGCAGGTAAGGAAATACAGTCTGCTTTTGGCCTGGAAGCCTCAGGCTCCTTTCATCGTTTTTTACTGTCTACTGACAGCCCTGAGCCAAGTGTAACTGATTCAAATATCTCCAGTCTTGCTTTTAAATAGGTGGATGTTATTTTAATGATTTTAGTCACTTTTGAAGTTACGTACAGTAAATTTCACTCTTTTTGGTGTAAAGTTATAGTTTAGACATACGCATACAGTCATGTAACTACCACCACAGTCAAGATACAGAGCAGCTCCATCATACACAAACCCCAAAATTCCTTCATTGCTGTCTGTGAAGCAGCCCTTCTCCCAACCCCAATGCCTGGCAACAACTGATTTGTTTTCCATCCCATAATTTTGCCATTTCCAGAAAACATCTACCACCTTAACACTCCTGCCACTCACATCAAAGGACGCCCACCCTCCAAGGGGAGTGTAAACCCCGAGAAGCAATGTGGGGACAGCACTGGGCCCAGGCATGGCGAGGATAGGAAGATGGCACTGAAAGGTAGCAAAAACTTTCAAGTTCTCTCTGCCTCCCTACCCCCCAAAAAGCAACAAAAACTACAGGAAGTCCTCACTATTTCAGAGGGTGAGTGGAGCTCAGGGGGGCTCAGAGAAGCAGATGCTGGGGCCTCCTCCTCACCGGGAACCTCAAGTGTCACTCTACAACAAGGCGCCAGTCTTGATTCTCCTTGACTCTGAATTTCCTGCGTTCAGGCAAACTTAGCTCTGTTTTCCTATAGCCAAACTGGCAGGTGTAAAATCTCATGCAGGAAGAATAATCCTCCTATAACCGGGAAAGTCATCCACCAGAGAGCCTGGAGGGACACATGGGGAAGGAAGGATGAGAGAGAGGAAGGAAGGAAGGAAGGAAGGAAGGAAGGAAGGAAGGAAGGAAGGAAGGGAGGGAGGAAGGGAGAAAGGAAGGTTGGGAGGGAGGGAGGGAGGGAGGGAGGGAGGGAGGGAGGAAGGAAGGAAAGAAAGAACAGAGGGAGGGAGAAAAGAAGGGTGGGAGGAAGGGTGGAAGGAAGGAAAGAGAGAGAGAGAGAGAGATGGGAGAGAGCAAGGGAGGAAGAATGGAAGGAAGGTTGGGAGGGAGGGAGAGAGGTAGGGAGGAAGGAGACTCCTTCCACAGGGTCACAACTGCTAAACCAGTCCTGACCTCCAGAGGGGGCAACATCCCAGCGGACCCCACCCCATATCTGGCTTGGCTCCTGCTGGCCCTGGCACTGAGCTCCCGCTCCCACTCTAGAGAGCCAGGCCCACCTTGGAAGCCTTAGCCCCAGGGCTCATAGTTTCTCCCACCCAGGGTTCATCCACTTGCCTACAGAGCACTTCCCTCCACACCAGAATAGTCTTTCCAGCTGGCTAGCTACCACAGGAAGCAGGGTTTCAGCAACTCTACCAAGGGCACCAGAAGCCAGGCTTTCGGGGAGGCTGCACCTGCAAAGCCTTGACCAACAAAGGGGCTAAGATCATCTGTGGCTCAATTCAGAGCCTAATACGATGCGGCCGGTGGGACCCTAGAGTGTGACAACAGCCTGCTTTCTCACAAGGTTATTCAATTCAAATACATCAATTTTCCAAGCAATCCAGAGGCAGTGACAGTGAACATACGTTGTCATCAAGTGACTGCTCTGTAAAGACATGGCCCTGCAGACAGGCCACAGAGGCTGGCCCAGGTGGGGGCCGTGTGTGGGGCATTCTCCCCACATGAGTTATGGCAAAGACCCAGAGAGTGGGCACATCTAACGTCAAATGTGAGACATAAACGTGAAGTGACACGTTCCTCCAGCTTTACCACACTTTTGTTTCCTTTCAATATTCAGAACACCTGGGAACCTGGCCAGAAAAAAGAGCTCCAAGGCCTCCTGCCATGGCACTGAAATTGGAAAAAGAATTCCTAGAGCCCTTTCATTAAAAGGAATAGTGTTAGGGTTAGAGGGGAAAGTGAGTGACAGGTGTGGGAGGGAGGGGAGAGATGACCAGGGAGACGAGGAAAGGGGAAGGGAGAAGAAGGGAAGACGGGAGAGGAGGGGAGTGGAGGGGAGAGAAAAGAAGGGCAGGGGAAAAGGGGAGAGGGAAGCGAAGGGGAGGGGAGGTTTTCTCTGTTAATCTAGGGTAGCCTTGGGGTAAAGTGTTAAATAAATCCACATTTTAATTATACATATATATATTTCATAAGTCAAGTAACTATTGGGGGAGGTTGATGAAAAGAGCAGATGAAAAACATTCATTATAATCTTGTTTTGCCAAAAACAATTAATGGGATATATACGTATATTTGAAATTTAGATTCTAATAAATGGTATGAAAAATAGATTCTAAATATAGAAATATATGACATATATAGTACATACAGTAGCTATAACATACGAGGTATGACAATTAAGTTCGCGAACTTGTTGCAACAATGTTGCTAACTTTCTTGATACCAGAGGGATTATTCATTATGAATTTGTACCAACTGGACAAACAGTTAACCAAGTTTACTATTTGGAAGTGCTGAAAAGGCAGCGTGAAAAAGTTAGACGACCTGAACTTTTCACCAACAATTCATGACTCTTGCATCACGACAATGCACCAGCTCACAGGGCACTGTCTGTGAGGGAGTTTTTAGCCAGTAAACAACTAACTGTATTGGAACACCCTCCCTACTCACCTGATCTGGCCCCCAATGACTTCTTTCTTTACCCGAAGATAAAGGAAATATTGAAAGGAAGACATTTTGATGACATTCAGGACATCAAGGGTAATACGAGGACAGCTCTGATGGCCATTCCAGAAAAAGAGTTCCAGAATTGCTTTGAAGGGTGGACTAGGCGCTGGCATCAGTGCACAGCTTCCCAAGGGGAGTACTTCAAGGGTGACCGTAGTGATATTCAGCAATGAGGTATGTAGCACTTTTTCTAGGATGAATTCACAAACTTAATTGTCTGACCTTGTATGCTATATATAGTAATTATATATTAGACTGTATAATCTAACTGTAGCCATTACATTAGAATAAAAATAGAACTAAATATGCCAAAAGGTTTTCATTTTGCCCTTCTATATTTTAAACTTCTACAAAAATTCTACATGATTTTATAATCACATTCAAGAGCTATGAAAACTTTTAAAAGTTTATATGGGTGAGTGGGAAGCCCTCCCAGTATTGTCTGCTGTCACTGGGAGGGTGGCCCTGCTGAGGCTACGGGATGGACAGCCCTCACCTGCTCACTGCCAGTGCCGTGAGGAGCGGGATCCAGATGAGCCTTCCACTCTTCAAAGGCCTGCAGAGGGGTCTTCCTCTCGTCTTCAGCGTGGGGCCAGGGGGAGATGACTGGAGAGACCGTGCAAGCAGCTTCCCCTAAGTCATCCGTCTGCCTCTCCTCTTCTGCAGACCAGCTGCCCCTCGCCTCCTGGAGCTGCAGGCTCTGGATAAGCAACCGACAAGCTTCCAAGTCAGCTTCCCACACTTTCCCAAGCAATGGACACTTGCAGCTAAGATAGAGGGGAAACAAAGGCATAAAAATCAATTCAGCGAGGTTTCACCACACCAAGTCAACAGCGTGCCTACCTGGCTTGACGTTTGCTAGTCACCTTAGAGTTGTCGACTTCATTTCACATAGTGATGGATTATGAAGACCAGAAGATTCAGAGGGGCCGAATTTGTATACCACCAAGTAGCAGTAAGGGAAGTATTGGTCCTTCTTAGCTGCTTGGTCTGCAAAGACACCCAAGATCTGTGTTTTCCCAGACTCAGGGGCCCGACACAAAGCAATCCCTGCTCAGGTCTGTGCTCCAGCCCTGCTGACTTTCTCTGAATCCCCAGCCATGCCTAACTTGCCCTGGCTAAGTACTTTTTCATGTGCCTCCATCTGCTTAGACTGTGCCTCCCCCTATGACCCTGAGTAATGTAAATGAGTGAAGCAGGGCAGGGGTGATATAAACCGTAAGAACAGGTATTTGGCCTCAGTGGCAGAAAGCAATAGAGAGGCATGGACTCGTTACTCAGAAAGACATATCCCTTTACGGGGAGCCTGTCTTCAGCTCAGGCCAACTAACACTATGAGTAAGGTAGACTCAATGTTCACAAAATTTTGAGTTTTCTTAATGGCAAGCCAAAAATCTGTGATTTTAAATGGAAATATGTATTTTTCATCCATCTATTCAACTTCAGGCTGGATATTTTCTATACACCTATCTTCCATTTAATAATTCTTCCCTCTATTGTATCTAACCTGCTGTTCAATTTACCAATTGTATTCTAAATTTTACTTTATTCTATAATTTTTATTTGATTTTCTTTTACATATTTCAGTTCTCTGCTGAAATTGTCCATCATATTCTCTATCGTCTTGGAAATATTAATCATCATTATTTTAAAGCCTGTGTCTATAAATTATGAATTCAGAAGAAAAAAGAAAGAATGAGACAAAAGCAGTATTAGAAGAGATATTAGCTAAGAATTTTCAAATATTAACAAGGGAAATCAAACCACGCATTCAGGGAGCACTATAATCTCAAAATAGGAAATCTCAAAGAATAAAAACACACCTATGTTCATCATAGTGAAACTGCTGAACATCACAGAAAAAACTTTTAAAAGCAACCAGAGGAAAAAAGACATTTACTTCAAAGGAACAATAATATGGGTGACAGAAATGGTGGAAGCCAGGAGACAATAAAACATCTTAAAAACGCTGAAAGAAAATCACTGTCAATCTATAAATTATACAATCATTTTCAATTTCCTTCCAAAGTAAAAATAAAATAAAGATATTTTCAGATAAATAGAAACTAAAAGAATTCCTTGGCAGCACATCCATAACAGAGGAAATGATCCCAGCTGGCAGTAGCACAAGCATAAAGGAATGAAAAACAATGGGAAGAGTAAATATGTGGGTAAATCTAAGTGAATATTGATGTTTAAAAAGAAACAGCAATCGTAATATCTTTTGTAGTCTAAAATATAGAGAGAATTAAAATACATGACAACCAGCACAAATGGAAGGAAGAAATGAAAAGAAGACAGTCACAGGTCCAGAAAGTAGTAAAAGTGCTTATTTAGATTAGACTTTACAAAGTCAAGGATTCATACTGAAACCTTTATGCTAGTCAAAAAAACAGAAGTTAAAAGAATATAAAACTGAAAAACTAATATGGGAGAACACTTTAAAAATTAAGAATACTTAAATATTGCTTTAAGGAAAGAAGACAGGAATAACATGGTACAGATGGGGAAAATGGTAAAATTGAAATATTTATCCCCAAATATATTAAGACTGACATTAAATATTAAATAGATAAATACTGTATTTAAAAGGCAAAGATTTTAGACTAGAACAAAAACATCAAAATCCAATTATATGTTGCTTACAAGAGACATACATTAAATGCAAAGATGCAAACAGGTTGCAAATAAAAAGATGGGAATCATATGTTACAAAGGCATTATTAGAGATAAACTAGAGTGGGGAAGTGGCAGTCATGTACTGTGCCAATTGGATATCACTGTAAGAAAAAACAATCAAATCACGAATACTGGCTCACACCCTACAAACATCAACTTCAAGTGGATCGTAGATCAAAATGTGAAAGACAAAACAGGAAAACATCTAGAAGATAATATAGGATAACATCTTTATGACTTTGTAGTAAGCAAAGGTCCTTCAACAGGATATAAAAAGTACTAAACTATAAAGAAAACAAATGATAAATTTGGCTTCATTAATATTAACAACTGATATTCATCAAAAAACACCATTGAGAGAATGGAATGGTAAGCCACAAAGTGGGAGAAATTATTTGTAATCCATGTAACCAACAAAGGTCTGATTCCAGAATATAAACAGAACAAACTCTGGGTGATGAACACACAATGGGATTTATAGATGATGTAATACAGAATTGTACACCTGAAATCTATGTAATTTTACTAACAATTGTCACCCCAATAAATTAAAAAAAAAAAAGAGACAGACAACCCAGTTTTTAAAAAGGGCAAAGACTTGAACAGACAATTTACAAAAGAGGGCGTCCAAATGGCCAATAGGTAACTTATGAAAAGACGCTCAACACCATCAGTCATCCGGGAAAAGCACATTAAAACCCAGCGTGCTGGACTGCACATCAATAGGACGGCGAAAATGTAAAAGCCTAACAATACCACGTGTTGGAAAAGATATGACGCTATTTGTGCTCACATACACCACTGGTGGGAGTGTACAGGAATGTCTCTGAAATCTCTTCACAATGGACTAATGTCAAAAATATGTCAATCATAGGACCCAGCAATGCGACTCCTAGGTATGTACTCGATGAAATGCATGTACAGTCAATTCTCATTCTTCACAGCAGTTCTCTTCTGTAAAGTCACCGTGAACACAAACTAGTGAATACTGAACAAGTGGTCTCAGGGGAATCCAGGGTTCTCGCGAGGCTCTGGTCACAACATTTTCATCAACCAATCAATCAATAGCCTTGTTTTATGTGTGTTTCTGTTTAAAGAAACCTTATTTAATATATATTGTCAGTTCATTAACACTGAGCCCATGGCCACTTCAGTATCTTTAATTTTTATAGTCTACTCCATTTCCTATTTCTTCTTGTGTCTAAGTTAACACTATATATAACCCAGGCCTGAACGAAGCGTCTCTAACACACGCGTTTTCTCCACAAGGTGCATTGCAGGCTCCTGGCACTTAGGAGACCCAGACAGCACTGCAGCTACACTTGGGGGCCATTTTAAACAGTGAAATCACCCCAAAACAATGCACAAAAAAATGTGAAAACCATGGCACTAACTAGACAGCAGAAAGGACACTTATGTACAGGATGAGGGCTGAAACAAAGAGGCAAAGCGCTGCCTCGTTCCACTTCAGCTGGGAACATGCACATCAGGTGATTCACATTTTTAGCCACTTTGCACCGTCCGTGAATAGCAGTGAAAGCCCTGCAGGTATTGAATCTGGGGTTTCAGATAAATTCTAGTGAGTAGGGTCTGGTACGCACGAGAAGACACAGGAACACTGGACTGCTATCCCCAGCTTCCTCCTCGCAGCCCACCCTTCACTGTCTGTTTTCCACTAGGATTGAGGCACAGCCACTCATACGCTCTTCTGCCTGCACCTTCTCTCGTCAAATCCATTGCCTGTTTATTCCTTTCGTGGGTTCCCCATCCTTTCCCTAAGGCTTTTGTTGAAGGAAACATTTTATTGCTACTTCAATATCTTTAATTTTTATAGACTATTCCATTTTCTATTTCTTCTTATGTCCAATTTAACATTTTATATCCTTTATAGAAATCAGTCCATTATCTCGTGAGCTACATACATATTGTAATGTTTGTTCATAATGTAAAAAATTCTTAAATCACCTGTGTCCATAGATATTTCTCCTTTATATACTGAGTTTTGATGTAAAACAAAAAAACAGCAATAATGATTTCTATTGCAGTCTATTTTATTTATTTACCCCTTTTCTGACTTATCTTGTTCAGTCTTATCAGAAGTTTGCTAACTTATTAATCTTTTCAAAGATTTGCTTTGTTAATCTTTGATATTCATTTTTTCCCTTTGTTTCCTTCATTTCTGATCTTATCTTTAGGCTTCCTTTTTTTCTCATTACTTCAGATTTATTACCTTTTTATTAGTTTCTTCTGTTAACTCATTTATTTTCTTCTCTTGCTATTTTAATTTTCTAATACATGTATTTAAAGCTCTAAATTTTTGTCTGAGTAACATTTTAATCATGTCTAATATTTTTGTTTATTTATTATAAGTTATGTTTAAGTTTTTAAATTATTAAATATTTTAAATATACAGAAAAATATGGAAAATAATTCAACTTACCCATTTTGTGTACCTACCATCAAACTTACCAATTTTTAATATTTTTCTATAATGAAACCAGATTTATTTATTTCCAGAATTGTCCCACAAATTTTACATTTTAGTGCTTTCATTGTGTTTCCTCAGGATTACTTCTTTAACACACGTGCTATTTAGTAGTAAGTTCTTCAATTTCTACATAGAAGAGATTTTTTTCAGCTTTTAGACTAATATCTAATTTTATTGCATAACAGTTGAGATCATACTTTATAAAACTAATTGAGACTTCCTCTATCATCCAGTACTTGCTTGCTCTTTGTAAGTGTTCCATATGTGTCCAAAAGGAATCAGTGTTCTCATTGAGTCTAAAGTTAGAGAATATTATGTTATTAACATTTTTATATATTTGCTTTGTTTTTGTCTGCTTCATCTACCAGTTTCTGAAATGAGTCTTAAATTTCCAACTATAATCCTTGATTTATCTATTTCCTCCCACAGTTCTATTGGTTGTTTTATGTATTTTATATTATAATGTTAGACTCATATGTTCCAATCATTAAATTTTCTACTGCTTCTTTTCAGTATGATGATCTTCTTTGTTGGTATGATATTTTAGCCTTAAAATCTATTTTGTCTGATATTATAATTATTGGTCCAACATTCTTTTCATTCAATTTTTCCTTGCTTATGTTTTACCAACCTTTATTTTCAACGTTTTTACATGATTTTTTTAATGAAATATTTTGTACATTGGTACAAAATATTTTGTATTGGTACAAAATATTTGCTGAATTTTATTAAAATTCTTTCTGGGATTTTATCTTTGGCATTGGTAGCTTTAACTCATGTATTCACAATTACTGTAATTTTTGTGCAATTGCTGCTACTTTTCTTATTCATTACAACCAAGATTTTTACTTGTTTAAGAGGTTTACGTCTTTATCTCTTTTATCTTAACTTCCTTTTTCTTTCTATTAAATTCACATACAATTATGAGAGAAAACCCAGTTTTCCACAATGGTAACATTTTGAAAAAATGTACTACAATATCACAAACCAGGCATCTGATATTGATACAATCCACTGATCCTATTCAGATTTCCTCTCATTTATGTGTGTGTGTGTGTGTGTGTGTGTGTGTGTGTGTGTGTGTTTCTACATAATTTTATCACTTGTGTAAGTTCATGTATCCACCACCACATTCAAGATACAGAACAACTCCATCTCCTCAAGGATACCTAGGACCATCTTTATAACCACACCCACCTACAATCCACCCTTGCCCCCACACCTGGCCACTGGAAACCACTAAACTGTTCTCCATTTTGGAAATTTTGTCATTTCAAAAATGTTATATAAATGGAATCATAAAGTATGCACTATTTAGGATTGGATTTTTCATTGAGCATAGTTTCTTGGAGATTCAGGTACCCATTGCTTGTTCCTTTTTATTGCTGCCTGGTATTCCAGGCTATGTTTGGACAACAGTTTGTTTAACCAGTCACCCAGTGAAGGACATCTGTGATGTTCCCAGTTTGGAAGTATTATAAATAAAGCTGCTATGGACATCTGTGCACAGGTTGTTAATGAAATTGAATTTTAATTCTTTGAAATGTCCAAGAATGCAATAACTAGGTTATATGGTCATTGCATATTTTGTTTTGTGAGAAACTACCAAACTCTTTTCCCGAGCAACGATACCATTTTACATTCCCACCTGCAATGCATGAGTGACCTAGTTTCTTCACACCCTCACTAATACTTGCTACTATTACAAATTTTTTCAGCCATTCTAGTAGTTGTGTAGTGATAGCTCATTGTGGTTTTAGGGTGCATTTCCCTCATTTATAATGATGTTGAATATCTTTTCAAGTGCTTATTTGTCATCTGTATATCTCCTCAATGAGATATCTGTTCATGTCTGTCCTCTTTTCTAGTTGTTTTTTTTTTTTTTTAACCATTTAGTTTGGAGAAATTTTCATATATTCTAGACACTGGTCCTTTGTTGGATATGTAGTTTGCAAATATTTTCTCCCAGTACGTATCTTTACCCTCTTCACATGGTATTTTGCAGAGCAAAATTTTTTTACTTTAATGAAGTCAAATTTATCAATGGTTCCTTTCAATGAATCATACTTTTAGTGTCAAGTCTTAGAAATCTTTGCTAGCCCTAGACGTACTCCTATTTTTCTTCCTAAAGTGTTTTTAGTCTATGTTTTACATTTAAGTCTATGATCCATCTAATTTTTATGTAAAGTGTGAGATTTAGGTTGAGATTAATTTTTTTTTGCCTTTGGATGTCCAACCACTCCTGTACCATTTGTTAAAAACTGTATCCTTCCTCTGTTGAATTACTTTTGTATCTTTGTCAAAAATTACTTGACACCTTTGTGAGGAACTATTTTTTTAGGATTCCATCTTAATTTATTTATAATGTTTTGGATTGTATCTTTTTGAATAGTTTTCATAGTAGTTGCTCTGTGTATTATGATATACGTATGTGACTTATTAGTCTTCTGGCAACAACATTTTACTGCTTCAAGTACATGTGTAAACCTTACTTCCATTTAGCTCTCTTTACCTTCCCCACTTTGAAATATCATTGTTTTGAGTATCCCCTGTGTTACAATTTTTGTTTCTATCACCAAATACGTTTTATAAAACTCACAAGGAAAGGGATAGTCTACTGCATTTCTGCTCTTTCCATTGTTCTGTCTTCTCATCTTAAACTCCAAGATTCTTTCTTGTATAATTTCCTTTGTTTCAAGAACTCCTTTAGCTAATCTTTAATCTACCATCAACAAATACATTTAGTTTTCTCATCTGAGAATTTCTTTATTTCCCCTTCATTCTTGAAGGATAGTTTTGCTGGATATACAATTCCAAATTAATTGTCTTCTTTCATCGCTTGAAAAATGTGCCACTTCTTTCTGGCTTTCATAGTTTCAGATGAGAAATCCACTGTTATTCAAGTTGATGTTCCCCTACAGGTAATGCACCATTTCTCTCTGGGTGCTTTCAAGGTTTTTTCTCTGTCTTCGAAGTATTCAGAAATTGTATTCTCATGTTTTAGTGTGGATTGTTTTAAATTTTTTTTTGTTGGGGATTTGATAAGCTTCTCAAATCTGTATGTTTGTATCTTTCACCGAAAGTTGGAAGTTTTTAGCCATTATTTCTTCAAATAATCTTTCAGTCCTACCCACTCTCCTCCTTGGGTTCAATGATATAAGTGTTGGATATTTTGTTATTATCCCACTGGTCTCTAAGGCTCTGTTCATTTCAATATATTTTCTCTTGTTTAGATTAGGTAAATTCCAGTGATCTGTTCTCAAGTTTATGATTTTATCCTCTGTCATCCTCACTCTACTACTGAGTCTTTCTAGTGAGATTTTTATTTTTGTTTTTGCATTTTTAGTTCTACAATTTCCACTTGGTTTTTAAAAATACCTTCTATACCTTTGCTGACATTTTCTATTTTTTCATTTGTTTCAACAGAATTTGTATTTGCTTATTGAAGCATTTTATGATGGCTGCTTTAAAATTCTTGTCATATTGTATAGATGCAGATGTGAACAAAACCAACTCCATCTCTGGATTTTATTTCATTTTTAAGTCTTATGTTGTGACATTTGACCAACCTCAGTGTTCTCCTTAGTAAGCATATCAAAGCTTTCTAGCATCGGTGTTTGTTAAAATGTAGACATAAATATTTTTGTTAGTAACAGCTGGAATGGCATGACAATGCAGATAAATATCAAGCTGGTGATAGTATTGATTATAAACAATCATCTATCACAGAAGATACAGCCCCTGGTGCTACTACATTCTTTGTCCCTTTGTCTTGTCAGTCATTAGTTACACTATTTTACCTGAGTTACACTATTTTAAAAGAGTATTGTAACAAGGGTCTGTTAGCAGAGAATAATCTGTGCAGACTGCTGGGTCATTTCTTCCACTCCAACTCAATTTTCCCATAAGTAAATTACCCTATAATAAATTCTGTTATGTTCTATAGAGTTGTCTGCTTTGTTTTGGGGTCTGAAAATACCTTCATGTTATGGTGGCCATACACCATTACTCCACCATCAGACACACATGATTCCTACATCTGATTAATCTCTATGTTGGTGTTGGTTGTTTTTTCTCAGTCAAGCTGTGATTTCCTTGGTTTTTATTATGATGAATAATTCTCAATTATATCGTGGATATTATGTTGGAAGATTCTGAGTCTTATTTAAATGTTTTATTTTAGAAGGCAATAACCCTGTTTAGGTTTACCACACAGGTCCTGTACTACTTTTATGGACTATGGTTTCAATGGCATTTTAATTTTAAAAGCTTTTGCAGTGAGTTTATTTGTTTGGGGTGGGGGATGTTTTGTTTGTTTGTTGCTTGTTTGATATATTTGTTCCCAAAAGGGCCCAAGGGCTCGCTCTGGTCCCAGCTGGACTGCCTGAGGGGCAAAGGAATTTCCCCAGGCCAGGCCACTGGGTGTCTCTGAGATAGGAGAGGAGTCTCAGGCCAGCCAGGGAGGGGAGCACCCAGCTGGGTGCTTGTTGTTAGGAGGTTACCTCTTTGCTGGTGGTACCAGGCTCACTTGATGTCTGAGGGACTCTCATTAGAGCCAGGAGAAGACGGTATGTACCTGGGCTGCACCTTATCAAATACTCACTTCCCTCTTATTCTACCCCCATCCTGCCTCCCAGGTGATATATTTGTATATATTTTGAGACTATATTTTAGTTCTGGATTTTTACTAAGATAAGTTGTTTTTGTTTGTTTGTTTGTTTGTTTTTTGTAAGTTCTCTATTTCATCAATAGTAAATTTTACTAAGGTCTTTTTTTTGTTTGTTTTCCACATACTTTCTCACATAACTCAACCCATCTTCCTGGACTTAACTTTTCATCTGGTTGAAATACTTCCTTTAAGAATATTTCAAAGAAGATATGTACAGTAAGGCTTTTAAGAGCTCAGAGGTCTGAGAACATCTTTATTTCACACTCAAATACTAACTGAGGGTTTAGCTTAATATTCTGGTTTCTACACTTTGAAAATATTGTTTCATGGACTTCTTGCATTCTGTGTTGTCATCAAAAAGTCTGAGATCAGTCTGATTCTTATTCTTTTATAGCTAATCTGTCTTAATATTTTCTTTTCATCTTTGTTATCTATAAATCTTAATTACAACCTATTGAGACCCCCATCCTTTATCTATCCTGTTTTGTACCTTATTAAGCCTGTCTGTATAAGGTCTTATATCTTTTCCTTTTTCTGGGCAATTTTCAGTCATTAGACTCTCAATTATTTCCTTTCTCTCCTCTCTAATTGTTCTCTTTCCTTCTGGGATTCTTTTCACATCAACTTTGATCAAATAACTCTATTCTATATCACTCCAGTTATCTTTTAGGTTTTCCATCTCTCCGTCTCTTCCTGATGTCCTCAGAGTTTTTTTGACATGACCTTCTGGCTCACTAATTGGTTCTGCAGCCAAACCCATTTGTCTGTGAAACTCATTTACTGAGACTTTTTCATTTTTACATTTTGCATTCTCTGAACTTCCATTTGGGTTACTTTATGACTTCATGTTTTACTTCATGCCTTCTGTATCCTCCCTTATCGTTGGGGAATCTCTGATATTTATTGAACACCTTGTGCCTAACTCACTAATTATGTATCATCATGCAGAAGCCCTTCAGTTTGCTGTTGTTCTCGTGTAGAAGCTGTCCTCCTGAGAAGTCTCATTTCTTTTGCATATGAGTTCATACTTCCTTCGGCATATTAGTTACTTTGGCTGATGATGGGGCTTTGGAGAGGGGACAATGCCAGTGCCCCAACTTGTGCCCATCTGCATAGGTGTAGGTGGGGCACCACCTCAAGGAGGAGAGCGTCTGTACTTATAGAAACACAGGGACCCCTCAGCGGTAATTACCTACCTCTCAGGGAACAGGGAAGGCTACGGGAATGAGTGCTCAGGGTCCAGGCTGCCTGTGTGACACCCTCCCACAGGAGTGCTCTCTTTTCCAGTCTTGTCTCCCCTGATTCACTGGCCAACAGGTGCTTGTCTGTTCCCAGAAGTAATACAGTGGGCACTGGCCTTCCCAGACAAGGTGGGAGGAAGAAAGGGCCATGCCTGGAAACCCCTCCTCCACTTTATCATCTGTTTCTTCCCACATGGAGACCAAATCACATTCAGTTACCTGGAGAGGGGAGCTCAGCCATTTTTTATTATTAACTTGACAGACCCATCAGCATCTCTCTGGCTTCTAATGGTGCTGCAGGACTGGCTTTAAGGGTAGGAGCCAGCAGCCCACCTCTCATAGCTTTCCCAAGGGAAAAGCGTTTGCTGCTTCTGCAAACAATTTTCTACTATAGTGATCTGAATACTCTAATTTTATGTCCATTTGCCATTTGACAAAATATAGTATGTGTATTCTTTGAGTGAAAGTGGGATTTGTCCTGAAATACCTCTTAGAATGCACATGTCAAGGTTTGGAAGCCAATTTTAGAGACACATGCTGAACAGGAAGGAAATCACATAGGTGTGGAACTGCAACGCTTCATCAAGGTTCACGGACTGTTTCATCAAACTACAGATTTTTAGAAACCTTATCGAGTCTGTTTGTACTAAAGAGAGCAGCAGTTAATTTCAAAGTTTTGAGATGCTTTGCTCTTCCCGCACAGGACAGTAATGAGGTCGTTAGTGAGAATCCCTTAAATGACTGACTGGTGATATTTTCACAGCCAGTAACGAGGCAATGTGAAGACACAATTTCAGTGTCTGGCAGAAAGTCCTGGAATAGAGAACTGAGATTCATCACTTCTGTCCTTCCTCCCAGATGGGAGCAAAGTGAGGTCTAAAAGACCCTCTGACTGTGGCTCGAATCATCATGGAATGAAGCCATGTGTATTAGTTACAGGGAATGATGGCAGGATGGAGGGTAGGCAGGAAGTTTGGAGGTAAGCTTCCAGCCACTTTAGGGATGGAAAGACTGACACTATAATTTCAGCTCTCATCACCAAACTCTTTCCTGACTTATTAATACTTTTACTTAAAGGGCATTAACATTATTTAGAAATTTGGAATATAGCCAGGTTTTTTTACAGAACCATGAGGGAGGAAAATATCAAACCAGTATATGAATGTTCAATAGTACTAAACTTTCAATTTCCAATTGCTTAAATACTAATAGTCCTCATGTTTCTAAAATCATTTCGTTACATGGGCAACAATGACTTAATCTCCAATTCAAAAAAATTGTTGATATTAGAAATATTTAAATTATATTTCTTTGTCCTCTCTTTTCCAGGAAAGAAAAATTCACACAGCTCTCCACTGAACAGACTTTTGGACATTTTAGCCTCTTTCCTCAAATGCCACCTGACACTATGACGAGAGCAAATGTAGTGTAAGGAAGAGTGTTTGTCTAGGAAATTGTAGCGGACACTGTTGTTTGCAGAGCCAACAGCCCCTTCTCTTTTGTGTTTCCTCAGAGAACTCAGGTAGTACTCAGATAACCTACCTACCCTCTCTCTCTTTGGAACATACTGGATGGTAACCCCTCCCTCGATCCTCAGGTAGGTGATTGGATGAAAGCACTTGACCTAAGACATTTCACTGGACAAGCCTTTGTAGTCCAGGTTGGCAATCCCAGATGCTGAACTAAACTCAATCAGACCTTGTATTGTGTCCATCGTGGAGTGGTGGTGGGTGGGGAGTGGTTTTTAATCTCTTTCCAAATAGCAAGGAACAAAAAAACTACAGCATTTAACTTGTGACCCTAATAAAGCCAGCCTACAGACAAAGGTGATGCTTTATGCATGGAAATGGCTAAAAAGAGAAAGAATCCGGGTTTTTGATGACAAGTCTGAGCTGCTGAATCAACCAACCCAGGTGTCCATCCTATTGTTATTTAAGCCAGAGTTGGTATTTCTATTAATTGTGGCTAAACACAGAGCTGACTCAACCAAAATCAGGCAACTGTGATTCTGCTACAAAGTTTGGTGGTTTTTCAAAAACACAGTAAGCCCTTACTTAACATCGTTAATAGGGCCTGACTTTAAGCGAAATGACATATAATGACACCAATGTTCCCACAGGCTGATATAAACAAAGGTTAAGTTCCTACAGCAACTCATCAACGTTACAATGAAACAACTTTGAACAAAACAATATTACTCTAGGCTGTGCTGTGATTTATCTCAATTTAAGTTTCTACATTTTTAATATAATATTCCTTATGTCTATCTCGGTCGGTGGGTCGTAAAAAGAAAGATACAAAAGGATAAATACAAGGGATAAAAGAGCAGCCGTATAAAAAGTACATAACCCCTCAAATCTTAAACAGTAGGAGGCACTAATAAAATGAAAACCAGGCTTAACACGTTGCGTACGGCGGGGTTTAAATCCCTCGTGAAGATTCTCGTGATCTGTACGCAATGTGTTAAGTGTGCATATGGGCCATATTCATTTCTGACCCTCCTATGCAGCACAGGTGAGACCAGCGACTAAGGCCACCCAAGATGAAACCTGCCAGAGATGATAAAGATATTGGCAGAAGGTAGAGCGTTACTCCTCCCCACCCCCTCCCCGTCCTCCTCTTCCCCTGCTCTTCATCCTCATCCTCATCTTCCACATCCCAATCACCACCCCAATCACCACCACCACCATCACCATCATTAACAGTTATTAGTCAGGAGTAGTCCTAAGAGTCGTCAATCCCCAAAACAACCCTATGAAGCAGATGCATGCTTCATTGGAACAGGTCTAAAACATAAATTCAAATTCTTTGACATTCCCCCCATTGATAGATGGAGTGTCAGCCCTCTCCTATTGAATCTGGGCTGGCCTTGGTGACTTTCTCTTAGCCAGTGGGTCATGGAAGGAGTAATGACACATAACTTCCAAGGCCAGGTCACATAAGCCATGCAGCTTCCACCAGCTGCTCCGAGGGAAGCCATCTGCCAAGCAAGAAGTCTATCTTGAGCTCATCCTGCTGGAGAGACATCAGGTCACCTGGCCAATGGCACCAGCTGTGAGCTCAGCTGCCAGCCATGTGAGTGACCCATCTTGCCCGCCCAACCAGCTGAGCTGACATGACTGCGACCTTAACCTCATGACCGCAGCCCCAAGCAAGAACTGCTTGGCCAAGCCCTCCCAGAGATATGACCCACAAAACTGTGAGAAAAGTACAATGATTGTGCTGGGATAGACCTCCATTTTACAGATGAGAAAAATCGGGCCTCCTCAGAAATCCAAGATCTAATCTGATCAGAAGCCCACTCTGCTTTCCTTGTCTATTGCAGGTAAGCCAATCACCACCGATTCTGGAAGTCCTTCCCAGCTTTGCAGCCGATTACAATTCTAAGTAACCGACTACCTTTTTCACCCCCTGCATCACTCAGTGGGGAACACCCAAGCGAAGAAGGACAGAGAATGCTACCAGAAATAACTAGATAATTATCTGGAACAGCGATTGAACACTCAATTTTAAGACATAAAACCACGTCATCAGAGATCCCCATCAAACCAGCCCCTCTTCTTAATTTCTCTATTCGATATTCACGGTTTCTTCATTCCTGCCTCATGCTGGCTTGGTCAGTGTCCTCGCCCCGTTATTCAACCCCTGGAGAGAGGGAAACTTGTCTGTCGTGCTCTATACTAGGGCCTTCGACGCACGTGAAAAGAGTGAACTGAATGAAGGCCAAAAATCACGGTCACTTTTAATATCTCTCTTTCCCTTAATCCCCATATCCAATGGTAAATTATAATTGAGAATATTGTTCATGCCTGTTTTTTCCCTTTTCAACTGCTACACAAAATTAAACATTTTATTTCTTTACCCCTGGAAAACTGCAGTTAATGGTGGGCCTTTCTGTCTTCAAATATTTCACTCTTCCCATCTATTATTGCTTCAAAAATGTGAGTGGCTCCCAGAGCTTGACTAATGGAAAGCAAAGGCCTTCACGGCTTTTTCCAAGTTGACCTCTGGACCCCTCCCCCATCGCTGTGCTGTGTGTTCCCAGATGCCAGCGAAGTGGCCGCTCAGTCTTCCCAGCACAGACACACAACTTCTGGTGACAGAGGACTACTGCCGTGCCTCTGCTTTGCTAAAATCCCCACCATTGAAAAGTCGACCAGTTCCTCAAGGATGATCTCATGTGTCCCTTTAATACAGAACTTGTCCCTGATCCTCACACCATGTATGTCTCCTCTCTCTAACCCCACATGGCATTTTGTAGGACTCTTGAGACAGTTATTACACTCTGCCTTGATGTCTGGGTTTTGGGTTCATATACCTTCTTCTTCTACATGTACTTAATGAGGCTTGAAAACATTTCATACTGATTTTCCTAATCCTGTGAAGATTATACTCCTGCAAGGCCCTCAGTAAGTATTTAAGAAACTGAATCAGGGAAGTTATATTTAAAGGACTCCTCCCATTTGAAACAAATAAAATATTTAAGTGTAAAAATATGCATCCTAATAAACGTTAATGGGGAAAAGCCTTTCAGGGAAGTGACCCCAGGGTATCGATTACATTTGAAATTTACATCTCACCATGCACTCCCCTCTCTCAGTGTATTTGGCTTCTGAGCTCTCCAATGACTAAATGGAAATTATCAATTCATTGACTACAATTTAAAGTGGGGAAAACCTTTCTAAGCAAAACACAAATCCTGCATGTCAAAAAGGAAAAAAAAAAAAAGTGATAAATCTGGATATGTATAAATTTTAACTTCCACACGGCAAACGTGCTATAAATAAAAGTAAAACAACAGCCTATTAGGAAAAAAGTATTTCTGACATGTAGTATAGTCCATGAGTCAAATTCCTTAGCCTGCAAACAGTTTTGGAAATCAATAAGAAAAACAGCAAACATCCCAAGAGAAGATAGGCAGGATGGGCAGAAGAAGAAATGCAAATGGTCAATAAACACATGTGTGGGGACAGAGCCCCAGAGAGCAGTTTCCAGGCTCTCAGCCTCACGTGGAGGGGTGCTGGCTCGGGTAGTTGATGGCCATCAGCTATAACCATTGAGCCATTGGCCACTGATATAACTGTCACGGCTATGTTGGGGAGTCAAGTCGAGGAGAGTCGTCTGTCGGTTGGCAGAAAAGTGGACAGCAGGTCGTACGTCGTGTGAATCCAGCCTCCAGTGAGACTATAGTGGTATGACTCCCCTACCTATGGCTCCGTGGGTGTTCCTTTTGGGCCTCACCATATCCTGCGTTCTTATGTGGGGAGCGGGAGCAGAAACCCTGCAGGCTGCCCCGCGTGACAACATGAAAAGATGATCAGCCACATTCAAGGTAAAGAAGTGCAAACTGGGAAATGAAAGTCTAAAAGGTACATAGTTCACTGTTTTAGGAGTGGTGGATAAATCACTTTTGTTAGGAAAGAAATTTAGCATTATGTGTCAAAATTTAAAATGTGCATGCTCTTTGAGCTGGCTCTTCCATGTCTAAGCATTTACCCTGCAGATATATTCAGACAAGGAAAAAAGAGATACGTGAAAAAGAACAGTAATTGCACCATGACAAATGACTGGAAACAACCAAAGGGAGCAAACTGGAATCAGCTAAATTTCCTGTTACTAACCATGCAGCCATTTACAAGGACAGGCTAAGATAGCTCTTAAGATGGAAAGAACTCCAAGAAAAATGAAGGTAAAAATATACGTTTAAATTAAGGTTAAAGATAGGTAAAGCACAGAACAAACAGTATTCTATCATAATCTCATTTAAAATTTTAAAAAATAACCAAAGAACGGGCACATATTCCCACCCAGGCCCATGCATGAGTGAAGCACGACGTGCAACTGTTTCCTTGCGGTGAGGGATGAGACCAGGGACTTTTGCTCTATAGTCCACCCCTTTCTGTTGTATTTCTTTCTTTTCTTCTGAGGAAGACATATGCATCCTTTACTTACAACAAGAATGTAATTTAAAATTCGCAAATGTCTCCCCTTTCTTTTTTTGCTTTTGCCATTTGGCCAAAATTGGCACAGTCCTTAGCTTGGGTGCTAAATGTTCCCGCTCTGCACAGTCTCCACCAGTCTGTGAGGCCACATTTTGATCACTGTAAGGTGGACGTCCGGGGAGGGGCTTCTTGTCAGAGCTCTTCAGAAGTACACAAGCTACATTTCGTCCCACGAGCTCCAGGGTAAGTGGAAACACGTGCCCACACCCAAGGCAGCCCAGGAATTTTAAGGGAAAACAGGGGCAAGATGACAGAGAACGTGTGCTCCTCGCAAATCACCTCTCAGCTTATCTCCTGGGTAGATTCCAGTAGCTCAACTCCAACAGAAAAGGAGCCAGCCAGACCCATAGGTGAAATACATTACTCTTGCTACCTCTCAGAACATGCGGCTTTCCAGAGACAGCTCACTAATAAATGCCAAGAAAGTGGATGGAAGACAGACCTGCCAAAGAGCTCATAGCCCGACTACGTCATCTGACAAATGAACCGGCCAAAGAGCTAAGGACTCGGTGCAGTGAAGTCAACACCTGTATCTGGCTGTTGGCAGAGGAAAGTACAGAAAGGTCCCCAAATCTTTTAATGTTCTAGAGTGAATATTAAAAGCTGCTTAGGATAAGCCAAGCCAGCAAGGCAGGTGCCCCAGCACTGGGGAGCTCCCCTAGGCGCGCCCTCAGCGTGCAAGGCGGGCGCCCCAGCACAGGGGGGCTCCCCTAGGCGCGCCCTCAGCGTGCAAGGCGGGCGCCCCAGCACTGGGGGGCTCCCCTAGGCGCGCCCTCAGTGTGCAAGGCGGGCGCCCCAGCACTGGGGGGCTCCCCTAGGCACGCCCTCAGCGTGCAAGGCGAGCGCCCCAGCACTGGGGAGCTCCCCTAGGCACGCCCTCAGCGTGCAAGGCTGGCGCCCCAGCACTGGGGGGCTCCCCTAGGTGCGCCCTCAGCCACGAGAGAAGGGTCTTACTGAAGTCCAGAGAGCTGCACTTATTGAAATAAATGCAAAGTCTCATGTAGGGATCTTTTTACAGGAAACGGTCCGTGGATTTCATGAGATTCTAAAAATGCTTGTAATTTTAAAAAAGAAAACATGATTAATGTGCATACGAATCCTTTGGTGATCTTGGGAAAGTGCAGTCCTGGTTCCTAAGCCAGGGTGGGGCCTGAGACTCTGCTCTGATGTCAACACCACCGGTCCCCAGTCCACACTTGGAGCAGCAAGGACCAAGTCCTGGCTGAAAACCAACAGCGTCTGCATTGCCAAGTCGCATGCACCCACGGGATTCGGTGTAATGCAAACGGATCTGAATTTTAGTACATGTGACAAGATACACAGGACACAAGACAAGCTCAGGCAGGTATTATTGGCACTTCTAAGATCCCTTAGGAGTTCGGCACAGCTCATTACTAATCCGAGAGACTAGAAGGGCTGCCTCCCATCACTGCTGTGAAAAAGATAACCTACGGTCTCAGGTGTCTGGGCCCTTCTTGTGTGTTCAGAAGGAAATCCAGCAAAGAAGGTTTTCCTCATTCTGGCTTTCATCTACACCCCCCTCTGGGAAACTGGCTCGAAAAGCAAGAATAGTCGAGTGAGCTCACTCTGTTTACAGAGAATTTATGTGGTACTGAATATTCATGCGTATGAAAGATCAGATTAAATATTCACAGGCAAACAGAAGACCTGGGACAATGGCACACACTGTCCACACAGCGTGCTTAGCCCTCTGGGCCTGGCTGGTCTTTTAGCCATGGAGGGAGGCAATGAGGCAGAACCATGCTGAGATCTGGTCCTGAAAGGGGACATCTCTCAGGGGCAGGAGACAGTGGCGTGTCTTACAGCTGAATCCTGCCTCCGCAGCTCTAGCCCCAGTACACAACGTATCATAAACGCTGAGATCCAACTCGAAGTCTAAAAATACTGTAGTACAATGATTTCCTCCTTTCACTCCACTGGAGAGCAAACCGGGTGACATCAATATCCGCAGGGCACAACCAACTTCTCTGAGTTTCCGCAGAAAGAGCGATTACACAACTGCCCTTTCTTGCCAGCAGACCAGCTCAGAAACAAAGAAGGGAAAGCAATTACACTGGTGCTGAAAACCAATAATGGATATTTGATTATGATTATTAATGGGGGGAAAAGGAGACAGACCGCTGAGCAGCCACCAGCCATTCAGTGTATCTATGTGCAGGAGTCCCCAAGAGGGGGATTAATTTTTGTTTTCCTTTCATCTCTCAGCCAGTCATTTGAATGCGACACAAACTTTCAACGTGGCCTGTCACATGCTTATCAGTATTCAGAGCTGCCCCACTATGACCACATTATCTCCCCTGGATGCCCCAGTGACAGGCTATGTGCTGTGGGGCTTGTTTTCCCTTTGCTTCTAAACGGGAGGCGGATGTCACAGGGAACTGACTTGTCACATGCAGGAAATTAACTAATTTTCGTGAGACATCAGAAAGACATTTTGTAGCAAATATTTACTTCTCTGTTTCTTTCCTACTGATACTGATCATGCATTATCTAACCTGGAGGGAGCTGGATTTACAATGTCCAAGAATAAAGGGATGTTTGGCTCATTCTAAAGAAAACAACACCATCAATTCCTCCAGCCCCTGAGGAAAACATGCTGCCGCTCAGAAGAACATTTGTCATAAAAGAAGAAAAACACCACCAGCGTGCTGGTGGAGAGGAGTGAATGACTTTATGTGGCAGTCGGACCAGCTCCCCTGCACTGCCGACCTCGCCACTGCATCCCCAGTGTCTGCCTGCCTCGAGGTCATCATGAACACAGCAGCTTCACCTGAAGTTGGCAGTTTGCATCTGGAGATGCACAGAGGGCAAGGCTGGGAGGTGGAGGGTGGAATCAGAAGATGCTCAGCCAGGAGACTGGTCTGTGTCACCCTCTCTGTGCCTGGCAGGATTCTAGGCATTTCTCACCTATTGCTTCATCCTCTTGTACAATTTCACCATGAGGTGAGTATGTTATTGTGACCATCTCAGCTTGACAGTTCAGGACACAGGCTTAGGAGACTCTGGGGTTTGCTCAGTTACCTAGCTAGCCAGTTGGTGGAACTCACAGTGAATCCTACACCGATGACAAAACCCATGATCTGATGGTGCCAGATTTTCACTCATGTTATGGGAAGTATGTAGTCTCCTTCACCTGGAAACACAACTTTGTATTCTATACCCAAACAAAACACCGAGGCACTCACCTGACTGGTCTCAAATACACGACACAAGACCCTGAAAGCTGCCTTTACCTGAGCATTTTCTGTGAGAGGTCTTGCTTATTTCTGTGCAAATACAGGAAGATTTCTCTTGAGATGACAGAAACAACAGTAGTTGTAAATGGTAACAGACAAGACAGGCATTCATTATAATGTGCAAAACTGAACACTTCCCCAGGCTGCTTGTTACAAAAACAAAGGTTTCAACTGAAAGTATTTCGAAATGCTGTACACACACACACACACACACACACACACACACACGCACATATATACAGGCACATATATACACACATGCTCGTATGTCATGACACTTTTTATAGCTAATCCTTATTATTCTTCCCAGGACTCTAATCTTCAGCCTTTTTCAATAATAACAATAATAATGATAGAAATAATGGCAGGAAACTTTATTGAGCATGTGCCATCACTGGTGAAAACATGCTTACGTACCGTGCTCATTTACTCTGCACAGTAGCCCCGTGAGAAGGTTACTATTTTATCTCCTTTAAGAGACAGAAAACTGAGTTTTACAGAGATTCTATCATTTGCCCAAAGTCACAAAACTAGAAAGTGTAGCAGAGGCCAGGATTAGATAATTGGAGCCCAGAACCTATATTCTCAGACCGCTGTTGTCCTTTTTCCTCTAATTCCTACCAGCCCAGGTCTTTCTCACCACTGGCCTTTGCTTGGACTGGCCTTGGACGTACAAAGTCTTCCTTCTTCCAGCTGTCTCGTCATCCAGCTCAAGTGCTACCTACTCTTGATCTCCTCCTCAGGCAGAACTGCTTGCCCCTGATCACCTTCCCTTAGATAACGTATGAGGTGTGACCACAAAATACAGTGAATGTTTAAATAAAAAAAATCATTACAGTAAAACACACATTGCCATTAATCCCCCTCAAAATACTTCCCCTCGCTTTAAACACACTTGCCATTGTTCTTGCCTCTTTCTGAAGCAGTTCTGGAAGTCCTCTTTCATGAGTGTCTTTAGTTGTGCTGTCGTGGCTGCCTTGATGTCCTTAGTCAATTGAAAATGTTTTCTGTATATTTTGACTTTGTGGAAGAGCCAGAAGTTGCACGGTGCCAGATCTGGTGAATAAGGTGGATGAGGACACACCATAATGTTTTTATGTGACAGAATTGCTGCACCAGAAGTGATGTG
This sequence comes from Rhinolophus sinicus, assembly GCF_036562045.2. Lineage (NCBI taxonomy): Eukaryota > Metazoa > Chordata > Mammalia > Chiroptera > Rhinolophidae > Rhinolophus > Rhinolophus sinicus. The sequence goes on along the minus strand of NC_133761.1, from coordinate 43,649,594 downwards.
TGACCTGGAGCGTTGTCATGATAGAGGATGACTTACCGCACTTTAAAACGCACCTTCTCTCAACCGTAGCTCACACCCGACTGACTGCACCGAACAAGATGAAACTTGTCACACACTGTTACTAAGGTTCGATGCACCACTTCCCATATTTAAGATCTCTGCCTTTCCATTGGATGGCACTAGGCAGCAGCATTCACCGTACCTTTTGATAACTCCTCGTAAAGAAGCCATGTCCCAGCCATGAGATGGCGAGTTCTTTAAGGGACAGCGAGGCGCCTTCCTCCTCTTTTGACCCACAATGCCCAGCACAGCACCTGGTGTTCAGTACCTGCTCCACACAGAGTAGCTGACAAGCCCATCCACAGGGTCCATGCTCTTTGTCCCCCGCCCCACTCACCAGTGATAAGGAACATGTTCCCAAGATCTGAGTGGCATCCCCTGGTACCCATAGCAATTGTCTCTGTTTCTGTGAAGCTAAAAGAGCCCCAAGTTCATCAAACTGTACTCAGAGTATTATTATTGTCTAGAATTTTAATCACTTTGATCATCCACTTTTTCAGTTTCCTCACATGTTCCATTCCAATTTATGTTTCCTGGTATATTTGTTCATTATTTTTAAAAGTAATTAAAATTTCTAAATTTATAAAAATATTAAAAAAGAGCTGGCTAGTTTAATCATAGAAAGGTTGACTGCAAAGCTCTTCTAAGTAGAGTTACCTTTCCGGATACACTTATCTGTCTGTTCAACAATCAGTAATGACACCACAGAGTGTGGTGGGCAGATTTGGAATTAGACGGCTCCCGTTTGAGCCTGGCTCACCCCTCACTAGCATGTGACTATGGACAAGTGATTTAACCTCTCTATGCCTCAGTTATCTCATCTGTAAAGTGGGGGTAATGGTAGTATCTACCTCACTGGATTGTGAAGATAACATGAGCTAAAGTAAAGCACAAAGAGCAATGCCTGTACATGACAGATGCCACTGGCAATTATTCTACTGTCACCACCACTGCAAGGCCCTCTGGGATCAAGGCCCTGACTACCTCCATGTGCAGTTATGAGCTGATTGCCTGTCAGCTCCACATTTATCCTTCATGGCCTGCTCTGCAAAAACCTTGCTGGGCCCTTTAAACATTTTTCCTTGGCCCCGGCACAGTATTAAGTTCCATCAGCAGAGGGAACTAGAGAGATACTGATGGGACAGGGGGTCTTACCAGTTCCAGGGTGCTGTGGGCAGGCTCCTGGAAAGCTTGGCTTCTTCAGACCTGCGCCCATCCACAGCACTCCGGCTTCTCCAGCACCTGCTCCTGACGCACACGGGATTCCCCTAGGTCCCAACTGCAGAACCTGCGAATGTTACCTTATATGGCATAGGGGCTTTCTGAGCTGGGGAGGTCGCCCTGGATTATGTGGTAGAGTCACATGATGCAATCACAATGGTCCTTATAAGAGGGAGGCAGAGGATCAGAATCAGAAGAGAAGGCGACGTGATGACAGAAGCAGAGTTGGAGTGCTGTGCTTGGAAGATGGAGAAAGGGGCCACAAGCCAAGGAATGCAGGAGACCAGCAGCAGCAGTGAACTCCAGACTGGAAGACAATACATTTGTGTTGTTTCGAGCTTCTAAGTTTGTGGTCCATTGTTTCAGCAGCAATAGGAAACTCATACAGTAGGAAAGTGGACGGGAGTCCCACTGAAATCAGATTGGCCATGTACGAAAACTGTTGAATTTGTGCAATGTGTACATGGGGGTTCATTACAATTTCTCTGGTTTTGTACGTTTGAAAATTTCTATAGTAACTAGGTGGTTTTTTTTTAAGTCTTACTAAAGGAATTGCAATTTAAAAGTCAATTTTTAAGATACAGTTTTCGTGTTTCATACATCTGTCCCAAACTCAGCTCCAGAACATTGGCCAACCTTAGTCTGGGAGAACAGGGTCTCTAAGGGAGGGTGAGTCCGGCTCGCACCCACACAGCACTCCCGTGGGCGTGGGGCCGGGTCCCCTGAGCCACAGGGGCCTTCCATGTTTGAGTTAACAAGACAGCCTGCATCTCATGGGATTGTCAGATGCTTAAGAGAAATAATCCACTTAAAGTATTGATAGTAGCCTTGCAGTCATTTCCAGCTTCCCAACAAATCAATCTTGATCATGATTATCCCAATTCTCTCTAAAATGTATTTGTGACATAAATATTTTGAGTTAGTTTAGATCACAACGATTCTGTTTTTAAAAAACTCTTTTTTATTATTGTTTTATTTTGATGGTCTCCTGAGATTAAGAGCAGCTTGGACCAAGGGCGGGGGGTGGGGGTTGGAGGGGGGTGCTGTGACGAAAATGCCTCTCCTGGGAAATAACTGCTGGTCTCTCCACTTCCAAATATTCACCCACGATGATTCTCTGATCCTGGTTTATTCTTCAACATGGAACTAACAATAGAAGTCTTATTATCCCACGTAAACTGAAGGGACACCTTCCTCTTCCTGTCCCAATGTCACATCTCCCTCTGAAGCAGCTGCAAGAAGGTCAGACCAGCTCTTTCATGAACAAATTTGCAGTAACTCCTCTGAGCCCAGCTCCTCTTCAGAGAAACTCCATTTTCTGCTAACTGGCCCCTTCATGGGGTCAAGGCTGACACCCAGAGGCGATAAACTAATCAGTGTTTTGTAAACACCCCCCACCCCCACCCCCCACCCCCCGCCTTTCCTCACACACTGTGAGGTCTCCTGTTCACTTAGGGCCTTGGAGTGGAACATGCAGCAGGAGGTGGGACTGGCTGGCCCATTAAACACCATCTACCAGAACTGTTAGGACATTTGCTCCAGAAACACTGGAGACAAGGGGATGTAGTGTCCCCTGCAGCCTGGCCTTGTCTCCTCCCTCAGAAGTCACAGAGCTTAGGAGAACTTGCAGTGAGCCAAGGAGGGTTATTTAGACACTTAATAAGTACACTAATGAGCAAAGGCTAAAATATTTTTCAATTTACTCTATAGACTTTTGAATTTATTGAAGAAACTACATATGTGATAGGTTCATTTTATTATAATGCTAAACAAGACTACAAGAGTTGGCAGAAAAATCACTGGGTAACCAAACAAGTGTGGCTATGAGTATAAAGCCATCTGATTACCGCTAGGCCCATCTCGGGTCCATATTATTGAAGTTAAGGAGACAGAAGCAGCCGCTCAATGGCAGCTACAAATTTCTCCCTTAAAGTTCTCATGGATCTGAGCAGGTTGGTAAAGCCATACCTGTTGCCAGGTTTCATTAGGCTCATTTTTCACATTTTTTGAGGACCTAAACATGGCAATGGTATTTATTTTCATGACTTAAGAAAAAAGACCTATACAAAATGACCCAATAAAAAAAAATGACCAGTAATGGTTATTTATAAAGTTGTCGCGTTTATGTGACGTGGCTGTCATGGTTTGAGTGTCACATTGTGTTGCTGGTCAATCAAACTCTGAGGCCATGCAGAGGCTGCCTGTACAGACAAGCTGTCTCGGGCCACCTGAGAACAAGGAGGCCAGCCCAGCACCCAAAAATGCGGGGCCTGGGATCCTGCCATCCACACCCCGAATCACGGGTCTTCCAGCTGTCATGCCGCCTGACCCTGCTTGGTCTGTGAGCGCTGAAGACGGCAGCCGGAGGAGAACAGGTGCAGGAAGCACCACACTGCAGACATAAACACCTATGGCTGTGAGACAGTCACTGCTCACCCAGACCCGCAGGGCAGCCACAGCTTCCGAGAAAGGTCAGGTTTGGGCTGGGGGTGAGGGGCTGCCCCACTCTGTAACTTGCCTTCCAGAGACTGAACAGCTGGCTCTGCTGGCTTTTGACCTCTTGCGCCCCGAAAGCACTGAGTCCTGTCTAGAGTGTCTCGTCGTTATTGCTATTCATACAACTATTATTTTTAAAACGGGTGCCTGGCTTCCCACGGGAATCTGCCAGTCTCCATTGGTAAAGAAGAGCTAGCTGCACTGCTCTGGGCGAGGGGAGGGCAGCTGCAGGGTTGGGAAGGTGCGTGTCTCTGCAGTTATCACAGATCTGAACCCAGGACTTCACATGGCAAGAAAGATGGACTGAGGTGTTGGGGGCTGTTGATGATGTTTGTAACTCACATCCTCGAAGATGCCTGCTCCCATGGTGGAAATGAGATCCACAGTGCCCAGTGCCAGCGATTTGACTGACGGTCACTGGGAAAGCAACCCTGACCACTGTTCCTCCCGGACCATCAACCCCTCTGCCCAGAACTGCTGCCTCTGAATACAGGTGTGGCCATCTCTCAAATGCTTGTTTGTTCTTCCCTGAAAGAACAAGACGTTGACCTGGTTAGTCTGGTTAGTCTCACAATCCCTGAAACCACAGTTGACCGGGATCCATCAACTAAGTGTAAGGGGGCAGGTTGCTGAGGGTGCCAAGGGCACGTGAAAAGGGGACCAGAGCCTGGGGTCACAAGCGTCACATCGGCACTAGAACCCGCGGACCCTACAGGTGTCATGTGGCCACTGCTCCCTGGAGCAGCTCCTTTGTTTTCTCCTGAACATTGTAGTCAGTTTCATTCATTTCTTACTCTTGGGTTCAGACAGTGCTGATACACCAATGGCCACTTTCTTTATCCACCTCCAAATCCTCATGTCATGAGGTAGGGCGGCTGTTACTAAGTCAGACGTGGAAAGGAAACCACAGGCTCGAGTCAATACGCCTTCACCAGTTCCTCTCTCAGGGTTTGAACCTCTGGACATTGTCACACTGGACCTGAGATAAGACTCCTCCCTCTTCAACAGACTAAAGAACCTTAAGACGAGAAGCCAAGCTCCCATTGTCACAGCTGCTATCTGGGGTCTAAATGCTGACAACCAACCTGGAAAACAAAAATGGGTCCAAATCCATTCTGCAGTCGAGCAGTTACATTTGACTAAATCCTTGTAGTTGAATGGATTCAGTCGCTTACAGAACCAGACGAAGCACAGTTGAGGCTCTGGCCGGCGGGAGAGCATGACCAGCAACAGAAACACCGCCCCACTTCATGCTCCGATAAGCCACACATTCAGCACATTGGCACCTGAGAGCAAGTTCCACTCCGTAACTATAGGAGTTGCCAAAGCCATCAAAACAAAAGTAAGTTCCACAGAGTAGCACTAAATCAAGAAAATTCTAGAGACAGAGTGTCCATTAACAGACAGGCTTGAGCTCACTTGCAAAGTGGGATGGTGTCATCCCAGAGGGACCAGCTCCTGCAAAACCACAGCTCCTAAGCGGGGGGGGGGGGGGGGGGGGGCTCGTTTTCCCATTCACAGAGCAAAAGAGGAAAGCAAGCGGTCAGACTGCTTCATGGAATTGTCACAAGTCATTGTCTTGTCTCGTCTCCTCCTCAGTCCACAAAATAACTTCATGATTTCTTTTGGTAACTTTTTTTTTAAAAGAAGGCCCTGTTTTTGTAATGAATGAGAGCTACAGAATTATCTTTTGGGGCTCAGCATATAATACAATCACATAAAATTCTCCCAGCTCAAGAAAATGTCATCTTTACATCAGCAACAACAGAAAGAGAAAACCTGTTTTCCGCCTGAGGCGGTTGTGATAAGGGAATTAGAACCCACCCTGGGGCGGACTCCAACCTGAAGGGATACAGCCCAGGACAGAGAGTGTGTGCAGCTCGCAGCGGCTGTGTAACTGATGTTCCCACAGCTGTCGTGTGATTCAGGGCGTCTGGGGTGTGGAGCGGTGAGGAGGCCAAAAGGAGCAAAAGGCATCAGGACACTGCTGTGGGGGCTAGTTTGTCTGGTCTACTCTCACCAAGGCCGCTGTAGCACTGTCGTGTCACACTAGTTTGTCTGGTCTACTCGCACAAGGCCGCTGTAGCACTTTCCATGAGATAAGGACATGGGGCAGAGTCTTAGAAAAGGGCTCACGCTACAGGAGTTTTACCCATATGAATCCTGCATCTAAAACTCACAGGTTCACACCACATTAGCAAATTAAACTGTCATACCATCTTCACAACACTTCCTTCAATCGTTAAAGTCTTCTCATTTTAATTAATGACAAATTGGATATCTACCTACTGCGGTTTCCACTGATACAGCAAATTTAATTGACTTTAAGATTTCTCAAGACCCTCCCAAAATGCATCAAAAACACTCACGCTGTAATGGTTTCTCTGGAGTATGTAAAAATCATCTTCGTTTGGACGTTCCCTATTGATTAATTAACATTCCCTTTTTAGAAATGTGACAGACACCTTGCAACACGCACAATCCAGGGGACAGCAGGGCACCCAGGGTGCTGGCATGGCGGGCGTCACCTCTGCCCCCGCCCTCCTTGGTTCAGTCTCACACAGTGATCACCACCGCCTAAACCAAACAATAAAGAGAGTCACTGGGCATTCTGCCAGGACTCAGGCCTCCCTAAATGCTGCTGGTTAATTTCTGAATTGTTCCCAGTGGGCAGAGTGTTCATAGCTCAGACAAACTTTGGGTTGCACTGCACAAACCACAGCAGAGTCTGCGGCCACAGCCTTCTGTTTTCAGAGATCACCAATCCCCCATCTATTTTCTATTCTGCTAACCAAAATCACAGTCACCTTTTTTTCTTTTTCAGGCTATCTTTTCAAAACAGTACCACGTCCAATGAAGTGCTGCATATTAATGACAAAGAAAATGATGACAGGTGACTGAGACCTCCTCCTCACGTGTAGAGAACTTTTCGTTCTGACCCTGCAATCAAAACTCTGTCCTCTCCTTGGACCACACTGCTGTGCTACCAGAATCTTCCATTGAACTTGGTACTGGAAGCAGACCTCTCCCCTCCTTGAAGCCCCTACTCAGTCTAATTCTCTTCTTTCCATCTGCCTCCCTTCTCTCTAGGGCAGGAGTGTCCAAACTGCGGCCCGTGGGCCAACTACGGCCCACAATCCATTTTTAATTGGCCCACAGCAAATTCCAAAAATATATTTAGTTAAATAAACCAGGTGAGGCACTTACTTCACCTCGAGTGAGTGGCCCAGCTGTTTGTGTATTTTACCGCGTATGGCCCTTGGTGAAAAACGTTGAAAAAAGTTTGGACACCCATGCTCTAGGGCAACATTTTGGCTTTCTCAAAGGGAGAGAAGCAAGTGTAATGGAGTTACTGTCCCCTCAAAATCTCTCAAACTGAAGTGATTTTGTTCTGGGCTCCACAGAAGGTCCAGATGAGGGGCCTTGGAGCTCCGTGAATCGCCGATGATCAATTCTTCCCAGCGCTCAAGCTCTGGAGCCCGGGGTCTTTCTCAATCCTAACAACACCAAAGCCAGCCAGATGGGTTCTACAGCCAGAATTTAGCTCTAGGAACCTGGCCATTTGATTCTAGAAAACCGTGGGAGGCACTCAACCTTCATCACAGCCATTAACACGAAGCGAATTACCTCATTTCTTTCCCTTTCCACCCTCTGCGGGATGCTAACAGCTGGCCAAGGGGCAGGCAGCAGGAAGAGCCAAGTGTTTAGACAATCAACAAGGTCTGCAGACCCTTAATGGAGGCCATTAGCCACAAGCAAACATCTCTCCTCTCCCCATAATTTTGTCAGGAAGAGAAGGGGTTCTCTCTGGAATTAGAAAATAAGGTTGGTTTTGTTGTTGTTGTTGTTGTTTTAATGTAGTTTTTTTTTTTTTTTTCCATAATTTTCATGGTGCCATAGCTCCTAGTAAGGTTATAATAGCATTTATTAAGCCTTATTGTATACGAGAAACATTCTTTTTTTTTTTTTTTTTTTCTGAAAATGTAAGTTTTTATTTATGTCTAAAACCACCTGGAATGCATTTGACTGTCTTAAAAACAAAAAGTTTAACTGAAAATAACCGACAAGCCCACATTTTGAAATATGAACTATATGTAGTTTACTAAACAGCCTCTAAAGCTTGATTATATATTTAGCTAATAGAAAATTACACATTTTTGGCTTTGGTTTTGACTTCAATTACTCTTCTAGATAAAAATCAGTAAACTCTTTAGCCATGTTAAGGAGAAACATTCTTTATCTCACACTATTATTGGCCCATTTTAATAAAAGAAAATTGAGCCTTGTAAAGATGTATTAACCTGTGACAGCTCACAGCTTGGAAGTGGCTGCATGCAAATCTAGACAACCTGATTCCAGAGCCTGCACTTTAAATTGAAATGTCTCATGTTCTCCACAGTCGTCAGGAGAGAGGTCGCTTGCTTGTCTGGGTTGATGGTTTCCTTAATCGTGACACGTCAGGAGGACGGAGACCCTTCATGTCAGTTCCTGCATGGGGGCGCAGCTGCTCATAAGGGAAGAGCCCCAGCTCCGTGGGCCAGGGGAGGCCAGATGGGGGTGGGGCAGCGGCGGCTTCTTCTCTCACCCAATTGGGGCATTGGGGTTCTAGAAGCAGGAGCTCTGTTTTCTCTTTCTGAAAACCTGCATGTAGCTTTTTAAATTGACCTGAGTGTTCTGGAAACTAAATCCTCCATAACCAAATATTTCAGGGGAAAAAGTTCTGAGTAAAAATTCATTCCTAGAGTTTGCAGTGAATTTAAGGCAAATGTAGACCTACACTGTTTATTATAAACTAAATCATTTACATATACTTTTTAAAATGTGACTTAGTTTTATATTCATATAAGTCATCCTTAATTCAGTGTCTAGAATAGTAAATTCTATGGTGTGAGTCCAAGTCCCATATAAATGTCACCAATATTTTTCCTACTTGTTTCTCCTTCCTTTTTTCTACTTTTTAAAAAATCATGCCATCTTCTTCTATTGTATTTATTATTTTTGTATGTATATATTCTTTATGTATTTAAGTATTATTATTTTAAGTATATTTAAGGGTTTTCTGGTTTGAGAGGAAATAAGGTTAAAAATTAACTGTGAACAATGAATAATTACGTATTAAGTTAATGTCTACGTAGAACTTAGTACAACTGGTGCTTTACATTTTCTTAGCACTTTGAATTTCAAAATCATAAGGTATTTCAGATCGTTGTTTCTCCTGGAAATTGCTTCAATATTTCAAAATGGGCAGATCTAACAGTGGGTATTTTCATGAAGGCTTTCATGGGCACGATGTGTAGGATCAATTTCTCTGATTTTAGAATGAAAACGTGGGCTTGCTACAAATGGCTCTATCAACCAACGGAGGACGTCACACGCATTTCGTGTGCGTGAGGACTGAACCCTGAGCAGACAAATGAGGTGAGAAGGCAGAACACAGACAGATAAAAAGAAAACTCATGTCCCAGGGCAGGGGGATCAAAGGGCAAGGGAGAGGTAGACAAGAGACAAGATCTGAGCCAGAAGGGGGAGAAACCACTGTGGGCCAAGGGCTTTCAATGGAATGTGAAGGGGAGGATTCAACTCAGTGGGGAGACCAGAGTCAGGCAGGGATGCAAAGGGGTGATACCTTTCCCAGTATCTGCATCCTAATCGTCTCCTTCTGCTAAGGAGGAGGGAGGGGGGGGAGAGAGAGAGAGAGAGAGAGAGAGAGAAGAGGAGGGGAGGAGTAGTGAGGGGAGGGGAGAAAGGAGGGGGAGGGGAGGGGAGGGGAGGGAGGGGAGGGGAGGGAGCGGATAGGGGGAAGGGGGGGGAGAGAGGGGGGGGGGGAGACAAATAGCAAACAGCTCCCAGCTGGGGATGGTAATGGACATGGGAGGGTCATCTGAACCAGGGAGGGGGAAGACAGAAGCTGAGAATCTCTTCCTGAGATGCAGAGGCAACACCAAAAAGGGTCAAGGCCACGAAGAGGCAGTGAGAAAGGCACTGAGCTCCTCGTGAGGGAGTGAGATCTGAGACAGCAGGGATATGTCTGATTCCATGTCAGGAGGGAGAGGAGGAAGGCATATGTCAGCCACAGAACAATAAAGCAAAAGTAGGAACAAACAAATGGCGGTGTCCACGTGCATCTACATTCCTTTTCTTTGTACCGAGGGGGGATGGGCGTTCTCACGGCAACCAGCTGCTTATCTACTGGCTGCCACTTCTTACATTCATTTCCCTCAACTGCTTTTGAAATAAGTTGACTACGGGTTGAAAATGGATTGTTCCAGGTGCCCAGGAACTTGGAAATGACCTTGCATGACCTGGAATGGAGAGCATGTGTGAGATCTCTGCTAGGAAGCAGGTGAGTAGCCGCCGCGCTGCCATGGAACCCAGCATTGCTCCATCAAGTTCCAAATGGACTCTGAGCTTAGGGAGACTCAGGCTTTCAGCTGCATGGCTGTGAAGGGCCACACAACCAAATGAGGCTCATGACTTCTTGACCGAAGTCACCAGTAGCTACCACGTTGTAAATTCCCTCTCCTCTGCCTTCTGTCAGCCTATCCTTTCAGCCTCCACGTCTGCCTCTTACTTCCGCTTTGTGTAGTCTGAGTGCTGACTCTTCTGTTACAAAATTAACTCTTGTTTTCCTCTGTGGATGTGAAGACAAAGACGGCTACTGGATAGGGGCGGGGGGTCATGTGCCCGGTGTGATGCCTGACTTAGTATTAGAAAATCAGCAAATGACTACTATCTTCAGCACTATCTGATATTATGTTACTATGTGTGCACTCATCAGTAAGAAAATGATGAATGTGCACTCTAATGTTTGTTTCCTAAATTGTATATGTGTATTACTAGCTAATATATACATATAGAACATTTTCAAAGAAAAAATTTAAATGAGTGAAATGAAAAAGTAAAATAGAAATTCTAGAATGTTCTTCCCACACCCTTGTGGGCCATCTGGTGTGCAGCTGCTTTGGGAACAAGAGCTTTAGCAACCCCTTCTCCAGCCCTCATTCCCATCTTCATTAGAGCCCAGGCAGTTGGTCATCAGTACTTGCTTTGGACCTTGACTGGCAGCTCTGGGAGCCGTGGGTGAGGGCACTGACCTGGTCTCCAAGGCACACACTGGGATGTCCCCTCAACGGGTACTGTTCTGTGCACAGCGCTGCTTCCCCACTGGACAGTACAGCCTTGCCCGCAGGACACCGCCTCAGCCTTCTCTACATCCTCCATGTCTAACGCTATGCTGCTTACACAGAAGGTCAGCGCAATTTTGCCGAATGATACTCTCCAACTCCAGCAAGCTCTCCAACTCCCAGGTCTCGCCAACCTCTGGAGAAAAGGCAGAGCTATCCAGACAGACAAGCTGAGAAGGTAACAGAGGCCCAGGCCGAAGCCACACAACTTTCCCCTCCCTGCTGGCTACCTCTGGGGTTCTTCTGCACAGTGCATCTCCTAGCTACCATTTCCCATCAGACTGTCCACACGGAAATTTCAACATAATTAGAAGCTAAACACTAATTTTTTTTAAAAAAGAACCAAATCACCTTTAGAAAAATATGCCTGTGTCTGTATCTCAAAGTAAGTTTCAGATAAAACCAATGAGTTCTTGATAGTTCCTTCTAAAACTAAGAAGGGCCTTGAGAAGTTCTCTAACTACTTCCACATTCAAAACAAATTTTAATGATTTTCCTGTTTTCTTTTCTGATTATAGAAGTATTATACGCGCGCACACACACACACACACATACACACACAACACTTGAGAAACACGGACAAGCACAAAGAAATAAAAATAACCTAGAATCCACTAAGCTGCACCCATAATTTGCAGCAAAGCTTTTATATTCAACTTCGGGTGTAGGGGAGAAAGGCTAGAACTGAGAGATGCAAGAAAGAAGGGAATTTTCCCATTGGCCATGCACACAAGAGGCCCCCTAAGTTTAAAGGGAACCACCACTATACGGGGAGAGCTTGGTGCCCAAGAGCCAGACACACGAGCTAGCCACTGGACAACATGAGCTTCTCCTGTGCAATGGTTAGAGATGTGAGATACCACATAAATCAATAAAACAGGTACCCCCTCCAGGAGATGTTTGAACATTCCTTTTGAGTCTTTGAGAAAGACAGCTAACAGAGAGTATATAATAATAGAGAAAATAGACATTAAAGCAAGGTTCAGCCATAAGGAAAAATGAGGTAGGCCAAAGTATCACTCCCAACCATTGGCTCTGAAAACAATAAGCCTGAATGAGTAAGAATAAGTGGGGAAAGCTCTTTAAGAGTAGATGTTTTTTCTATTCTATTACATACCACTAAGATTTGATGGCAAGACAAATGGCACTATATCTTCTTAAGCTGCCTTCACTTTTTGTTTTTGATAAATTTTATTGGGGAATATTGGGGAACAGTGTGTTTCTCCAGAGCCAGTCAGCTCCAAGTTGTTGTCCTTCACTCTAATTGTGGAGGGCGCAGCTCCAAGTCCAGTTGCCGTTTTTGAACTTGTTGTTGAGAGCTTGTGCTATAAACCAACTGAGCCATCTGACCACCCCTCTGGAAGCTCAGCAGCAGCTGGTTGCCTTCAATCTAGTTTGGAGGGCGCAGCTCACTGGCCCATGTGGGAATCGACTGGGAACCTTGTTGTTCAGAGCTCACGCTCTAACCAACTGAGCCATCCGGCCACCCCTGCCTTCACTTTTTGAATCTAATAGTTCAGAATACAGTTTCAAGATACAATTGCTATTTTTCCATTCATTCTTGCATTAAATATAATGTTATTGAATGTCTACCACATGCCAAACAGCATGCCAGCCACTTAGAATACAAAGCAAGTGGGGCATGGAGCCTGTCCTCGGAATGCTCAGAGTCTCATAGAATCAGACAGAAGACATGGCAACAAACTGTGTCAGGGACTCCCACTGTGGGTGCCGAGAAGGAAGCAGGAGGAGGCAGAAACACTGTACCAAGAGTGAATATTGTGCAAACCGTACCAGGTGTATTTTTAAATGTTGGTTCTCTGGGAAAGAATGGTAACTGTGATAGGATCATGCAGCCATCACTCCTCAGGCCTGGTGGGAGGGTGGGTCTGTGGGGACAGAGCCCCAGAGAGTAGTTTACAGGCTCTCGGCCTCACGTGGAAGGGTGCTGGCTCGGGTGGTGAATGGCCGTCAGCTGTGGCTGATTGGCCGTCGGCTGTGGCCGGTTAGCCAATTGGCCGCTGGTATAACTGCTGCGACTACGGAGGGCCGAGGATTGCTGAGGAGCCGAGCAGAGCCAAAGAGAGCTGAAGAGGAGAGCCAAGAGAGAGGAACAGAGGAGAGAGTGGAGAAGAGTCGTCGGTCGGTCGGTTGGCGGAAAAGCGGACGGCAGGTCGGCGTCCGGTGGGCCCAGCCTCCAGTGAGACTGTGGTGGTATGGCTCCCCTACCTATGGCTCCGTGGATGTTCCTTGTTGGCCTCACCGTATCCTGCGTTCTTATGTGGGGAGCGGGACCAGAGACCCCACAGGCTGCCCCGCACGACAAATGGCGCAGCGAGCAGGGTCTCCCGCATGACAGGGTCTGTCACAGGAGGGACATCCTGACCATTACACTCTCCATAGCATCCAGTCCGGCCTACTACACTGAGGCAGCAAAACCTCCTACATGTACCTCAAGGCGCACCAGTTCCTGCCCCTCTTCTGCTGCTCTACCTCCTGCTGGGGCCGGGGGAGGGGGGGAGGGAGGGCGAGGTGGGGGGAGGGGAGCCGGCGACAGGCCCTGGCTGCTTTCTCCCCTCTGTATTCTATTGATTCTGCCATACTGGCCCAAACAAATCAGGGCCAGGCATCCGACAGCTTGAAATAGCAATGGACAGAGCCCTGAGGAAGAAGGCTGTAGGACGGACCAGCCACCATCCTGGTCAGAGACTGCGGAAGGCCCCTCAGTACCGTATGTGTGTGAGTGGGACATCCACGTGGCCAGAAAGGCAGGGAGAGAGGCAGGAGCTGACAGAAGATGAGACTGGGGCATCTGTAAGTCGCATTCGTTCATTAATTTATGCAGCCATTCGTTCAACAAGCATTTGTTGGGCACCCAACACTGTTTAGCACTGTTGAATCACTGAGGATAAGACAAGACAGACGGCATCTCCAGTACCTGACATCAAGCACTTTGAACGTGGGGAGAATAATTCAGCGTAAGCACATCACTCACTCCTGGGGAGTCATGGAAGGCTTCAAAGAGGAGACATCCAAAACGTAAAGGACAACAAAGTCTTAGACAGATGAAGGCCCACCAAAGCCCATGCACAGGGGGAGGTGAGATCGAGCACATGGCAGGAGCGGGCACATGCCAGCATGTCTCAGCGAAGCAGACTGGCCGGTCTCAGGCCACACACCTACACTCCTGCAGATTACTTCAAAGCCCTCGACAGTGGGTTGGACCATATGAAACTGCCACTTTTCTAGATCAAGACTGGCCTAACATCAGTAACTTCATATGGTTCAACCTAACAGCTTCCTTGGATAATGTATCCCCTGACCATATCCCCTCCTAAATTAGTTTCTCTCCAGAACAAAACACAGAGGCCTGGGAAACAAGAGACTCAGAAGGACCAGAGCCCGGCGGTGATGGGTGGTGACAGATAACACTCAAGGCCACACAGAGGCCACATGGGAGCATGCCAGGAGCCACCGTGACACTCTCGGGCTTCACCCTTAGGACGATGGGGATATGCAAAGCAGGTCTGCGTTTTAAGATGGCCGCTCCAGACCACCTGTAGAAAGGACAACACTGGAGACAGAAAAACATCAACAGCAGCTATTCCAGACACTCAGTGAGAGAAGACAGACCCACATGAGCATGGTGGGAGCAGGCGGGCGTGAGGACACTCGAGAGGCCACATTGGCAGGACTCAGTAAGCGACTGTCAGCGGGAGGTGAGGACAAAGGATGAGCATGAGTCCATAGTCCTGTGCCAGCAGCAGGTGGAAGGGTGACAGACCAGGTGGCTGATGGCCATGCCTTGGGCTGGACACAGAGCAGAAGAAGTGGGCTGGGAGGGAAGAGGATAAGTTCTGGGTATGACTGCTCCATCAGCTGATGACAAGGACAGCGAACATCAGAAGATGCAGGAGGCCACAGGACCAAACACTCGCTGACTGCTCATTACGTGCGTGCTCTAAGCACCATGTTTAATAAAATCCATGCACCGACCCGAAGTAGGTACCCTGCCTTCAGTCTTCCAGCAGAAGAAACTGAAGGTGACCGCTACCTGAAGTTAGGTAGGTGATCAGACCCTTGCTCTTAGAACTTCAGCCTGCTAAGATAACGCTGTTGGCGCACGTACTGCTTCTCCTTCAGAGGTGTTAGGGGGCTGCCTTGCTGAGCTCTGCAAGCAGGGTACCGGGAACGGAGGAACGGAGGCGTGCATGGTCCTTATGGCCAAAAAATGGTAGCTGGACGTAAGATCAAGGGGGACGTGCCGAAACCTGCCTTGGAGCATGTGGGAGGGGAGGAGGCAGACTCAGGGCACTGCACCTGCCCCAGGTGAGCCTCCTGCTTTCTAAGGAGAAGCCTTTCTTTAGAGGACGCCTTCCACCTCATACCTCCCTTACCCCACACCCTCCACTGACCACCTTCGTCATAGTTCCCTCCCTGTGTGGGGCACTAAGGCAGGTAAATTATCAGCCAGTGGCTGAAGGAACCCACTCTCCCAGCGTTAGAATAAATCCCGGGTACCCTGCTTGCAGGGCTCAGCAAGGCAACCCTCCTAACATCTCTGAAGGAGAAGCAGTACATGCGCCAACAGCATTATCTTAGCAGACAAAGGTCTGAGGCACAGCCTATTTAAAGAGTTATTTAACAATTTCCAAAATAGTAGCAAAACAGTCTCCATAAAGCTCGACGACTCCCAGGGAGCCAGCACATCTGACATGCTCAGACTTGTTTCCTTAATTAGAAACAGATCCTAGGGGCTGGCGTTTATTTTCATGAGTACAAATCCACAAAAACCAGAAACATCTTGACAGGCTGCAGCGTCCCTAACATTTCTCAAATCTGAATTCCTAATTGGGTTAACAAAAAAAAAAAAAAAAGGCAACCAGGAATTTTCACGCTGGTTTTGATTCAGGATTCAAAACAGAGCCTACAATGTACGTTTCTATATTGTTCCAAAATTGGTATGAGCTGGGTCAAAATCCATAAGACCCCCTCCAGACATAAAAAGAAAACCAGACCAAGGCATGAAGTCTGAATTTAAGAAACCAAAGAAGATTCTTTTTTTTTTTTTAAAGGAGGGTGCAGCTCACAGTGGCCTATGTGGGGATGGAACCAGCAACCTTGGTGTTATTAGCACCGCACTCTATCCAACTGAGCTAACTGGCCACCCCAAGACTCTTCTTCTTATGGAACACAAAAACTACCTGCAGTTGGCCCCAGGTACTTTCAAACATCTTAATCCATTAACTTTTTATAAGACGAGAATAGGGCTAGGAGATGTTTGTATGATACCTGCTTCTTCCAAGATTCAAAGGAGTCCTTTTGTGTGCTTTGTTTTGTTAATTTCTTACAAAATCAGCTGGCCTGCTCTGCTGTCTCTAAATGCTGTGATGACACAGAAGCCACACGTGCCTGTAACAAAGGGATTAGTCCCCGTACCTGCGCAGCTTGTCCTCCAGCAGCTCCGTGTACTTCGAAGCGTTCTCCTTCACACCGGTTCCTGCGAAACAGAAATCCAAAGTTGATGAAACTGTAGCCAAAGACTGAACACAACCCAGAACTGCTCAACTAAAAGCCAAACACCGAAGGATCGCAAACACTGATAATGCCAGCGTTCCGTACTTGGGAAACACTCGGACCCACTGAGGTGTCTGCCTGGAGAGACGTGTGGAAAGGGCCTGAGCCCCCAGTGTCAATGCAGGAGCAGGAGCCGTGCTCCTCGGGGTCTGGCATGGACCCCGGTGCTCTGGGCCTCGCTCCCTTCCCACCTGGCAGCCAAGAGCTTGGTTGGAGAGTGAGAGAGAGCTAACAAAAGGGAACAGCTCCCGTGGTTATTATAGCTCAACAGATCAAAGAGGCACTTGACTAATAAAAAAAGATTTGGTGCATTTGGGGCAAGTTCAGATACCCTCTGTTTCCTCCTCTGAGGAATGCACAGGGCTTCCTCTCCAGGTGAGCGCTGGCAGAGACGGGAGTGAAGCCCCAGAAGAGCGGGTGGCAGCAGATGGGCCTCCATCGGCTGTTTGTATCATTACTATTACTATTGTTGTTATGGCATTTATCGTTCTTTTATTTCGGCCTTTTTCTCAGATGTAATTGATGCTGAAGGGCTCATTAACATTCTTGAAAGCAGAAGCCATGCTTCCTGCTTCTCGGTCCAGAGTCTCTGCCTGGCGGACTCTCAGGATCCTGTTTCAAATGGTCAACATGTATGTGATGGGGCGAGTGACAGAATCTAACATTGATTTCTCACTGGAGCACATAGCAACATTTTCCATAAATTTTTATCCTAATCGATAATTCAAAAATGTCCCTATGAGTCTGATGAAATTAAAAAATGACCAATCTACCCAGCAATACCATTTTCAGCATACTCAAGGAAGGCAGGGGAAGGTGAAGTGGAAGTAGGTCTAATAGGTTTTGCTGCCTTGTGTCTTTTGTTGGCATAATAACAGGACAGCAATATTTGTCAGAAAATTGGTACAGGAAAGGAGAGACAGCCAGGACGACCTTGCGTGAGACTGAATGGAGCAGTGACTCTGAAACTGCAGCCCACCAGGCTCCACTGATAAGGACAGCACCCTGAAGCCAGGACAGCACGAGCATAGGTTTGAAGCTGGAAGCCAGAGGGACCTCACCAGTTCAGCACCCATCACGAATGTTGCCGAACAGTAGCCATTTTGTTGGAATTTTCTAAAATAAGTACCAAGTGAGGCCTGACCTCGTTTTACAAATACTAATCATCAGATTTCAAAGGTCATTATTTAAGGATCGATTTAGGCAAGATTAACTCTCATTAGTAAAATTTTCTGGAAGGAAGATGTGAAAGACAAAAGAGAAATTTTAGAATTCCAAGAAATTTTTGAGCATCTAAAGTTATTATTCTTCTGTTGAGTTAATGACAGAATTTCTGTTTATTTGGGTGATTAAACTATATATGAAGACATTAAGTAGGACCCAGGGAAGTGAACACCACAGAAAAATCAACTTGCACTTAGATTGTCTTGATACCGTGTTTCCCCGAAAATAAGACCTAGCCAGACAATCAGCTCTAATGCGTCTTTTGGAGCAAAAATTAATATAAGACCCGGTCTTATTTTGCTATAATATATGACTGAGTCTTATATAATATAATGTCAGGTCTTATATTAATTTTTGCTCCAAAAGACGCATTAGAGCTGATTGTCCAGCTAGGCCTTATTTTCAGAGAAACACGGTAGGTGGGATGGAATAAGATTGCGTAGGACTTTGAGAGCTGGCAGGATCCATCATATGAAATGCTACACAAGTCACATTTTACATCGAACGGCAAGATGGTAATAACAGGCATGAGCCCCAGCTGGTACCAAAGAGATCTTGACTGTCACCCTGGAAATCTAATGTGTGGAAATACAGATATCAAGAATGACATAAATTTAGCTAACATTTTATCGAGCACGTCCTGTGTGTCAGATACTGTTCTAAACACCGACTAACAATAGTACCTCTGAAGTACCTTTGAAGTACCTCTATTATTATCCCCATTTTACAGCTGGGAAAACATAGGGGCAGCGAAGCCACACAGTGAGTGAGGGGTGGTCCCAGGACCCACTGGTACAGAACTCATGACTTCAATTTTAAATAACATAGTAGGAGCTCAGGAAATGCACACTGAATAAATGCATATGAAATTTCAGCCACCAATGAAATGGAGGAAGTGTTCCAAGACACAGAAAATTCAGGAGAGATCAAAGACTGGGTTGTAAAAACTTCAAATTACAAAGAGCACTGGCAATTGTAAAGAAGAGCCATCAACAAATGAGAATTGTAGGGAAGCACTGTAGTAACATATCAGCATAAAACAAATGACCGTTGTGTAATAAATACAGTGCCAAAAACTGTATACACATTTTAAGAAAGGAAAACTGTATAATAAATTGTACTACCCAATATATACCGATAACAAAAGACGAATACAAGTCAAGTTTGACTTTGGCAATTGTAAGAGGTATTCAAAGTGCTTGCCATCAGTGTCCAGACACTTCTGTTTATGGCAAACTACTGCTTGAGCAACGTTGACCAAAGTGTCCACTTGTATACATTTTTTTTGGCACCCCCAGTACATATGATATATCCATATGTAAAGGGTAAGGCCAAGGTGATTTCAGAATAGGCTGCAATGAGAAAATGACTAACAGTTTACTGAAGCTAATGTTCACATTGGTTCACTCCTCCCAATAAGATGTCAAATTCATATGGCTTTACAAACACATTTGTATTTGCATCTATAGATTTGCTTATTTCCAGCATTTTTCTGCTACCGCTATGTGTGGCAGTCCTCTAGATAGACCTCTCTAGAGCGGGTTCCTGAGTTCAAGGGGACACAGTCCTTCCCAGGCATTAGACGAGTCAGCGTAAGTCCTCCAGGGTTGGAACCCAAGAAATACACCATCACCGAATTAGCAATGGATTCACTTCTCATCGGGGGATATCGTTCAAGTGTTGGTATTAATTCTCTCTTTTCCTCTTATGTTGATAGAAGATTTGTAGAGAGAAGAAATATGACTAGCTGTGGGTCCTGCAGAATTAATGAACGGTGACCAAGGCCAGGCTCCTTTCGGGGTTTATATCTGACTCCCATTCTTAGACCCATCTAATGTTTCTTAAATGCCCACCACGGGCCAGGTTGTGCACTAGGCACTGGGGCCGCAGAGATGAACAGGATGCTGCCTGTAGCTGGAGAAGCCAGGCAGCCACAGGAACGAACGGCTAACAAACGCAAGGAGGCCAGTGTGGTGGCAGAACCTTACAGCAGCCATCATCTGGGGGCATCGCAGGGAGAGATTCAGCCCGGCTGGAGGCAGCTAGAGGATGCTCCCCGAGGAAGTGGCCCAAGCGGAGACTTAAAGCATTTGCCTGCGGGTGGAGCAAGCGGAGACATGGCTAAACCAAGCCAGCAGTTGCACATCAAATAAGAATGTCCGGCACTAATGTCCTGTCATTTTCCCTGCCCAATCATTTCCGAATCATTTTTTCCTATGCTTACACTAAGATTACTCAATGACCCCAACCCGAGGAAGATGGGTAACGACAGAAAACCAGCCGGTCCAAAAGCACAGGCTCTGAGCGTCCGTCACCACTATCCCCGCCACCCTTGGAGGTGGATGTAGAGATCAACTCCTTCGTCCAGATTTTCTCCTCTGGGCGACGGGAGTGGGGATGCTGCTACGGCAACTTCAGAGGCACCCAAAGGGCAGACAGTGGGGAAGCTTCCTCAGAGCTGCAGCATCAGCTTACGACTCCTGAATCCATGAAGAAAGCAAAACTAATTATTCGAACTATGTTTACACTTCTGCTTCCCCATTCTGTCTTGCGTGATGGTGTGTGGCTGCAGCTGGCCTGGCTCCGAGAGCCCTGCTCTACTGTCCTTGAACCCAGAGTGCATCGCAGGGACTTGTGAGTCATGACACTCAAGTCAGTAGAAAGCACAACTGCAAAGATGGGAAGAGCCAGCGGGCGGGAGGAAAGGAAGGAGAAATGAATAGAGAAGCTCTGGCAGGCTTAAAAACGTTTAATATCTAGTGAGTGCTCAAGCTACGTCACAGATAAAGCCTAAGCTTCAATTTCACCTGCTGTCTTGTCACCGGTTAATTAGGTGTCATCTGATACAGTAATTCTCACTTTCCCAGTTCAGACCTGCTCCCGCATGCAATCTCCCCATGCCCTTGACGCACACAGCTGAACAAATCAGCACTATTCAATGACAAAAAGATAAACCAGGCGCACACGGTATGGAAAGGAGGTCAGCAAAACGCTAACTGTCGGTTCTGCAGCCTCACTCCATAGCTCCCCGCAGCCCCTACTCCCGGGTCCCAGCCAGCCAAACATTTCCACGAAGTGAAAAGACAGGCTACCTCTCCCATCGCTCCCGGTCGACAGCGGGGAGCCTAGGTTTGCTTCCTTGCTTTCTAGCACATGTCACTGAAAGAGTTGTGACCTGGAGATTCATTTACAGAATTGCTGAAAATGTCTTTGTCTTGCCTGGGAGTGTGCATACACTCTGCATACACTCTCATTCACCTTATTTCCCTCCAACATGCAAGCACACACGTACACATGCACACTCACACACATATACACATGCACACTCATACACACACATATACACGTACACATGCACACACATACACATGTGTACATGCACACACATACACGTGTACACACATGTACACACACATGTATACACGTACACACACACTTACACTATTTACTTCTCTTCATACTTTTTGATAGGACAGGAGTAGAATTTGGAATTTTGTTTTTAAAGTGGAATAGTATTTTCGTAAACAATTTGTTTTAAAGAAAGAGCCCAAATCCACACTTGATCTTAAGCTAAGGAAAGTGAGCTCACACTGGATGCTCACATATGTGTGCATTATGGTATTCAATTCTCACGACAACTCTCTAAATCCCTTTTGAGGATAAGGAGGCTGAGGCTGAGGGAAGTTAATTCAAGGAGTAAATAAAAAATTCAGACCCAGTTCAGTTGTACACCAAAGCCTAGTTTTCTCAAATACTCAATACTGCTGCCCAATTATGATGAAACATAATTTATGAACTTGACTGAAGGAATTCTGTATTTCACAGAAGGAAAGAATTTACTTCTTCTAATACAGGGCTTTACATATGTAACTGTTAAGGTTTGAAGCTGGAATCCATTTGACATAAAAACATGCCAGGTCTGATGTCTGTCTGGGCTACTGCCTTGGAAGAGAGATCCTGGAATGTGGGCAGGAAAATTCAAAGTGTGCTCCAGGGCAAGGAACCGCCACCATTTTACGCTCCTCCGATCCCCAGCTACATGGCGCTTTCACAGAGGAGGTGCGCCCCCTACAGTAGCCTAGGAAGTAACTAGGCAGCCGGCCAAAAAGGCCTGCTCCTTGCACCCAAGGTGGCGCTAAGGAGGGGAGAGAAAGATTTTAGCCTCACGGAGGCCCTGCTGACCAGTCCCACGGCCATCGCACCTCCAGCAGAGGAGTCACCCACCAACACCCTTCCCTTTTGGGGTTCTGATCCCCCTCTCCCTGCCCTGCCCTTTGCCAGCGTGCCCAGCACGCACCATCTTGGCCGAGTCTGCCCCAGATCAGGGGTCATGGCCGTGAACCAGTCAGGCAGCTTGCCCTGGAGTCCTCAAATCTGCACTTACTGAACAGGACCTCGCCTCTCCAGTGCCAACACTGGAAAGTGAGGGTGGGCAGCTGCCTGTGGCCATGGGCCAGTTATGGCATGAGGATGAGGCTGACAGAGATCAACAGGGAAGAGGGAAGGAGAGTCCTGACAGCTGCCAAGTCCCAGCCCAGTGTCCCCTGCCTCTGGAGTCGTGACCGGGGTCAATACAATGTCTTTTCAAGAATCCTGAGACTCACGCTTTGCTCTTTCTGGCCCCTCTGCCTGGGAGACCCTCCTCTGCATCTGTCCAAGGTGTGCTCTGGGCCACGAGGCCCTTCTTGCCCTGCAGCCCGTCCCCAGGCTGCTCTCTCCTCTTCTGGGCTCCTACAGCCTTTCAGACCTTCATTTGGGTAGGCTTATCCTCTCTGCTCGGAGCATAAATTCTATCTCCTCTGGCCCTGAGAGCCCAGCACAGTCCTGGGCTCAGAAAGGATGCCTGGGTGCCCACTACATCATGTGACACCAGCTCCAAGCCCGGTGCTGTGCCAGCCGCTGGGGAAGCCATCAGGAAAAAGATAGGGTTTACATTCCTGAGGAATTGACAACCGGATGAGGGGACAGAAACCAGAACAGATTATCGGGATGACAAGTAACTGAGGTCAGCAAAGAACGGATTAGTGGAGGGTGGGGAAGAGGCCCAAATGCAGCCTGGCCTGAGGTAGAGAGAGGGGCCATGTGGGCTCCGTGGAGAAGAGGCCCACGAGCTGAGAAGGAAATGCATACAAGGGTATATTTTAGTTTCTATTACAAGCAAAGCCAAGAGGAAGGAAAAAGAGAGGGAGAGGTATCATAGGAGTGAAATGAAGAGAGATTTCGCAACTCCCATCTTTAAGCACTAAGTGATCAACGTGTCACCTGCATCGCAGAGCCACCAACGTCCCTCCCCACTGCTCCCGGGGCCGTTTGGCGAGCACCCACACAGTGCTTACATGTGGACTACACAGACTTTCAAATCTCTTACAGGCTCTGACGAAGTCCAAAGTGAACTGGCTTTTTCCTTTTTCTGGATAATGGCCAGAGAGGGGCCACCACTCAGAATGATGTGTCTGTCCCAGATTGAGGCGTGTAGATAAGAACCAGTCAGGTGGAGGGGAAGGACCTGGAGTTTGGTCCTTTTCAAGGCTCTGAATGAAGGCGTGCCTTCCCACCAGGACACGGTGCCTTCCTCTCAGGCACATGAGCAGCAGCCTCACCATCTCCTGGGAGCCCCTACTGTGCTCATGAGCCCAAACAAGCAAGAGGACACAGGCATATCAACAAGACCTCCCCAAGAAGACAAAATACCTGTGAATTGAACATGGAAGCCATGGTGAAAGTCATGGAGAACATGAACGATACATATTCTACACGCACTTTGGGAAGGTTCAACAGCGTTTTCTCATTGACCTATTTTCTCAAGAAGTGGGAAAAAGGCAGAATTGGCTACATCGAGGAACATAGGAGCAATTTTCCATTTGGGGACAATTTCACAAAAGTAGGGGTTTTAGTTGACGATAAGATCCCTTCCACCACCAGTGGCATCCCCCCAACACTCAGAGTGCCCACGCTCAGGCACATGCTATCGCCCCCACGTGGCCCCACGACTGGGCCACACGTGACAAAGCACATCTTGTAATGCCAAACCAATGTACCTGGACTTTCCTTCAACACACAGGTGATACATAGGTGACAAGATAAATACATTTTAAAAATTAACAGGAAAAATATGAATTGTTGCCGCTTCATCAGGAAAAAACACATGCCAGGTGAGAAAGAAACATGCAATCTAAAACCTTGCAGGACAACAGCCTGATGAAGCCTCTTGCTCCTGCCCGAAGCGACCGGTCCTCCAAAACGCTTTCATCCAGGATTACACTCAGACCTCGGAGGAGGCGCCCTGGCTCCAGGCCTCACACTGGAGCGCCCCCTTCTGGGTCCCGCAGACCGCCCCTGCCCACAGGGTCCACAAGACCGAGGGACATGCCCTTCCCGCGCCTGCTCCCCCATTCCAGTTTGTACTTTTGGGACCCAGGACACTGGAATTCCCCCCAGAGGTCCCTGGGCCCACTTCTTAAACTCAGAGAAGCCTCTTCCCAGCTTGGCGTCCTCAGGTGCACAGCATTGCTGGCATGTGTACCCCCGACTGGAGGGGGCCCAGGGTGGCTGTCTGCAGCGCTGTGTGGAAGGGTGCTGGATGGAGTTAGCAGCGGGGCGGTCCTCAGGGAGTGCTCTTCAGCTTAGCGCCTGTGGGAGTACGGGGAAGGGGCAGCACTGGGGTAGCTGCACTGTGCACCCCACAAATGCCTCAGCCCAGCCCACGGGGACGCTGGAGCCGGGCAACCCTGTGGAGCTGTAACAAGGAACCAAGCTTTTGTGCCCCTGCACTGACTGGGTGCTGGCCCCAGACGTGACCTTGGGCAAGGCTGTTTCCTTGAGCCCCAACAGTCCCTCAAAAGGCTGACGTCTTCCTGCAGCATCCAGAGGAAGCAGTGCCTCCTTCCAGAAGTGGGGCTGGGCAGTGCATTCCAGCCTCACCAGAGAGGGGTGCACAGAGCTTGGACAGGCAAGCTGGGGTGTCCACGCGCATGTATATGAGGTGCTCACCAGGAGAGACGACAGACATGGAAAAAAAGAGAGGCGGCCCCTGGGGGGCAAGCTGGGGGCCATGGCCTGCTCCCTGCCCTCCACCCCCCACCTCCATTTCCTGGCACAGAACCCAAGCGATCCAAGAATCCTAAATTTATACCTCGTTTCCTAGCAGTAAAGAAGTATACTTGTCAATGTGCTAATCATATTTTTATTTTCCGATGCTTTGACATCTGGGCCTTTCTGACTTCGGAGGGACTGCCCCTTCCAGGGCCAGCCAACTCACCTGAGAGCACATCTTCCATATGCCAACCCACCAACCCAGAACCATACCCCACCACCTCCGCCATGGTCCACACGCTCTGGGCCACTCTCCCTCCACCTTAGTCCCCCAGGGCAGGTCCCAGACAACCAGGGGCAGCCCTGTGCCCCAGAGCCCTGAAGTAATTCATACCAGACAGTCCTCAGCCTGCTGGCCCGGCCTCCCCTGTTCCTTCCACAGAAACCATAATCATGCCTCATGCTCACATTTCCCCTGGTTTCCTGTGCCTCATGACCAACGCTGATGCTTCCCTGGTGGCCCCTGTGGCAGAGCATGTCCCCTCCTCTTGGCACTGAGTAACAACTATCTTTTCAATGGCAGTCCTCTCCTGCACCTCTGCCTCAGCCCCACCTGCATGAGTGATGTCTCCGCTCTCACCGACATTCACAGTTAATTCCATGATGGAAAAGGGAACAAAAGAAACGAGCCTTATCAGCTAGGAACAGGACACTATGAGAGAGCTGGGTTTCAGCCTTATCAAAACAGTTGACAGGAAACATCATCCTGGACCTTTCACAGCTGGGAACAGTGTGTCAGGACACTGGCGAGGCATCCTGATGGGAGGAGCTTCAGGGCGGGAGGCGTTTCTGGGCTGTGAGTTGTCCCCCCTCCCCTAGAGTGTGGCCCCTGGCTGCACCTCTGAGGGCTCCAGCCTGGCGCCCTGAGCTGTGGTTTGGCATCTGGCCACTGCAGGTTCTAGTCCCACATGCAGAGCTGGAGGTGGGCAAGGCTGAAGACTGATGAAAGCCATTGGTGCTGTCTTCTCCAGAGCCAGTCAGCGGGGCCCCCAAGGGGAGGAGCCACACCTCCCCACCTCTGCACTCCCTTGCGAGAGAGCCCCCAAAACCCTGGTTGACACCCTTCGCTGGCTTCCCTTTGCCCTGGGAGAAAGTGCTGACCTCTCCACAAAGCTGCAGGCGCTGCGTGGCGGCCCTCACTGGTCTCCCCATCCACATCTTGTCCATTCGTCCCCTCACCCGGGTCTGGCCTCACGTGGTCACTGCCACCAGGGCCCCTCCCCAATGTTCCCTCCTTAGAGGCCGGTCCCCCTACTGTCTGGCTGCTTGCTACCCCTGATCCTGGATGTTTTCTCCGCAGGCCGTAGAGCATCTTATTTGTGGGTTATTCTAACGTGTTTCCCCGAAAATAAAACCTAACTGGAAAATAAGCCCTAGCATGATTTTTCATGATGACATCCCCTGAACATAAGCCCTAATGCGTCTTTTGGAGCAAAAATTAATATAAGACCCTGTCTTATTTTCGGGGAAACATGGTACCTGTGGTTGCTGCTGTCTTTTCTGATTTCATTTTTCTGTCTCTCCCATTCGAATTCGAGCTTCAGGAGGACCTCGCCCTGCAGTGGGTTGTTTTTAGCTCTATGACATAATGTCTGATTTAGCTTTGCTGGCCTTGCTGCTGTCTCACTACTGCTTCATAAAGCAGAGAATGGCACGTGGGGAAACACCCTGGCCCTGAGCACAGGCAGTGGGTGCTTTGGTGTCCCTGGGGAAGTGTGAGGGCTGGCTGACACCATGCCTCAGAGACAGAGGTCCCTGGAGCCTTATTTGCCCCACTTCACCCAGCACCTCCCGGCTGCAGGGAACCCTCCAACTCACTCCCCATATATGTGACATCAGAAGGTTTTGTACCAACTCCTAACCTGAGAGCAGGGATTCGGGACTGGGGGTGGAGAGGAGCCTTCCTGCCCACCAGTGTACATGGTGCCTGTGACAGCAGTGATTGTAAGTCAGGGGGCGCCTGCACCCCTGCTAATGCCCGTGTATTAATCTATCCCCACCTGCCGTCTACAGCGGGCATGGTGGAGACAGGGAAACATATTGGCTGGAAGCAGAAGAAAGAATGTTGAAACTCCCCGCCATGGGGGGAAAGCTGGCCACCGCCCCTCGTTGCAGTTGAGAGTATAACGCAGCAAATGTGGAGGCTGAATCTCATTTTGAGTCTTGGACTTGGAAACGGTATTTGGAGTAATGTTACTGTGAAAACTGAATTATTAAAACAAAGTGCAATAACATGTAGCATCTTCCCCCAGCTTACAAGAGTCCCCCTCCCTCCCTTCCCCCCTCCTTCCTTGTTTCTCTCCCTCC
The DNA here is from genome assembly GCF_036562045.2 of Rhinolophus sinicus. NCBI lineage: Eukaryota > Metazoa > Chordata > Mammalia > Chiroptera > Rhinolophidae > Rhinolophus > Rhinolophus sinicus. The sequence continues at coordinate 43,622,433 of NC_133761.1, read as the reverse complement.
CTCCCTCCCTCCTAAACACACCCTAAAGAGCACAAGATCCATGAGAATTTGAGAATAGCCTAACATGGATTTCAAGTAGAGTAAACTAAATGAGTCCAATTTTCTATGCCTTTCATTTTAAATTATGCGCTAAACGTCTAGAAGCGTCAGATGCAAGTGAGGAGGATGGGACATTTAAAATCTAATTTTCAAAAATTGGGTCCTAAGGCATAACAGTGAGAATGCATTTACACATATAATTGCGCCTGCAAATCAATGCTGGCAGAACAAGTGCCCTTCTTGCTGGTGAGATCGCCCCGCCTGGGCTCACGGTGCTCGGAAACCAGTTTACTTGCTCGGCGGGTACTGACTGAACCCCTACTACCCGTAGGTGCCAGCGGGAGCGCTTGGTGCTGAAATGGACAGCGTTCCAGAACCGTGTGACTCAGCGAGGGAATCGCACAGGTGAGGAGGTCTGTCCACAGGGAGAGAGAGGAGGAAAGAAGTCGAGACAGAACAGCCAGGGAGCACAAAGACAGGCGAGGACGTCCTGGGAGGGAACTACTAAGCTGAGGTCTGGCCGGCAACAAGCAGTGCGTGGGCGAGGAACCCCACGCAAGGCGCAGAAGTGAAGGGAGGAAGGGTGCTTGGCACTGAATGTAAGGAAGAAAGCCTTAGGAAGATGGGCAGAGAAGGAGGTATGGCCAAGCTAATAGAGATGGAGTGGTCAGAGAAGTAGCAGCACCCCCAGAAAGGAAGGCAAACGACAACCAGAGCATTCCCAAGTGGTCTACAGGACTGTGTGCCACCAGAAGGGCTGCAAACATTGCCTGCATTTTGCAATAGAAAGGATCTCCAAGGCTTTCACACACACGTGTGCACACACACACACTCAGAAATTCCCCTTTCACACTGTTTTTACAAGGCTGCTGTGCTTCCCCAGCCCCTCCCAGCAGCCCCACCCTGTTGGAACCACGTTCCCCTTCAGTCCAAAAGCGTTTCCTGCCCTCAGTGACCTCCTGAGTGCCTGCCAACTGCAGCTGGGACATCCTTCAGTCCACCCATTTCCACCCAGGACTGCCAGCAGAGCTGTGTGGAGGGGACGACGCTGCCACACTGACTGGGGGCCAGGACCTTGTCAGTCAAATAGACATGAGCCTGGTTTGAAATACTTGGCTTGACTTTCACCCCACATGCACATTCTCTGTCTCCTGGAACAAAATGCAAGTTACACACATGGAAGAAGCAGAGAAGGACCCGCTTGAACTAAATCCGCTGAGATTGAGGCCCAGATATGCAAGCGCTAAATGCCAATGAAAAGCTATTCTCCAATCCTCAACAATCTCCTGGTATTTGTTTTAAGTATTTAAAATGCATTCAACTTCACACTAAAATGGTTCATAAGTTAATGTCCTCGATATATAGGAGGAAGCAGGTATAAAATTATTGGCTTAAAATGATCCCAGTGAAACCATTTCTTCTGACAAGATCATAAAATGTGCTTTTTCCAGCAAGTCCTATCTACCCGTTTCAACCCTGTAATAAAATGGGACGCAGGTCTGATGGGAGACAGAGCCTGAGAGACTGCAAAGTGCAATTCTTACCTCTTGTTTTTACGTGGGAGAAGGTCGTGGTATCTATTTTTTTTTATACAAAGTGAGCCATTTCTCCTTACCATGGGACCATATTATAAATATATGACTTGGATGGTGATCCCTTTGACCAAAATGAAAAAGGAAAACTAGGAAGCCTACGTCTCATTTTTGATTTCACAGATAATATTGGAAAGGCCTCATTACCACCTCAGAATCCCATTAAAGTTTTAACAGGAAGTTTGTGTTAAAGGATTGAGAATGCATTCATTTTGTTTAAATATCAGGAAACAATGTGGGTGAAACGTCTGTTGGTTCTTTCTTTATTACAGGTTTCGAGGCCAGAGACATGATGGGGCATGGCCTCGGCCTCCAGTACGACGGACACAGGTGCCAGTTCTCTGAGATGACTGGTCAGCTTCTCTCGCCTGTACCATCTCATTATGCAAGTCTTCTTGCCATCTACCTTCCATCAATTCAAACATTAAAAAACCCACTCAAATGAAGAAGGCAATGCTGTCAGCCCACTGTTTTTCCTAGTGTGGGTGGAGGCAGTGCAGAGGGCAAGATCTAGCCCATGCAATTGCCTGAAGCCGCACAGTACCCGGAAACATGTCACTGGACTCCTGGACAGAACCCAGTGCTCTTTCCTCAGTGACATGCCCGCCTCAGTCCCTCTCAGCTGGGGAGTGAAAAGTAGCCACTGTGCGGGGTTGAAGAACTAAGATTCGGGGCCGGTGGGGCTGGATGCTGGGAGAACACCGGCAGGGTGTGGAAGTGGAGCCAAGTTCAAGGCGATCCTTCAACTTCCACACATCAACTGGATGTGGCCAATGACTGTTTTATTAAGTACAAATACTGGGGCAATTATTTTGAGTACATATTCCATTAAGTGTTGGGCACCGTACAATGAGACAGACTCAAATTAGCCAAAAGACCCCTATATATTTACATATACCCTTCTTGTATACCTTATTTTATGGGCAACTTGAGAGATTCTCAAGGGCTGTTTTAAATGTGCTAAATTTTTGCCTTAGCTTTACCTTTAGAACCCAACCCCTCTATAAGGTAACCGGCTCTATATGGCTGCCCATTTCATACCAGGTTTCTATAGGGATGCAAGCTATTTGGGGTGTTTTCCTGGCTTTCCTCACTGATTGTGTTCCGTGAAATTGGCTATTGTTGGGCAATCCTGTATCGCGTGAGAAGCACAATATGTGTGTGCATGAGACATCCCCAACCTTCAGTCTAAACTTTCCTGCTTTGGAAAATTCAGGATCTGAATCTTGAGAATGACTTTAATAAAATTTACTATTCCCCTCCACCCCTCTTTGTGAATTTATTTCCTTTGTATTCATGAGGTTGTTGAAAAAAATCTGTGTTAAGAAATGTGAGGGGGACCCACCCAACACTGTTCCCAAGTGACTTGGCTTCCCCTGGTCAATGGCACTTGCATATGAAACACTCAGGACCTGCCGTGGTCCCCTGAGGCTCGGCTTAGCGCTCCCCAGAAAGCATGGAGAACACACTGGCTCATCCTGCTGTGTTAAGGTGTCGGAAGTGTCTTCAATACCATCCTTCCTTGTCCCATTTTGGCACGCGCTCCAGCCCGTGCCATGAACGCAGACATGTACCGAATCCCAGATCCACTTCCAAACATGGAAAATGAGAAAAACGATTCCTATGTGTGAGGTTACAGTGAGAATCAGAAATAATAAACACAGAGCAGCTACTAATAGTACCCTAGCTAATTACTTCTGTCATTGTATAGTCCTAATACTAAATGTGGGGCAAACATTTGTCTTAATCTGGATCTGTAGTTTCCAAGAATTTTTAAGTAATGGCATTTCCTCCAAGTACCTTACCGTTTAATCAGATGGTCCTGATTATGCAGGCTTAAGAGAAGACAAGACGCTCATAGTCATTCGGTAGGTTCTTTGGCAAGGTCGCCATTTCCCAGGTAAGGCTACCACTCTGCATAACTTTAAGGGCACCATTCTCAAGGAATACCCTGCCTGATGGACACCGATTTCATAAGCCCTGTGCTTGCAATTCAGGAGATTGCCACCAGGTGTCAATAGTGCTGAGCAATAACCACATGGTACAACTAGTCTGGCTCCTCAAAGGTCACGCTGGAACTGGGCTACACAACAGAACATTCCCTCGATGGGCGATAAGGTCACTGTGTGTCAGAACAGCACAGACATTCTGTTGCTCTGGAAACACTTCTTAGCAGACTATGGTTCGTTCGTTCACTCACTCTTATTCACTGAATCAACAAATATTTATTGACTCTGCCAGGAACTGCTGGGTCAAGTTAGAGGTTTGTAAGCAAACCCTGTCCTGGTCACTATGTCATGAGCAAGTTCTTAAGGCACTTTCTGTAGATCTGCATGAGACACAAATGCATCAGGGCAGAGAGCACTGTGTGGCCCGCACACTGCTCTGGTGAGGTCCACATGGCTCCCTAACTGGCTCTCAGCATCCTGCGCAGTGCTGGCTGGTCCCGGCTTCTGTTACGTGTGGGTCCACCGGGAAAGCAGGACACCTGAAAGCGGGTGGGGTGTCCTGGCTCCACTCTGGGCAACCAAGGGCCACCTCACCCTCCTGGGGTCCCTCCCAGGACTTGGCCAAAGTGGGTCTGAGGCACAGCCTGGTCTGGGAACCGGTATGCAGAGGAGACCAAAAGCACAATGACCTAGGGGAAGCACCTTGCCTCGCATGAGTTCATCAGATGATGCAGAACATGACGAGAGTAGATCCGAGTGGAAGCCAGGCCTCTGCTCACCAGTGAACCCCTGAAACTAGACTTGCGTCAGGCTTGCAATCACCCACGTCTAGTTCTCAAGCTGTCAGCACTATGTATGACATCATTCTGTTTCCCTTCTGCCAAAGAGCTGCGGCGAGCAACAGCCTGGATTTCCTGTGTCCCCTCGGTGCCCATCTGTGCTGATGGGGCCCTTCTCTTTCAATACCTTAGAAGTCATTTTCCCCTAGGAATATGTTGTTATACATGGTGGTTAGGACATCAGACCAGTTCCCAAAACCTATTGAAGGCTGAGCAGACCACATGGTCTAGTGGCTCAGAGCGCTGCTCTGGAGACTCCCGGCCTGGCTGAAATCCTAGCTGTCACTTTCTGGCTGTGAACTATGAGTGACAGACTGAACCTCTCTGTGCCTCAGACTCTTTGTCTAAAAGTGCATCAAAATAATGACAGCAATCTCACAGTGTTATGGTGAAGATTAAATGTGTTCAACACGTGCAAATCCCTTAGAGCAATGCCTGGCACACATAAACACTCAGAATACGTTAGAGATAAAAGAACACTGGGGCAGTGGCTGGAAGGTCCCCAGGGGGCCATGGGTTCCCCGGAGAACTCCAATGGCGACCTTAAGCCACCACTAAACTTCTCTGGCCTGGCATCTCCTACCTGTAAGTCGGAAGGGTTAAATTATGTGATCTCTGAGGTCCTTCCAATTCAAAAGCCAAAAAAAAAATAATATTAGGAAAACTTTGTCAATTTGTTTCCTGAAACTCTAATCACTACTGTACCCCTGCATATGATATAATGTGTATGTCATGCAACTGCAATTGAAAAATACATTTTAAACAATTTTTTTCAATGATGTTGATAGTGACAGCCTGATTGATGTCACAGTCCTTGGCTTGTAACAGGTCCCAGAAATTTCTGGGCAAACTCTCACATGGGGCTTGATTCCAAGGCCTGCAGCTGGCCCCATGGGCTCCCCTGTCACCCAGACTCCTGGCACCATATCAACAGCCAGGTTTGAGCAACAGTGCCCCCTGCCACCCCTCACCAAGTGCCACATAAAAATGACAAGGGAAGGGGAAATCAGAAGTAGCTCTCATTCAAAAGAAAAAAAATGGTGGAACGCCATCTTTTAAGAAGATGACCAAACCCTGTCCTGGTCACCATGTCATGAACAAGTCCTTAAGGCACCTTCTGTAGATCTGCATGCGACACAAATGCGTCAGAGCAGAGGTGGCTGTACAGCGTGCACACTGCTCTGCCTAAGGTCGTGAGCACTTGCGGGTTTCAAGAGAAAGCCAGGCTCACCCTTCCATTGTTTCTTTCTTCCCATCTGGTTTTTCCATCCCTTTTCTGCCCCTGAACACGTCGAGCCGCACTGAGCCCACAACCCAGATGGGCTGAAGCAGCATGCGCAGAAAGCAGGCTTGCTGGTCCTCGGCACCTCCGCTAGCCTCCGCCAAGAAAGGCTGTGACGTGCACACGTGGAGCGCGGGCCTGTCTGTGCTTGAAGCGGAGGACGAGCTCCGCCGGCAACACAGCGGTGCCGCGAGGGCTCATTAAGCCTGGGAACAATCACAACACGGCGGCAGACTAATAGACGGCAGCATGAGTGATTGAAGCGATTTTCGAAGTCTCAGGGTTAAAAATACATTCTTTCTGCTGTGAGATTGTGTATTGTGATCAAGACTTCTTGGGGACAGGATTTCCATATTTTGTCTGGCGTGGGGGAGGAAGGATGAAGAGAACAATAACGTGCCTCTGGGTTGGCTCTGCGAGGAGTTAACACGTTGCAAACACAGGAGGGCACAGCGTTGCTCACTGAGGACACGGATGCAGAAAACAACCAAAGGGTCGTGTCCAAAGGCCACTGTCCTTTAATGGCACCTTTACCTGTATCTCAAGAAGCTTTATAACCATCTCACGCCGACCTCTGCATGTGCCTCGCCTCTCCACTTTAATGCCTGGGAGCAGAGAGCAAGTCTTACATGTACACCATCCTACGTCTTTCAGAGCCTTTCACTCAATAGATGCTTTCCCTGACTTAGCTGAATAAGCACAAGAACGGAATGTCAGAGGCGTGACACAATCCCCCTACTCCCAGGCAAAGTTCCCTCCACCAGACGACGTGCTCCGTGCAGGGGGAGGCTTAGACACAGACTCAGGAGGGAACTAGGACAGTGAGTACCTGGGTCAAGCAGGCAAGACAGGTCCCAATATGGGCCTGGAAGGGGCAGGACCTGGGACTATACCCTTGAATTTCAATCAGATGGGAGACCAACCAGCTATAGTTGTAGGGAGGAACCTGTCTGCTCAACAAAGCCTATTACCCAAGGGGTCTGGCATTGAAAGCAATGGGCTGCTTGCTCCTTCTCTCTGTTCCCGGAGAAATCCATATGTAACTCTCATCACATTTTATCAGGGCTACTCTTGATTTGTATGTCCTCTCTACCACTTAGCTCCTTCACATTCTAAGTGTTTGGTCACCCATGAATGGAGCCCAGGGGAAGGTAACCTGGGAGCAGGGAATGTTGCCAATGCCGGCAGGGGGTGGGGGGTTTCCGGGAAGCCTGGCTCCACAAAGAGGCAGAGCAACAGATATACCATAGTGACACAGCAAAAGTGACACAGGTTCCCTGATTCTTGGGGCACTGGACACGTTACCAAGAGGGGATCTGATATCCAGAACATGACAATATTCCAGCTGCCTCAACTACCCTGAGTAGAACCTTGATCTTGGGGAAATGGAAGCGTCCGGTTTTGTGTCTCTTTCGGCAACAGAAACAGCCTGATGACAGTGTGGCCGGAAGCGTTACACACACATGCCCCGAGCTCTGCATCACGCTTAGTTTTGGACTTACAGCACCAAAGGGCTGTAAATGGAGATCCTGCGGCCCCATCCAGCAGGGCAGAGGTCCAGACAGGGAATGAGAATGCCGGACCTGCCCATCCTCTGTGTCTCGAAGGAAAGCGGAGTCTCCTTAGCAGCTGGAGAACAGCTTGTCAGAAGGACAACCCACAGGCTATCACCCAAAGGCTGTGGGGTTAGGTTACCGAAGCCACAGCAGCAAAATCATTCACCATTAATGTCACGCTGAAAAGCATGGTGCTTAAACACCATTGTTGTACTCTCTGGAATTTGAAGTAAAACTTCCAGGAAACCAAAGGACTTCTGAGAAAAGCACATCCAGTGATGGAGACGATGTTAAATCCCCTGGGAAAGCCTTGTTCCTCGAAGCTGGCCTCCCTTAAAGGAGGTCACGAAGGGAGCATGGGAATTAATTCACATTTGAACCCTCTCCTCACCGCAGCTTTCCATCCTTAGATTTTAGTGGAGGACAAATGTCTTCCACCACCTTCAATGTAAGGAGCTCTCTCTCTTGTTCCCCTGGGATGCTCCTACTGCAGGTACAAGTGTGATCACTCTCTCCATTCGGCCTGATCTCTTAACATTCAGTCTCAAAGGCAGCCACTGAAACTGGGCCAGTACAGATATGAGAGCCTGATACCAAGCACCAAGGTTATAAAAGTTGTGAGTCATAATGGCTACACATCCAGAGCCAGCTGTCCTGTGTCATGAGCACACAAGCCACCGGGAGAAGGAACGCATGGCTAACGCAGGCCCCAGTCAGAGTCTGTCACACTGATGCTGTAATACATGGTCTGGCATTCAGAATTCTGCTCTCCCGAATTTTATAATGCATCCTGTACTTCAGGAAGATAACACACTGGTGCCTTTTCCACAAACCCACTTTTGACATGGTTTTGGATTGCAGAGACGTTTTACCGATCCAAAGGGTATTAATGTGCTCATTCCCACAGAAGTATCCTGTTCTAAGTCTGTCCACACCAGGCCCGTAGAAGTTTTACTGTCAATAAGTTAGGTGACAGTGATCGCCAAGGGTTGGGAATGTTTTTGGAAGTGGAATAACTGACTCCCTGCAGGAGCATGGCCTCGCGCTTCTAGCCACTGTCACGAATGTCATAAAAGCCAGCGTTCACTGAGTGCTTATTACGGGTTTCCGCACCACACACTGCGTGGCTTAAAACAACAGGCATTTATTGTCTCAGAGTTCTAGAAGCCACAAGGCCAAAAGCCTGGTGTGGCAGGGCTGGCGCCCTGTGGAGGCCCTGAGGGACCACCGTTCCAGGCCGCTCTCCTGGCTTCCAGTGGTGGGTCAGGACAAGGTCAGGTTGGGATGGCATTGTATATGGTGAGCTTATTCATATAACCTTGGTGCCCCTCAGCTTGCATGTGCCCCCGTCTTCATATGGTGCTCCCCTCTGAGTGTCTCTGTGCCTCGAATCTTCTTCTCCTTTCTCTGAAAAGGACACCAGTCTTTGGATCCAGGGCCCATCCTCAATCCGGGGTGATCTCAAGATCCTTAAATTAATTATATCACCAAGACCCTGTTTCCACATAAGTTCCCATTCCCAGGGACCAAGGGTTACAACTTGAATATGCTCCTGGGGGGACACAGTTCACCCCCTTACAGGTGTAATAGGAGGCACTCTGCATGTGTCATCTCCTTGGCAGATGCCATCTCTGAGGCCACCCTGTCCCCACCTCCATGACTCCTGCAGTTCCCTGCAGTACCCCTGACAGCGGCCAGTCCGCTGCAGTTCAAGGGACCTCTGTGACGGAAGCGGCCAGTGTCAGGCTGCCTAGTGGACCCAAAGGCTCCCAGGTGCACAACATCACCATGGAGTTGGCCATTCTGTTATCACCATTTTCCAGATGGAGACACTGAGGCCAGAGCAGTCCGTGCCTTGGCTCAGGTCATACACACAGTGAGCCAGGATCTAGGGCCCGCATGCTCTTAACCGTGCCCGTTCTGATTCTACAGGGACCACGCAGGGAGGAGGTGACATTTCTGAAGAGTTCTAACGTCCCTCCGTGGCACCCTAACGATGAAGCTCAAAGTGCCAGAAGAACCTCGCCATATACAATGCCGTCCCAACCCGACCTTGTCTGTGAGACAAATGCTGGGCTCACTGGTGCCTGGCCAATAATCGGAGCAAAGGAATCATTAAAAAACCCTTTTGCAAATATCCCTCTGTTGTATCAACAGAGCAGCCACTTCCCTCCTGTGCTCGGCCATGACCACCCTCTCTTGCGTCCCTAAGGAGAAGGACTCCCTTCCTGTCTTCCCTCAGATTAGTAACATGGCCACATTATCCCAAGTTCACCTATGCGGACTCATTCACACCCACCCTTCACACACTGTGCTGAACACTTCACATGTTCTGACAGCTTTTTCCAGGAAAAATGTTTCTGTGTCCTCACTGTGGTGCTCAGATGCGCCTTCTCTGACAGGAAGGCGCCTTTCCTCCCCGGCTCTAGCCAGAGAACAAGCACGCAGGCTCCCTGTGAATGCCGCTGTGTGCTCTGCGAGAAGGGCCCAGGGCCGTGTGGGGGCTGTCATCCTCCCAGGACAGGTGCACAGCTTGGGTGGGGGGCCCTCCAACTCCCTTTCCTCTCCTTTGGGGTTGACCGTTGCCCTCACTCATTGGGGGAAAATCCATGATTACATTGTTATGCAGCTTTCAGGGGCAAAAATGAGACATTGGAATAAGCGACAACCAGGCCCATAATACAGACAACGTGTTAAGTTGTGTGACAGTCCAGGGGTGACTGCTGTCCCCGCAGCCCGAGCAGGGGCCCAGGGGATGAGAGCAGCCCGAGGGTCCTGGATCTCAGATGGGCAGGACTGCCAGATTGAATAAAATATAGGGTGCCCAGTTCATCTGAATGTCAGATCAGTAATGAATAATTTTTAATATAAGTATAATCCAAATTTGCATGGGACATACTTATACTACAGTGTCATTCACAATCACCCACGCTCACACCGTAGCAGCACTGTTCACAATAACCAAAAGGTGGAAACAACCAAAGTGTCCACTGATGGATGGATGGATAAGCAAAACCTGGTCCTTCCATACAATGAAACATTACTCAGCCTTAAGAAGGAAGGACATTCTGACACAGGCTACTACATGGGGGAGACCTGAGGACATGATGCTGAGGGAAATAAGCCAGTCACACAAGGACAAATGCTGTGTGATTCCACTAATATGAGGTATCTACAGTAGTCAAATTCATACAGACAGAGAATAGAATGGTGGTTACCAGGCGCTGGGGGAGCGGAAAGAGAGAGGGGTGGGTGTTTACTGGGGACAGAGGGTCAGTTTGTGAAGATGGGAAAGTTCCGGAGACGATAATGATGATGGCTGCACAACAATGTGAACGTACTTAATACCACTGAACCGTATACTTCAAAATGGTTAAATGGTAGATTTTAAGTTATGCATACTTAGCCATAATAAAAAAAATATTTAGTTTATCTAAAATGCAAATTTAATTAGGTGTCCTGTGTTTTGTTTCCTAACTCTGGCAGCCTTATCCCCAAGGGACACTTGGCAAGGTCTGGAGATAGTTTTGATTCTCGGGACTGGGAAGTGGGTATTCGCGGAATCTAACAGGTAGAAGCCAGAGATGCTCCTAAACCACCCGCAACACACAGGACAGCTTCTAACAACACACGATCTGGTCCCAATGTCAGTTGTGTTCCCCTCCCCCTGCCTCCACTCCCAGCAGGGAAGCCTGGCCTGGGGCCTGGAAATTTCACTTCAGCCACTGAGTGCAAACAATAGCTTCCCACAGGAAAGCAAAAGTACACAAACCTTATTTGCATTAAGACCCACCTGAAAATTATTTTAATCATTTTACACATTCTTTGTATACACAAGCTTCTGTTTGTGAGAAAGACAGAAATAGCTATTAGACATCACCCGAAATAGATGCCCTGATGACTCATTTTGACTCATTCCACAAAGATAAGAGTTTATCAGAAGGTCTTTCTGTCCAGTCCCAGCAGCAATATGCTTGGTGAGGCACTCATACCACACACACACACACACACACACAACAAAACAAAACAAACAAAAAAAACAAATTAGGGGATTAGTGAAGGGTGAATTTAACCCAAATCCCCACAACAAAGTTCCATGCGGTAGCCAGAGTGACACGCACTTAGGCCACTGTGACAAAAACGCCCAACTGGAAAGCCTTAGGGAGAGGCTTAGCTATCCGCATGTGACCTTAAATTGACTTGTAAACCTTTTAAACTTAAGAAGGAAAGGAAATCCACCAAGAACTTGAAAACAAGCACAGTGAAGCCTTACGCACATTTGTCACTATTTTTGATGAGCACACGAATGGACGGCGTTTTATTAATGCTGAATGAAGACTCAAAGACAAAGTGGCAGCTTATCGTGAAAGCGGTCTTAAGAACAACAACAAAACAAGATTAGTGCCACTGAGCTGTGTATAAATTATACTCATGATCCATCAAGGAAATCAATCGTGAGGAGAGAAAAAATGGTATTTCCTGCTTCTTAAACACCATCAAGATTCATCCATCAACACAGACATTTTGTTCAGCTAAAAGGGTAGAACTACAGGAAAATAGATGTTGGACAAGTTAAGCACTTAGGAGTGGAAAATTACCAGTTCTTTAAAATTGTATGGAAAGTTATATAAGAAAACAACTCTGCATAGAGAACGGAATATAGAAAACATAAATAAGAAAGGAAATCTATAAGCAACATTAGGTCACGGGAGGACAGCTGCTTCTGGGGCTTGCGGTGGCGGCGATGGGGCACCAGCCTCCAGCATGTGGAATTTTCAGTTTGTTTCTTTCTCGCTGTCTGTCTCTTTCCTTCCATCCCCAGATGTCTCCTCCTCCCTGATGGCCCTAATGAGCATTCAAAGAGCCATTAAAAATCTCAAGGAATCTTAGGAGTGAAAGAGATCCATTTCTCCCTATTGAGAGTCCTAAAGGATAACTGTACGTGAAATGCAAACTCTAAACCATCCTCAGATTTTACAAATGCTGAATTCCAGGATCACACTAGTTCTTTCCCAGTCAGTCTCAAATGCACATGTAACAAGCACACACATGCCCAGAAGCACAGTGAGGGCTGTGACCGCACCAAACTGCAATACAGCCATCAACAAGCTCCACGTCCCTGGGACACAACCCACAACTGGGAGCAGTTACTCAGGTCCCAAGGTGGTCAGGGCTCAGCTCAGGGTCTGACCCACTACTGTATACCAAGTCCTACATCGTCCTGATCCTAACAGATGAAAACAAGCACAAGAAAGGGCTAGAATAGACAGAAACACAGCTAGCTCAAAGAGAGCTCATAGCTTGGATGGGGGAGAAAAAGGAAAACGACGAAGGGAAGACGTCAAAACACAGCAGTCCCAGGCCACGCAGCACTGCACAGACCCTGAGGATACAACTGTGCGCACAAACTCACGAACGTAGAGTCGGATGCTCCAGTTCCAACTAGAATTTTTGCTGTTACGAGTATAAACACAAATCTCAGCTTTTTCAATCATCAAGTGAAGGTCATCACACTGCGTTTCCTGATCTTCACGTCGAGTATGAAAACAGTCTAAGAATTAAAGTGTGGTAATATATACAGTCGCAGAATATGATTGATTAACAATTAGTACACACAATATAAACCCAAAGTCATCAAGGAGAGATTCAATTACAGTCTGTATGTGGAAAGCAAACAGTCTGTTTTTGAGAGCCATGCAGGAAGGATGAAGGGCCCACTGCCCACTCCTCTCATCTCCAGGCTCAGTCACGTGGTCCCCGCCGCCCTCGCCCACTCCTGCCCCATCCCTGGGTCCTCCAGCCTGCAGCCTGCTGGAGGAGAGAGCCTACAAGCCCAGGCGAAGAACGGGACATGCCCCTTCCTGGCCCTCCCTCTTCCTGTGTAACCTCCTCAGGACCGTGAACAAGGCTCTTAGCCGCAGTTTACCTCACTATAAAAATGGCTGCTTACGTGATTCTTACTTGTACATTATCCTACACGGAACCTACAACTCTACATCAAGTTCCTTGGAAACTCTAAAACCTCCACCAATGTGACGGAGATCATTGTGATTCTTATTACCCAAGGCATAAGGCAGTAACACATCCCTGTAATTTCCCTGTGAAAAGCGAGACGTATTGAGTTCAGTGAGAATGAAACACACTCCTGCTCAAATGTGCTTTCATCTCAGTAGAACAGAAACCTTGGAACAAAGAGAATTGTCCAGCGAAGCTGGAGAAAGATGGGTGATGGTTTATCAAGCACATTAGAGAGGTGGCTTCGTGATAGAGAAGGGTCATGTGAGCCCTAATATTTCCGAATCTGGGAGGTTTTTTAAATCTTTGTTTTTAACAATTTAATGACAAAGGATTTGCATCTTAACATTATGATAATGCCCTGTAGCTCTCTGATTTCTATGTCACACCAAAAAGCAGGTGTGGATGACCCAAATACTCACGGAGAAAGGAAACAATACAAAAAGAAATCCTGTGACGGGCCAGCAGGATGTATTAGTCTTGAGAGAGCAGGTACACAAAAGCTTGCCCACCAGTCCTAGCACTTACCAGGGACGTGTCCCTGGTGACCAACCTGTGTGACAGCGTTCAATCACTAGAGCCAAGCTGAATTCATCGTCCACAGTATTTGCGTTGTTAACAAGAGCAATGGATTAAATACAGGTCTGGCAACTTTTCCAGACACAGGCTAAGACTGCGGGAATCCACAGGAAAGAAAAACGTAGCATGAACTCACAGGCCTCAGGTTGGACGAAATGAGCTTCTTTAGGCCACAGAGGCAGGCTGCACATTTCAAATACTTCCAGGGAAAACGGCTGAGAAATGAGATCGAAGAACTCAGAACGCTAAGAAACTGCGACCTTGGTTTGCTGCTACGATGCCCCCTTGGAGAAATCACTTAGGGAACTTTCATTTATGTAACTACTACTCTTTTCTAGCTCAGCTGAAAATTAGTGATACTTCCAATCTCTGCAGAGATTCTAAATTATTTCATGAAGAAGAGCTATTCTTTATAACCCTGTAAAACCCACTGTGAAGTCCACCACCCCGAGGCGTTTCACTGGTGCAATCCACCCCGTAGGAAATGCCCGAGGGCTGCTGGAAGGGGCCCGTCCAGATTCACCCCCCTGGGATCCCGGGCTTGGGAGTCCCTGAGGTGACCTTCAGGTGGGGCAGCTGAGAGAGGACCGTGCCTGGGCAGAGACTGCTAAGTGCCCCCACCCTCCATCCTCCTCCCCACCCACAGGACAGCTGTGAGTTCTGGACAGCCTTCCTGGAACACATTTCTTGGCCTCCCTTGCCAGTAGATGTGGCCATGGGACTAGGACCCGGACAAAGGGCCATAACTGGAAGTGCCATTGGGCAGCTTCCGGAACCTTCCTTAAAGGACAACATGCATGTGCCCCCTTAGGCTCGTCCCTCCCTCTATCTGCTGCCTACATTGTCAAGTTTCTACAGGCCACAAGGTTGAAGCTACATGTGATGAAGCAAGATGGCAGCAGTTTGGGTCCCAGAAATCATGAGGCACCAGCTCTGGACTGACTACTATGTTTTATATAAGATGGGGGGGGCAGGGGGGGAAATGACTGCTTTAAATACCTGTGAGTAATGATTATTTGGGATTTTCTGTAGCAGCCAAACCTAATGCTAAGTAATAAAATGTCCAAAGCAAGTAGGCTAGAAGAGAGGCTCGAGGTGAGTGTTCTGTCAGTGTGACACGTCGCCTCTTAAGGCAGAATAATCTAAATAACCTTACTGGAGGGAACATAAATGTTTTCACCTACTGCCCTTGGTGCCTTCCTGTTTCCTCCTTCACGGCAGGTCTTCCGCAGCCTGGCCAGGCCCCGACAGCACAGCACACACACAATTCTCACGGCCTTTGCTTCCACCAGACAAGCCTCTCCTTTTGTCTTTGCCAATATATACTGGTCACTTCTTTCAAAATTTAGGATAAAAATGGAGTGTACCTGAAGAAACTTGTTTTCATCTGTCACTGTCTCATCCTCAGGAAGCCACCCCTCCCCCTGTGGAAGGAGGAGAAAATGGGCCTTAGTCACGTCCCCTGTAATCACAGGGGTAGACATCACCCAAGATGAGCCAGAGTCCTCCCCGAGACTAACATTCAGGAACTGAAAGAAAGCAGCTTCCTTTCAGTGGTGGGCATGATAAGGCAAGGGACACAGGTTGGAGGCGGCCAAAGGCCACCTCAATGGCCATTTTCCCTGTCACATGGTGTGGCATGTTTGCAAAAACAGCCGAGCAGAGCTGTGACAAGACTACCAGTTACCTACCCAATAGCTATTCTCCCCACATAACCAAACTCTTGCTGGGAATGGCAATGTGCTTGGCTGAAATTAAGTAAACTAAAAACAAAACAAAACAAAAATAATAACAACCAGATGTCAACTTCTCTTGCAGACAAGGTTGCTGGAGAACACATAGAGATCAGTGGGGTAGAAGCATGAGTTCCTGGTTGGCGTATGAGAAAGCTACTTGCTAGAGAAGTAGATTCTACTGGACGCACTTTTTGCCTGTTGTCTTCTCGCTGCTTGGAACACAGATGCAATGCTGGAGCAGGGGCAGCCACGTTGTGAACACAAGGAGACAAGCAATGCTAGGATGGCTGAAGGGAAAGAGAGAAGGATCCCAAGTCTTACAAGGTCACCGTGCCAGTCCTGGGCTGCCTGCACCCAGGCTTCTTTTGGCAAGATAAAATAAATCCTCACATTCATTTGAGCCCCTGTGCAGAGGCTCCTGACACTTATTGCTGCATGAAATCCCTAACTAACATAGAATTTGTTACCTGGAAGGAAGATGTTATATGAAATAGAACCAAAAAGAGCCATGAGCCAAGTGGGGAAGCTGGAGCTTTGCAAATCTGGTGTTGAGGCGTTGTGTGATGGCAAAAACGTGAGGAAGCTGTCGCCTCCTACGCCCTGGAAAGGCAACTCGTCAGGAGAAGTTGTGACATTGGGGAGCTGGTGGGAAAAGTTCACAGCCCTGGCATCTGCTTGTTCCTTCTTGACACACAAACTCAGATGCCTGTGGGCCCGGCTGCAGGGCCAGGGCCAGGGTGAAGCAAGTTAGGGGCACACGATACATTTAAAAGGCACCACCCTCAGGTGCTGGCTCTATGGTCACACACCCCAGAAAGTGCTGCTTCCTTAAATTCCGTGTCCTAGAAGTCCACAGGCATCACCCTTGTCCTGGCCCGGCCCCGCAGAAAAGGAAGGAAGAAAATGCAGCCCTTCTAGGGGGGACCCCCTGCCCAAAGCCTGAAGCACACGTTGACAGAAAGTCCCATGATTTGAAGGCTGTCGTGGCTGAAAAGGCCAATTTCTTCTCCACCCCAAAGTGAAGCATTAATAAGCATTAGCCATAACAATGACAGCCTTAACAAGAGATAAAACTGGTGCCCCACAGCCAAGGGGACAGACTTCCTGGCAAAAAATGGGATTGCAGATATCACCGAGGGGGATGGACAAAGCACAGAAGTAAAAGACGAGATCCTTCAGCTTAAAACACTCCGTCCCAACAAAATGGTTGAATGCAGTCATTCACTCACGAGCCTGACCAGAAGGACATAAACAGAAGCCCTTTCATTTTTTTTCTATTTGTGCTTCCTTTTTTCTTCCCCACAACATATGCAGCTCATGTTTTGCCTTCAGAGAGGCAAATATAGTTTGTAAACGTGACCACAATATCTGCCAAAAAGCATGGTGGGAAAACAGTGTTGAGGCCCGGTCCAACCCCGGCAGCCTTAGCGACCCCACTCCATCCATCCATCACGAAGCTTCCTGAAGCATCGCTCCACCCCAGATCTCTGCTAGTCCTGTCCTGCCGGCCAGAGTTCCTTTTGCCTTGTTCTGTCTGCTTTGTCCTTGTTTTTACATAGTGCTGCACTCTCACCTGTGAGGGCAGGTATTCATCGAGAACTCACCTCACATCCCACTTGCAGGAAGAACCAGGACCTGGGACTCTGAGATCTCATCACTCACACACCAGAGAGGACTCCACGGTGGTAATGGTGGCAACCCCAAGAATAGGCCAAATCACTGGGCACTGAACCTGTGTCCTGACTCCTTCACGGATTCATGGATCAAAATTCATGCCTTCCATTAATTCATTCTAAACTATCAAAAGTTTCAGAAAAGTTGTATTGTATGAAAACCTTTTTCTCCCTGAACCATTTGAAGGGTATTGACTCTTTTAAAGACAGTCTGGCCCCTTTATTCCTGAATACAACAATATTTCCGACAGTTAAGAGCATAAGCTACATATCCACAAGACAACCACCCAAATCAGGACACTCACACTGGTAGGTTACCGCCTCTAATTCACAGGGTTCGGTGAGATTTTGGCAAAGGTCCCAATAATGTCTATTATAACAAAGGATCCCCCACCCCAGCAGAATCACAGGCTGCATAGAGTCAGTCTCTTTAGTCGCCTTCAGATGCAAAGTTTCTTTAGTCTTCCCTTGACTTTCTTGACCTTGGTACTTCTGAAGATTACAAGCCAGTGATTTTTGTAGAATGTCTGTTTGAGTTTGTCTGCTGTTTCCTCATGATCAGATTCAGGTTTGCATTTTTGGTAGGAACATCACAGATTTGTGTCATGTTCTTCTCACTGCTTCCTGCCAGGTGGTACAGGGTTTCGATCTGGGCATTACTGATGTGAACTTTGATCAGTTGATTAAATGGGGTCGGCCTGGTTCTCCACTTAACGCTACTCTTTTCATCTTTGTATTTAATTAGTATTCAGAGGAAATATAATTGCAACTATATAAATATCCCATTCCTCATGAAACTGTCAGCGTATTTCTTTGTATATATGTGGACTCACTCGTTTCCATTTTATTCTCGGGTTGTAATCCACTGCCGTCATCTTCATTTATTTTGATGCTCCAGTTATGCCCAGCTTGGCCAGTGGGAGCCCATGCAGGCTGGATTCTGGCTCCTTGTCCCACCGTGTTTTGAACACTCCCTTGCTTTCCGGTCCCAATGTGTTGTACTTCCCCTGCTGCACTCAGCAATGGCTCCAAAGAGCCCTGGCTATAACGTAGTATTTAGAAGCCAAGAACTGGGTTCTGGGTGTGTCACTGTTGTCGAGCTCGCTCAGTGGCAGAGCCGGAAGGCACGCATCTGAAGGCACACGGACACACACCCTGACCTTGGAATTTCAGTATCTGTCTACACATACCGGAAACTTGGCGTCCACAACCAGACCTCCGGTTTTGCTCCAACACCACAAGGTTCCTTCCACTTCTCCCCCTTCCCCTATTTGTAAGTCTACCTTCAACAGTGACACACAGAGTGTCCAAGGAACCCACTGAAGGGACACTGCACCTTTCCCATCATGGCAGCCTGCTGGCTCTACCTTATCTAATGTCTTTAGGACTACACTGTCCAAGAAGAACAAGGAAGGAAAGGGACAAGAAAGAGGAAGAAGAGTGCCAATGAGTTTTTGAGGAAAATACAATGTTAAAGGAAGTCTGGCCTGCAGAACCAAGTGACTGGTAATCCCTAAAATTACGTCTGAAGAGTCTCCCTGGAGCCTTCAGAGGGAGCCCGGCCATGCTGACCTGCCTTGAGACTTGTAGCCTCCAGAACTGGGAGAGAATGAATTTCTCTCAGGGGTAATTTGTCAGGGCAGCCCTAGCAGACTAACATAATAGCTGTCTATAATTTATCACCATTGCATCCCCAACTGCCTGGCATAGTTCCTAGTACACAGAAAGCACTAACATAAAAATTGCTGTATGAATAAGTGAACAACTTTCAAAACTATCCTGTCATCCACTGATATGATTAATTGTTCCAGGGCCACTGCTAGGCTATATGGTGCTTACATCTTATATTTACACAAATGAGAAAGAGGTGCCCTTCTTTCTAATTCGCACAGCCCTATATAAACACTTCACTTCTTTTTTGTTGAAAAATGTCCAAAACATACTGATTTTATTAGGATGAGACCTAAGGGACATAATAAAAGCTATATGATTAATAACTACAATCTATATGACAAGGGTACTAAATATTCAATATGACCAGCATCCCATGACATATGGGGCTCTAGTTCACTGCACAGCCATACCCTGTGGCCCTGATCTGGGCAATCACAAGTCATTCAAGTGCTGAGGAAGGACTCAGAATTCAGGAATCAGATATAAGGCAAAGACAACACCAGCCAAACCCTGTCTTCTCCAGTATAACTGAGAGACAAAATAAACATGGAATAACTAAGAACAATATTAAAGCAATACACTGCACGATAAAATACATGATACAGTGTGGGAAATAAATGTGCAGGTGAACAAGAAGAAAGAATCAGAAGATGATGGCATGACTGCATTTGGGTCAGAAGAACTACAATTCGTCAGTGCCTGCCGTGTGCCGTACCAACCTGGTGCCATGCAAGGTGTGCAGAGCTCTGAGGGCTGGAGACTCACACACCCCAGGCACCAGTGTTCTCTACAGTGAAACGCAGTGAGGGGTGGTTACTTGGCCAACATCAGGGAGTTAGGACGTAGCAACACTGAACTGTGAACCTGGATCTAACTGTCTGCACAGCCTGTACCTGTGATGTACCATCATGCTGCCATCTTTGAGTAAATTTTAAGGAGATGATGGGCAATTAAAATTGGCAAATTAGAGTTTGTTCCAAATTGAATGTACTCGATTGTGAAAACTACCATGTACATAGCTCTTTTCCATCTACTAATTATTCACATATACTCTTGCTAAATTCTGAAGTTCATTTTAACCTGATAGCCAGTTTGAAGACAGTGCTGCCATTTGCTCGGAGATGGGTTCATGGCATAACCTAACACACACCACTGCAAGTCATAAAATGGGAGAGCTATCTGTGGCAGTTACTGCCAGCTGGTTCACTCACGACACCCCCAGCTCCCCTGAAACCCATTTTCCCCGACAGCAGAGAGTTCAAAGAAGGACTACATTTTTCATATCCCCTCACCACTGGGATTCTGCGGGTGACCTACACCCTGCCCACACCCATATGAGACCAAGATGGCAGCCGCCCAGGCTTTCCCAGCATTGTGGCCAGAGTTGTCAGGTGTTTCCAAAGCTGCCTGGCCATGACATTCTCCATCCCATGCCAAGCTCTGAGGTTCACCTGGCTCAGCTGTGATGGGAGGTCAGGTGTTTCTCTGGGTCACTTCTGGCTGTGAAACACGTTTGGTTTTCTGGACATCACAGAAATTTTGTAGCTAACTAATATTCTCCAAGAAATCTTTGTTAGTGAACTGGAGTACACTGTGCTGCCTGCAGCTAAGAAAACATATCTATTTTTTAAATTCTGCAGCTTACACACTTCGATAAATGAAACTACAACTGCTCTGAATAGCATCGTGAATTTGCTGTAAGCATTAGAAGAGGACCAGCTTCCTAGTCCAACCTCGCTGCCCTCCAGCTCTCCCCCCAAGAGGCCAGGAATAACATAGCAGAACTCTTCTAAAATGCACAAAATAGAAGTGTCTGGCATGCACAATTGTTTCCACTTTTGCAGAAGCTTTATTATGAACAAGCCATTGATTCCGTTCCTAAGAAAGTAACAAAAAGTAGTGGCTTTATAAGGAAAAGAATGGGTCACAAAGCTATAATTCCCTACCTGGTTGCATTACTAGGTTACCTTGAACATGTCATTTAGCAAACGAATGTCTCCAAGTAATTCCCCTGGTCTTGTTTCTGAAGGGCCCAACACGAAAGGTCTTCCATTATTGAGGAACTTAGGCCAGATAAATTTGATTTGTACCCTTCTCTCAGCTACCTGACTGCACCCACTGGTGCTGGAGATAAGATTCATTTCCCGTGGACCAGCGATGATATTTTTCCTGAGTAGGGAAAGTGTCCTGTCTGTGGAAAAACAATGTGAGCTAGGAGTTCTGGGAACATCAGGGTTAGCTGCCAACAGCCATCTCCTGTTGCAGGGCCAGAAGGAAGAAGATCACATTAGTATAGTTGCTGCTGAAAACAGGCGTGAAAGGCAGCAGGGGGCAAAGAGAAATTTAAATCCTAGACATAGGCTGGATGATTCAGGTTGTATCTTAAGTGAGTGCTATAGTAAACAACACCCTTTTATTTTCCTTGCCCAGCCTCAGAAACTTTTACTCTGGGAACAGAATCTCTATCCCAGATACGCTAAATTCAACTTACACATTTCTGTATAAATCACAAAACCCAACAACTCTAGTCTTATATGGTATGTTGTGTCTATTAGGGAAGCAGGGAGTGAGTAGGCACACAACACAGCATAGAATGGGAAGTCTCTATAGTTGGTCACTGTGGGCAACCCATTTACTACGATATGTATGAAAAGTACTTTTCTGTTGTATTGGAAGTTACTGAAACATATGACAAACTCAACCAAAAACAACAGTCAAATGCTCATGCTTAGATACTAAAAACACACTGGTGTGATTGCAATTTTTAATCTCTAATTTCAGCACTAATGATGATGAGTATTAAAATGTATGTACAAAGAAATCAAACCTCAGGCTTTGATAGAGAAAGGAGCAAAGCTCTGAATATACTATTGCTGTAAGAGTAATTTCATCCTCAAAATTAATCAGACCATCCAAAACCAGAGGCAGCATTTCATCGGGTAAAACTTATGCCACATCGAGTGACAAAAGGAAGGACCAAGCCCAGGTGATAGACCGAGGGCCTCTCATACGGTTCTTCTCAAAGTTCTCTCAGTGTTGATGAATACAAGTCAAGGGACTTTGCATTTGCGACAACACAGATGGACCTAAAGGGTATTGTGCTGAGTGAAATAAGTCAGACAGAGAAAGACAAATACCATATGATCTCACTTCCATGTGGAATCTAAAGAACAAAATAAATAAACAAACAAAACAGAAATAAACTCAAAGATACAGAGAACAAACTGATGGTTTACCAGATGGTAGGAAGGTTGCGGGGCTGGGTGAAAAGGTGAAGGGATTAGGAAGTACAAATTGGCAGTTACAAAGTAGTCATGGGGATGTAAAGTTCACCGTAGGGAATATAGTCAGTAATGTTATAATAACTATTTATAGTGTCAGGTGGGTACTAGATTTATTGGGGTGATCACTTCATATGTTATATCAATGTCTACCTCCTATGCTGTATACCTGAAACTAATATGAAATAATATTGAATGTTAACTGTAACTGGGGGCTGGGGGAGGAGTCTCAAGGGACCACTGCAAGGGACCTAGAAGTAGGTCATAGGCCGTACTTGCCTGAAAGTAGTGAGTCTCAAAATGTGGTCCCCAGACCAGCGGCATGAGCATTTCCTGGGAATTTCTTAGAAATGCACATTTTCAAGCCCTGCCCCACAGCCATGCGGTCAGAACCTCCGAAGGCCCCAAACTGTGTTTCTACCACACCCACCAGCTTCAGGCAGGGAGCTGAGGTAGAATTCTGTCCTTTTCCTGACTCCTTGGAAACTAGTCTGAAATCCTCAGGATACACAAGCCGTCTGTGGCTGAGTGATTAGGAAAACCTACCTTGCTTAGCCAGTGTTACGAGAATTTTCTGGTAAGATTTGCCACCTGGTCCTTCTATATCTGGACTACCATGTTTTCCCAAAAATAAGATCTAACCAGACCATCATCTCTAATGCATCTTTTGGAGCAAAAATTAATATAAGACCCGGTCTTATTTTAATATAATATAAGACCAGATCTTATACAATGTAATATAGTATAAGACCAGGTCTTATATTAATTTTTGTTCCAAAAGACACATTAGAGCTGATGGTCCAGCTAGGTCTTATTTTCAGGGAAACACGGTAGTTATTTATTGATGTAGAATGCTCAGAAACTATTTCCAACTCTAATTGAAGACTTTGAACAACAATTCCCAAATTATGCTAACTTTGTTTTACGATGTATTATTTACTCCAAACCTTTCCACACTAAAGAAGTGAAAATTCAGGTTTTTCTCCTCTTTGCTTTCTTTGTAATTCCATTAAAAATATATATATATATATTTATTCAGGAAGATCCAGGACGGCCGAGTAAATAAACACTGTGCCTACTTCCTTCCATGAACAAATTAAAATTACAACTAAATTATAGAACAGTCAACTTGGAGAACCATCTAAAGTCTGGTTGAACAGAAGTCCTATAACTAAGGATATAAAGAAGAAGAAGCCACGTTGAGACTGGTAGGAGAGGTGGAGACACAGAATGGGCTGGCCCCAAACCTCCCTGTGGTGGTTGAGAACTGAGACGGATAGCTCGGCCACAGAGGTTCCCCCCAGAGGAGTGAGAGAGCCCAGCCCCACACCAACCTCCCCAGCCCAGAGTACTGGTGCTTGGAAGATAAGACCCCCACAACATCTGGCTGTGAAAAGCAGAAAGGATTCTGACTATCTGGGTGGGACAGAAGGTGGAGGGAAACCCAGACATCCTCTTAAAGGGATCGTGCACAGACTCACTTGCTCATAGACACTCACCCTGTACTCCAGTGGATGGAGAGTAATTCCAAGATGTCAGAGACACATGGAGGATGGACTGAGTTGTGTGGCTTCCTCTGTGTGGGATCCTCTTTCCATGCAGCCCATAGGCTGGCGCCATCTTTCCTGTGTTAAACCCGCCCCCTACACTTATGGCCAAATCTGAATCTGATTGGCCTGGTGAGTTCTGTGGCTCCACCCTGCCCACTAACTGGGACCCTGCCCGACTCCAATTCAGGAGATACTTTCTCCAAGAGCATCCAGTCCCACAGTATAGAGCATATAAAATGTATTATAAATGTTGGATTGAGGTTTGCAAAACAAGTTTTTTACTAGTAGGGACAGGACTATGGCCACATATGTTTGAGACTGATAAGAGTAAAGTGAAAATGCATATTTTTATGAGAAACTGGGCATAACAAAATTGAGAAATAAACACCTTGACCAAAGCAACTTCTGGTTATCATCTAAGATGTAAAAACTTCCTGGCAAACAACATCTGGTTATCACCTAAGAAGTAAACAAGTTCAAGGAAAAGAGGATAAAAGCAGAACTCCAGAGCAATGCCGTGAGTGGTCTGACTGGGCTCGGCTAAGACCCTCCGCAAGGCTCTGGGTGAGACACTATCTGACAGAGTCTTCTGCGAGGTGCAAGCTGGGATACTCCGGGACTCTCCGAAGCTCTTCCTTGCAAGACTAGTTTGCCTCAGACCCATCGTGGACCCAGTCATCTCTCCCGGACCAGGCACCTTCTCCATCTCCATTGACTCTGGGACTTACTTGGTTCGTTATTAAATTCTAATCTACTCTGTATAACCTTCTGTGCTTACCAGAGCATTGGCCTCTGGAGGGACATTGGCTCCCAAATAAAACTGTGTTACTCACTCTATCTGAACCTGTGTGCTGGGGATTTTGTTCCCCACTCGCAGTCATGAGTAGCATGCAAGGACGTAGGGCCCTGCTGAGGGGTTAATGTCCCCTTGACTTTCAGGAAGAGACTGAAAATGTGGCAACTGCCCTTCCAGGTGCTCGTGACACCCACCCACATTGTACTCTTTCTTGGAAAATTATCAGAGTCCAACAGACCCCAGGTAGGTGGCAAATGGCCTCAGTGTGCTCTGAGACTTTTGCTGAGTAGCTTCAAGCTCAGCACTGGTACCAAACCAGCATTTACATTAACCTGGTGGCCACAACTCTTCCCACTCTAGTGACTCCCTAAGACCTTGTTTCACCCAACTTCCATACTGCATGAGGCTTTATCAGTGGCTGATCCTTCGGGAGCTGGCAGGTGGCAGCAGTCCTCAGGCTGTCCTGGAATTTTGTGAAGCTACCCTAGGCCCGGTACTGGTGGCAGACATCCTTGGTTTGCAGCATCGCCTCTGCCACATGCCTCCAGGGTTAGCACAGAGAGCAAACAACCACGGATCGTTTTGTAGCTCCTACCAGGTAGTTCCCAGCCAGACACAGGTGGTGGCTGACCTGGGCCCACACCAGAGCCCCTTTCAAGAGGCCCCAGAATCAACATACCTGGAGATTGGCTTCAGACCACAGCAACTACAGCACAGCACTGCCCAATTAGCCCCACAAGCAGCACACCCAAACAGTGGTCTCAACAGGCACCAGAGCCCTCTGGGGCAAATTCCATTCAGTGGGGGAAGGCCCCCGTACAGCAGCCTGTAAGCTATGGATGTGGCCAAACCAAACAGTGAACCAGCCTAAGGGTCAATCCCACCCACTGAAGTGCCAATAGCAATCAAGGCTCAAACATAAGAGGAGGGCACACACACCCACAAAAGGGACACTCCTGGAGCACCCGGGACAGGTGACCAAGGAGACTAGGCCACTGGGTCCCACAAGGCACCTACTATATAAGGCCATCTGGCCAAGAATGGGAGACTTAGCAGATCTACTTAATACGTAGAAACAAACGGAGAGGCAGCCAAAATGAGGAAACAAAGATATGTCCCAAATGAAGGAACAGGAGAAAACTCAGAAATAGAACTGAACAAATTGGAGGTAAGCAACCTACAAGAGACAGAGTTCAAAACACTGGTTATAAGGCTGTTCAAAAAAATTAGTGAGAACTTCAACAAAGAGATTTCAAGCATAGAAAAGGACATAGAAGCCTAAAAAAGAACCAGTCAGAAGTGAAGAATATAATAACTGCAATGAAAATGCACTAGAAAGAATCACCAGCAGACTAGATGAAGCAGAAGATCAAATCAACGATATGGAAGACATGGTAGCAGAAAACACCCAATCAGACAGCAAAAAGAAAAAAGAATCCAAAAAAATGAGGATAGTTTAAGAGACCTCTGGGACAACATCGAGCATAACAACATTCACATCATAGAAGTACCAGAAGGAGAAGAGAGAAAGCAAGGGATTGAGAATGTATTTGAAGAAATAATGACTGAAAACTTTCCTAACCTGGTGAAGGAAATAGACATACAAGTCCAGGAAGCAGAGAAAGTCCCAAACAGGATGAACCCAAACAGGCCCACACCAAGGCACATTATAATTAGAATGGCAAAGGTTAAAGACAAAGAGAGAATCCTAAAAGCAGCAAGAGAAAGACAGCTAATAACTTATAAGGGAGCCCCCATAAGATTGTCAGCTGATTTCTCAACAGAAACTTTGCAGACCAGAAGGGATTGGTACAAAATATTCAACGCGATTAAAACCAAGGACCTACAACCAAGATTACTTATCCAGCAAAGCTATCATTTAGAATTGAAGGACAGAAAAAGAGCTTCCCAGACAAGAAAAAGCTAAAGGAATTCATCACCCTCAGACCAGTATTACAAGGAATGTTAGAGAGACTTCTTTAAGATGAAAAAAAAAAAAGATCAAAATTATGAATAATAAAATGATAGCAATATATATATATATATATATATATATATATATATATATACACACACACACATATGTATATATATAGCAATAGCTATATATATATATGTATATATCAACAATTACTTTCAATGTAAATGGATTAAATGCTCCAATCAAAAGACAAAAGGTGGCTGAATGGATAAGAAAACAAGACCCTTGCATATGCTGCCCACAAGAGACTCACTTCAGATTGAAAGACTCACACAGATGGAATGTAAAGGGATGGAAAAGACATTTCATTAAAATGGAGATAAAAAAAGAACAACAAAAAAATCTGGGGTAGCAATACTTATACCAGACAGAACAAACTTTAAAACAAATGTTATAACAAGAGACAAAGAAGGACCCAGTAATCCCACTTCTGGAAATTTATCCAAAGAAACCGAAAAATGCTACTTAGAGGGAACGTGTGCATCCATATGTTCATTTCAGCATTATTTACAATGGCCAAGATGTGGAGGCAGCCTGGGTGTCCATCGATGGAAGAATGGATAAAGAGAAGGTGGTACATATGTACAATGAAAAATTGCTCAGCCAGGGAAGGGAAAGGTTTCTTGCCATCTGCAGCAGCATGGATGGACCTGGAGGGTATTGTGCTGAGGGGAGTGTCAGACAGAGAAAGACAGATGTAATGTGATTTTGCTTATATGTGGAATCTAAAGAACAAAATAAACAAACAAAACAGAAACAATCTCATAGATATGGAGACCATTTTGATGCTTGCCAGATGGAAGGGGGTTGGGGATAAGTGAAAAAGGGAAAGAGATTAAGAAGTACAAATTGACTGCTACACAGTAATCATGGGGATGTAGGGTATAGCATAAGAAATATAGTCAATAATATTATAATAATTATGTATGGTGTCATATGGGTACTAGACTTGTTGGGGTGATAGATGGCAGGAGTTTGGGGGGCAAGGTGGAAAAGGTGAAGGGATTAAAAAGTACAAACTGGTAGTTACAAAATAGTCATGGGGATTAAAGTAAAGCACAGGGTTTATGGTCAATGATATGGTAATAACATGTATAGTGCCAGGTAGGGATTAGACTAGTCAGGGGATCACTTCTTAAATTATATAAATGTCTAACCACTATGTTGTACACCTAAAGTTAATATAAAGTTAATATAAAATAATATTGAATATCAACTGTAATTGAAAAATTAAAAAAGGGGGGGAAGATGTGAAAGGGAATAAGAGGCTCAAATTTCCAAGTATAAAACAAATAAGTCATGGGGATGTAATGTACAGCAGAGGGAATATAGTCAATAATATTGTGATAGCATGGTACAGTGTCAGATGGTTGCTGGACTTACCATGGTGATCGCTTCTTTAGGTACATAAATGTTGCATAACTATGGTGTAGCCCTGAAACTAATGTAATGTATGTTAGCTATATTTTGATAAAAATCCTTAAAAACGAAAAGAAGCTATGGAGTTTGAAAAAACCGTAATTCTAATGGAACTGAATGTAGTATCTGACTTCACATACGTATAAGATCTGAAACGCGGGCAGTACCTTAAATGACATCTTTGTTCACCAGATCTGTGATGCTTGAATCCCTCCTGCCAATTCCTGCCAAGTGGTCATCTGTTTATCATCGAACACAGGGTCAGAGAACTTTCTGGATTAGTTCTATATTTATTCAATCTTTACTAGAATACATTCGTGTATTATTAAATATTTGCATTTTTTACAAATCTAATTTTGAATTCGATATAAGTTTCAGTAAACCTATAAAATTCTTCCCAATATTTGTGAATAATCATACTTTAGATAAGTAATGTTAAACTTAACAGAAGTTTATTCAAAGCATAAGCAGAAGAAACAGACAATCTTTCATTTCTTCAAAATAATAGAGCCTTACTACCTGTATCTCATTTTAAATAGTGTGATCACTTAACTAACAGTGACAATTATTTTGAACAAAGGAAAATCTTTGGTCAAACTATCCTTCCTTTCTGGCAGAGAATATGCAATTCTTTCTTTCTAGCATTAGTATATTATATATATTTTTTAGATCCTAAGTATGTAGACATGTACATGGTTGGAAGATCACCAGTAAACAATCATTTTATTGCCATTATTTAACATTTTCTGGAGGTCAACATCATGACTGACCTAAGTTGACGCCATTTCAACCCTATCTCTGCTGACACTCGTGTTCACTTCACAAAGCTTTAATGCACTTGATTAGATCTCACTATTTTATCTAATGTGCATGTACATTTCTCCATGACTCTAGTCTAAGTTCCTTGAGAGCGGCAATCACGCATCCTACTTCTCACATAGTAATGAGAGTCAAGAAATATTTGCCAGGAATGAGCCTCTAAAAACCTCCTTTGGTGGTTTACCACTTAAAACTGGATTTTCTCTGATTTTAGGGGAAAAAACACAAAACTGAAACATCCCTGGCTTAAGCTAGCCATAAAGAAGCCAGTGACAAATGAAGCTCTAGCTGTCCCCGGGGCTGGGTGTGACGTAAACAGAGTGTACAGTGCAGCTGGGGCTGGTTCTCAGATCAGCACATGGCGACCAGCTCAAAACCAGCCCAGTAGCTCTGCCTGCAAGCCCCGACAGCGGCCCACGGTGGCAGATTCTACAATAAAAGACTGAAAAACATCACTGCAGAGAAGTGTTTCAGATGTTACCAATAGGCTGAAGGCTGTCACAGAAAGCGGAAAAGGAAAAAGACAATTTAGCCAGTGCTGTATATGAGGAAAGAGCCTTTTGGCTATTCCATAAATGATAACTACCACCTGGAACAGGCAATTTATCAGAGGAAAATAAAATAACCTGCCACTGCGACCCAGAGAGGAGAAAAATCAGATAAAAGATTAAAAAACTCCATTCGTTTCGAAGAAATGACACAGTGACAAAGAAACTCTAGCAGGGTTGACAATTAATTCAAGACCTCCTGTTATGCTGGCAGAAGGCTGCCCACGTTGGTTCACCAAGGTATGGCTGCAAAGTGCCCTCCCTCTGTGGCAAGTGCCCGCCCCACAGCCTCCGATGAATGAAATGCCGCTCCTCCTTCAAGATTTATCTCCAGTGTCCCTTCCTCTCTGGAGTCTTGCAAAACTCTGCCAGGCAAAACCCACCATCTCCCCTTCTACCCCTGCTATACTCCTGGTGTGGCGCCAGCCCCGCGGACTCACGAGCCTGGTCACACGTGGTTCTCGATCCCACCCCAGTCAGTGAGGCCGGAAGGACGGGACCATTTCTCAATCACCCACAGAACCTGACAAAAGGCCTGGCACCCCACAAGTCAGTGCTCAGAAACCTATTACATTGTTAAAGTGAATGACGGGCAGCATTGAATTCCCAGTGGAGGAGACTTATTTGATGATAATCACAGGCATGACACTGACTGAATGATTCCATGAGGGACACGACATTGCTGCATTAGTACAAGCTCTTTTAATCCCTCCCGTCAATCCTACGAGAAGGTGGTGCTCAGAGAGGTGAGGAAACCACGACGCTGAGATCCACACCCAGATTCTTCAGCGCTGCTCTTCCCATGGCCGTGTGTGCCCCCAGCCACTTCCACAACCCCAGTT
The DNA here is from genome assembly GCF_036562045.2 of Rhinolophus sinicus. Taxonomy (NCBI): domain Eukaryota; kingdom Metazoa; phylum Chordata; class Mammalia; order Chiroptera; family Rhinolophidae; genus Rhinolophus; species Rhinolophus sinicus. The sequence goes on along the minus strand of NC_133761.1, from coordinate 43,592,263 downwards.
AGCCTGAAAGTTCTCCCCCACAAAACCAGAAGGACTGAGCCCACTTTCTATCAGGGCAGCAGGGAGATAAATGAAATCTCACCATTTACTGAAGATGGGGGAACAGCGAGAAGCATAAACTAAAATGGAAAAAGCATAACACTTGGTATATTTCTTTTCCAGAAGTTTCTGAAACACCACCAAACCTGCATCTCCTGAAGGAATAGCTCTCAGCAGAAGTTGTACCTGAGAGTGTCGTTCTGTCCTCTTTCGAGGACACTGAGCATCGCCACCCTTCAGTTTACAAAAGGCTTCGGGCTTCGGAATTTGGGGTGCTGACAGACAGATGGGGAGCCAGGTAAGCAGCACTTATCCCCACTCCTTGTCATGGGAGGGCAATGTAAGCTTAGCTTTGCTATTACAAAAATTAAAAAGCTGAACATAGCACCCAACGGAAAAGATACAAAATGCCTTCAGTATGGAGAGAGACTACATTCTCTGGTGGGATTACCAGTAAATAGGAGATTTGTCTAAAATTATGAAGACATAGTGTCATTTTTTAAATCTTTTCTTTATTATGGTAAAATAAACATAACAAAATTTACTATTTTGTCCACTTTTAAGTGCACAGTTCAGTAGCATTAAGTATATTCCTGTTGTGAAACCATCCCCACCATCCATTTCCAGACCTTTTTTTTTTATCATCTCAAACTGAACTCTGTCCCCGTTAAACATTAACTCCCCACTCCCTGTCCCCAGCCCCTGCACCCATCTTTGTACGTTCTGTCTCTATGAATCTGACAACTCTAGGGACCTCACAGAAGTAGAATCATATACAGCATCATTTTTTTAAGGAATTCCAAGTACTCTGTAATATTCTTTAAAAACTTAAAGAAAAGCACAACTGATGTGCTTTCTCTCTTGGCTTTTATTTTTTCTGTGAAGGTGGATTTGATGAATGCTGTGTAGACAATATTTTGTGCGTGCTCAGTACATGATTTCTTAGGGACTTTACTGAAAAAGAAAGTTCCATCCCGGCATTTCAGCAGTCACTATGCTTTTTGCTCGTACCTGATCAGCACCTTCACTCAGGCACAGGTCAGTCACACTTAGAGTTAAAATACGCACGGCTTACATGACAGCTCAATACAATCGACAAGCCACCACACCACTTACAGCACACCTTGAAAAATCCATAAGAGGAAATCAGATTTTTTGCAAATCAAAGAGAAAAACACTCCCTAAGCAATTTCTGGAATCTAGGAGAAATAATTTGTCATAACAACAGTTGCAAAAACCAAAAAGTACTAGAACGATAAATACAGCACAAACCACAGCTCCCTTCAGTATTAAGCAATTTCAGTCTTTTGGGCACAACCTGAATGAGGGATGACACGTGATAAGCAACACGGCTCTTCTGAGAAGCTTTGGTTCCTCACCTTCGGTTTGTGTCATGTCTTCTACTCTCGCCCCTCTGTGCCCCACAGAGGGACACTTAGGGCGGTGGGTGGGAAGGGAGATGGAGGAAAACAAGGGAGCACTGCACAGAATGAAGCACATGCGTGTGTGGCGAAGGGACCCCGTATTTCAGGTGTTGCTCATGCTGTGCCAGCCCAGCCCCTCCTCCGTCCTCTCAACTCCACACCAGGGACGTGCTCCCTACGATTCCAGAAACAGGGTGAAATTCTCCTTACCCAAAGGGAAATCTCATCGTTCCTTCAGCAAACACGCTGCCTTGCGCCCTCAGTGAGCAGTGAGTTTTGACGGCCTGCCACACTTGGACATGACCCTGCGAGGAGGCGCTCTGCTCTCTGGCTCCGGTTCCTCACCGCTCTGCCTTCCTGGCAACTTGACCTGTCCCTCTGCAGTCACGATACTCTCAGTGGTGCCCAGGCTTCCGCCTCAGTCTTGGTGGCATGTATCCCACGTTCCATACACGAGGGGCTTGTCCTGCCCATGTGCCCACGTCATCCCACATGAGGACACCAAGGCTGGGAGAGGCAACCGGCCATGAGAGGCAGGCCTGGAACTCTGAGTGCTTTCTGGCTGGAGCCTAACCGTCTCTATTTACTAAAGTCCACGGGCCCTGCCTTCGGACACTGCCCCTTTGTGCAGGGAGAGTACCCAGGATACCAGGCACGTGGGCCTGGGGCCCCGAGAGCCAGAGCCAAGGCACTTCTCACATCAGGAACAGGAGCTTCTCAGGATCCCACACAGGGCCATGAGGCTGCAGCAAGCTGGTTGTAACTGGAATTCTGTTTTCTAAAGCAAACTCATCACACCACTGGACCATGGAAGAAGAAAGACTGTGGGCCTTAGGGTGGGGTGCCCACAGCTCAGGAGGTTGGGGCACTGGGGACGACACTTCTCCACGACTCCTGGGTGCAGGCAAGCTGCCTCTGTGTGGGTCCTCACCTCCCATGATGGAGGGGCTTTCCGGCATCTCCCACGTCCTTCCTCTACCAGCAGTTGTCCTCCCTGGCTTGCCTGCTGCAGCACCCATGCCTCCCCCGTCCCTGGCCACCTCCCCGTCTGCCGGAGAGCTCGGGCTGTGCCTTCTAGATACTTAGCGATTGTTCTTCTTGACTCATAAAGCCACCCCTGTCCCTTGTCACTGCCACATCCACTGGCTGCCACAGCTTTTCTTCTTTTCTTTACATGTGTTACGCAGTACTGCAAATGAGTCAGAGTGAAGACTGTGAAACAAACACCATGGGCCAGTCTGTCACCCGCTTTACAGAAGAAAACTTCAGCGAAGCTGCCGAAGCTCCCAGTTTGAGTCGAGCTCCACCGCCAGCCCCACAGGCGACTCGGTAGGTGTTGTCATTCCCGCACAGGATTCACGCTGTCCCTTCTCGGGTACGCATCCTCAAAACACGCAGATGTTGTTTTGTGTATTTCTCACTAAATGGTTGGTCCTGTACTGCACACCTTCTTCTGGAACTTGCTTTTCTCACTGAGATTATGTATATGAGCTTTACCCGTGTTGATATGTGTAACTATAGTCCGTTCATTTTCACAGCTGTGGAGTATTTTGTTAATTCACTTATTCATAAAAGAAATAATCTAATCATAAAGCAAGGAGTAGTTTGCCTTTATTACATGTAAAGTGTCCTGAAATTAGAATGGAACAGAGTTGTCAACCCTGCTTTATTTTCCCCACTTTCTCAGGTCAATTTGCTATCCACAATTAATTCAAATGTTAAGTAAATTCAGTTATGTTTATTTCCTCTAGAGTGGTTATTTACAAATAATCCTATGTTTTAAATAACAGAAACAGTTATTTGTAGCAGAGAACAGAAAAACTGGACTAATGGCCAGGTAATAACTACCTGGTTCCACACACTTAATGGCATAACTCATAACACACAGTGTTTCCCCGAAAGTAAGACCTAGCTGGACAATCAGCTCTAATGCATCTTGTGGAACAAAAATTAATATAAGACCCAGTATTATATTATATTATATTATATTATATTATATTATATTATATTATATTATATTATATTTTTATATTATTATACCCAGTATTATTACATTACATTAAGACCTGGTCTTATATTATAGTAGAATAAGACAAGGTCTTATATTTTTTGCTCCAAAAGACCCATTAGAGCTGATGGTCCAGCTAGGTCTTATTTTCACGGTACAAGGCTAAGAGGGAAGCTGTAGGAGGAGGACCACACCTCCATCTACAGAAGGGACCAGGACTCAGCTATCCCATAAAGGGAACTTCCCAGGAGTGGAGCGACTCCATCTGCCAGTAGACATAGTAATCCAGTCTGGCACCTTGTACATTCATCTTTCCATCACCAAATGGAAAAGAAAAAGTCAACCCTAGATAACCGGTCGGTGCCAGGGAGAAACAAGGTTGGCATGTGAAGAAGATGGGCACTGAAAGAAATGGGAGAATGGCAGCCACGGAAGACGCCAACACTTGAAGACGTGGCTGGCCCATCTGCCTTTAAGAGTTGCTTCAAGAAGGAACCAGCTGTCTGATATTGGGGAAAGCAGAATAATAACTCATATTTAGAATAAAATTATATTCGGAAGCAGAGAAGGCTGTTCTGTTTTGCTTGTTTCCAAATCACGTCCAATGTCTTGATCCTGTTTTACTGGCTTTTGGAGCTGAGCATTGGGTATTTTTAATCATTTTGAAAATTTTAGCTAAGGGGAAGAAATTGCCAAAAAACTTGAGAAATTCATGCTATTTGTATTGCATAAGGCACATGCCTGGAAACAGGCACGCACACTGGACCAACTCAGTGACGATATTTAACGCCCAGGAAAGGAAGGCGAAGAGGACATTGGGTTGTCCTCACATTTGTGTCCTTTGCTTAAAAACTCAGACATGCCTTTCCTTCATGAAAATTTTTTCTTTAATGACCAACCTCACCTGGAACTTCTAACCCACAGAAACTACCCAAGGGTTTTGAAGACACACCGGATGCAAAGCATAAAGATGGGCCTTTGCCGATATTGCTGAAGAAGTAAAATCGCCATGAGGTTCTGTAAGGGACAGCGGCAGCTGAGTAAGATTGTGACCCCGCATCGCAGTTTCTTGCTTCAGCTCAACTCCCTCAGTTCTTTCCTTGTGCTCTCCTTGCCGTCCTCCTCCCTTCCACTGCCACCATAGACACCATCAGAGAAAATTCCTCAGAGGCTCATTTCATAAAGTGCATATCCACAAGACTGACGCATAGACTTTCTTGTTCAAGAAAGATCCAGAAAGTGACAGAACAGACCACATGCATAATCCCCGAGCATCTGCATGCAGCAGCTTGGGAAGGCACTGTTTTCAGCTCTGGAAAGAGGGGAGCCCAGAACTCACCCCCTCATCCTCAGCGGAGTGTTCGCTTCCGCTGGGTTGGTTTGGTCAGGCTAAGTCAGGCTTGAAAATCGGACCTCATGTTTTCAGACAGACAATAAATATCACAGGAGTGTGGCAGGAACTTACTCCCTTACTGGACTTCTCCCCTCAGTAGTTCAAAACTGCTAAAAATATAAACTGTGAGTCAGCTTTTAAAACTTCTGTGGTCCTGTCATAATAACAGCAGGTTAGACGTGAGGGGGCAAGAGAGAAAATCCAATTAATCCTTCCCCATGGGCAAAGAACCTTATCAGATATTTTCCTTCAGCCCCAGCAGACGTTTTGCATGAAAGATCCCACCTGTCAGTTCTTCATATGTTTCAGGACAAAACCTCTGCGGCAGCATTTTTATTTTAATTCGGAGGTAAGTTTTATTAAAAATGCCTGTTACAGCCAGCTGGTGTCAAAGAGTTGGTTTGCTAACTAGGCGTCAGTTGAAGGGCCTGTGATTCTCTGTGTCTCATGAAGGTGAGCTGGTCTGCCACGGGCAGGGCCGGGCAGAGAGGGGTGGATGACACGGGGACGGCCCTTCACAGGCCCTCCCCAGTCCCATTCTCCTGTCCTTTATCCATTTGCCCCATCCCGCCCTGACTCCTACTGTAAGACTGGATCCACAAAGACACAGCCAAGATTACATTCCGATTTTCCTGCCACCGTATTTGTTGTGTTAGCATAACATATGTTATCAAACAGGAACAGCGTTTGTGTCAGACACAAAAAGCCCTAGAAAGACAGGTTATCTCATACTTGAGGGTATTTCACAGAGCAGAGACATCAAGCCCAGAGAAACTATCATTGAGAGGCCAGACATAACCCCCTCCCCCACTTCAGAGGATATTCAGTCCTAAACTGCCTCCCCCTGCCACCCTCCCTAGACAAGAGTCCCTCAGACCCTGACATGCTAGGCCACTAGGTGTCACCACTCATTTGGCTGACCCTCTGCAGTTGGCATCCTGAAGTTGTATTATGAGGGGGGCGGGAGTTGGTGTCAGCAGCCATTCAGTCCTGGGGCTCCAGCAACCACAGCCCGACCCGGTGGCTCTTCACGGACAAGCATTAGATCCAGAGTCACTGGGTTCGAGCTCCAGCTCTCCACGCACTGGCTTTTAACACACGTGAACATTGGTTTGCTTTCCTTACAGTGTGTGTGTGGAGGGAGGTGGCGGTGAAGAGGGAGCCGCTCGTGCACCGCAGGCAGGCAGTGCGCTGATGCGCACACTTAGGGAGTGAGCTCCACAAACACACGCCCAGGACCCACTGCTTGGGGCATCTTCCTCCACAGTCAGAAGACCCTCTTACTTCCACATCCTCTCAGGTAAGTCTGCAGAATTCCGGAGTTCACAAGCAAAGTGGCCAAAGCTGAGCTCGTCACACTTCCCCGAGACCTGACCCCTTTCCTCTATCCCACCCCTCAGTCCACGGTTCATCACTAAGTAGGAAGTGGGAGTCACCCACAGCCTCGCTCCTGCCCTCCCCCTCCCACAGAATCCACCATCAGAGCCTCGTGACTCTTCTTTCCCAGTCCATTCAGTGTCCACACATGCCTTTCCCCCTCCTTAGGTGGGGCTCCCTCAGTTCTCTAGGCCTCTGTGTCCTGAGTGGGCGCCCTGCCTGCAGCCTTGCCCCCCTCTACCCTACACACAGCTAAGTGCTCAAAGTCCGACCATGTGACCCCCACTGAAACTAGCAGTGTCACCCCAACCTCACTACAAGGCCCTGTGTGATGGCCATGCTGTCCCCTGGCCCGCCTGGCTGCCCAGCAACCACGTACCCACACGGATGTTTTCTCCCAAGGCGTGGGGTGGGGTGGGGGTGCCTTGTGTGTTCCGAGCTCTATTGCCTGTACCTATACAGCGTCCGGTACGTGCCAGCAGACAGCAGATGAACACTGTGGGGGAATGAACATGTGGTTACTGAAGACTCGCGGTGAGCGTCGTTTTCTCTTGGGAGCATTTGTTGCTTCTTCTTAACCTCAACAACCAAATGTGTTGTCCTTCTTTGTGCCCACACCGTCCTGCAGGTGCCTGTCTTACATCTGCTGCTCTGTGTTCTGATTCCTCAGTGTCACTTGTGTCTATTTCCTCTCTGCCCCCCTGTCCCTCTCGCCCCCCTTCCTCCCTCTCACCCCATTCCATCTTCTCCTGTGTGTCTCATACAGACAAGCAGCTACTGGGCCCCGTATCCTGTGTGTGATAAGCATCTGTGCAAGCCCGTCATCAGGCACAGTGACAAGCACATGGGTTATCCATACGTGTTAGGCCAGTCCACATTCACACCTGGCTGAGGAATCTTTTCCTCCAGCTAATTCATGGGCCTAACTTATCAAGGACACCACCCATTCAGTGCCGTGGTACAAATCTGATGAGGAAGAGTGATTGAGCTTTTCTCACCCGGGAATGTAAAGCCACCTCATTATGTAGATGACAAATAACATACAAATTACAATGCACAGGTGCTGTCATGAGACAGGACAGAATTACATTTCCTATTTAATATGTTTTGTTTCTTCAGCGATGCCTGAAGGATCTGTGTATGAAGAAAGTGAGACAAACAGACTAATGAGAGCAGTGGGAAATAAACTGCTCTGAGATGTAGAATGGAAAAATCAAACACATTTGCTCTGAAAGATACACGCACTGAATTCTGGCTGAGTCCATTTCTCTCTTTTCCATGAACAAATGAGACGGGATTTGGGGGATTCTGGAGATCACTTAGTTTGCGATGACAGAAGTATCACCCTGTGCCACCCTGAGTGAAAGAAGCTTCTTTATCTGGTCGTTTCTCATCGCTCTGGGAGTATTTCGACATTATCTCCTTCCCCAGCTGTAGGGCTCCTGACTACAAGCCCTGCCAATCAATCGGAGCTGCTACATCCTAGCAGACAGCCGGGAAGAACAGTCCATTCACCTGGAAGGTAACTATTAAAAATCACTGCGCCAACACTGGCTCTGTCTGGCTAAACTGAATTTGTGAAATTGAAGAGAAAAGTCCCGCTGTGCCCACGGTGGCCTGAGCCTGCGGCCGGAGGGAGAGGGGCCAGCCCAGCAGGCCTGGCTGGGTGCAGATGCTGAGTGTCTGCTGCCAAGCGTGTGACCTGGGCATGTCCTGAGGCCCAGGTTGTTCATCGAGTCAACAAGCTAGAAAACAACACCTACGTCACAGAACTGCTGTGAAGGTTAAACATGAATTTGCAAGGATGTGTGTTAAAGAAACTGGTACAAATAAATGAGGGTGATTATTATTATCACGCTTTTGCTTCAATATTTCTCATTGTTTTGGGGCTTCGTAGGACAAGAAAATTTTCACTGACTCTGGAAATTTTAACTGACTAGCTTGGCTGCCAGGATGAGACACAAAGTGGATACAAATTAGAGTTCCCTGACCATGTAGGTATGTGATGAGGGACAGGTAAGCTACGGCCTGGAGCAGGACCTTGGCTGAAGGGGTGTCATAGGGAATGTCGTGTCCCCCTAGAAAGATATGTTAGAGTCCTTACCCCCCAGGACCTCAGAATGCAGCCTTACTAGGAGATAGGTCTTTTAAGAGGTGCTCTGGTTAAGTGAGGTCACTAGATTGGGCCCTGATCCTGTCTGACTGGGGTCCTTATGGGAAGGGGAGATTAGGACACAGAGGAGAGACCACGTGAGGACACGAGGAGAAGACGGCCATTCACATGCCGAGGAGAGAGGCTCAGATGGCACCAGCGCCGCCCACACCTTCATCTCTTGCTCTCTTCAACTCCTGATTGACTCCTGGCTCCAGAAGTGTGAGACAATAAATGTCTGCTGTTGAAGCCCCCTGGTTTGTGGTCTTTTGTTAAGGCCGCCCCAGGAAACTAACACAGGAGACGAACACATCTCCCTGCCAGAGAAACGCCCCCGACGGCGTCCATGGTGTCCTACAGCAAATACAAACGTACTCCAGCGCCTCCCCTGCCCACCTCGTGTGTTAGCCTCCCGACCCCAGCAAATGAACAACGGCCTAATGATCTTCAACTTGAAATAAAACTGAGAAAAAAATTTTTAAGTGTTCAAAAGTTTCACTTGAAAAGCTGCTCTCAAACTAAGAAATTGCAGAAGTCACTTGGACCTTTGTGTCTTCTTACTACTCTCACCCCAGGTGGCCTTCCTTACCCTGCTGCCATGATGACCCAGTGTGACAGGTCCCCTAGATCTCCCCTGAGTCCTGGCTTCCAGATCTAATTGCCTCCTAGATCCCGCTTGGATGTACCTCAAATCAATGTGTCCAAAACCAGAATGATGACCCAGACCCCCTACCCTGGTTCCCCACCAGAGTTCACACTAACACCGCCATCTCACCAGTCACACTCCCTGCTCCCTCACCCAACACCGCCCCTGGGACCATCATCTTTCCCCGCCTGAATGGCAGTACATCTCTCCCTCCTAGCTACCCCCTCCCCATGTGCCGCTCGCCTGGCCCACCATAACAGGCACCTCTGCCTCTACAGTCCATTCTCCTCTAGCCGCCCTCGTGGTCTGTGAAAAGCATGGATCTCATCATGTCACGTCTGCAGAAAGTCTGTGAATTCTCACACACCGCTGGTGGGGATGCAAATCGGAACAGCCACGTTAGAAAGCTGCTGGGCAGGATCCATTAAAGGTGCATTGCTTGGGTCCCAGAAATCCCACTTTTAGGAAAACACCCAACAGCAAGGTGAAACAGAATCGCCGAGTAGTTCACAGTAGCGTTACTCCAAACAGCCAAACGTGGGAAACTGCCCAGATGCCCATCAGCAGGGGGACTGTTAAGTTAGGTGCTGATCACACAGCAAACCATTGCTACCAGCAGCAAGCGGATGAGTCTCATATCACTGAGTGAAGAAGGCAAACAAAGCACACAATTGTAGGACTCCGTTTATGTGAAGTTCAAGATTGGTTGAAATTAACCTATGGTGTGACAAGGTAAGAAAGGGATTACCTTGGAAACATGCTGGGAAGGGACACAGGGGCTTCTGGGTGTCCACACTATTCTGTTTATCGACCTGGGTGCTGGTCACACGATGTGTTCGGTGTGAAAATGCACAAGCTGAATCATACGGGCACTTTTCCGTGGGCATGAGCTATGGACTAACTATCGGTGTCCGCCCCAGATGCGTATGTTGAATCTGTACCCCAGTGCGATGGTGTGAGGAGGTGGAGGCCTGTGGGAGGTTATTAGGAACCAATGAGGTCATAAGGGCCATAGAATGAGCTCTTTTATAGGAGTTGACAGAGCTCTCGCGGCTCACTGCTCTCCCCAGGTAACGACGCGAGAAGTCTCAGTCTGCAACCAGGAAGGGCCCTCGGCGCAACCCCACCAGGCTGGCATCCCAATCTCGGACCCCAGCCTTCAGGACTGTGAGAGATAAATGTCTACTGTTTATTGGCCACTGGTTTGTTACATTGTGACAGGAGCCCAAATGGTGTTATAAGATAGCATGTTATACTTGAGTGGAAAAAAAAAAAAAAAAAGGTAAAAAACAAACAACACTGATGACTTTCCACTGCTCTTTATATAAAGACCAAGACCCTTGGTTGTTCGGTGCCTGCTGCCCACTGTCGCCCCTGCTCTGGGCTCCAGTGTGTCTCACTGGTCTTCTCTCCGTCCTGTGAAGCCACCAATGCCCACTGGCCCTGGGGTCCTTGTACAGGCTGCTCATTCTGCTGGCCCCAGGCTGCTCAGTCCTCTCCCTTCATCTGTTATTTTCTACTCAACCTTCAGATCTCAACTCAAGCCCACTTCCTTGGCAAGAGCTTCCCATGGCCCCTGGGCCCAGACGGTCAGGTGCCCATTTTACACTCCTGCACGCTCCTTCCTGGCACTCGTCCCAGTTTACAATTATGTGTCTTTGATTCACGTCTGTGTCCCCCACTGAACTTAAGGGCTGCACAGGCAGAATGCGTATGTGCCTGGTTGTCACTGGGTCTGTGGCAGCAAGCCCAGCACCTGCCCTATCCTATCTGCTCAGTCAGTATTTACGGGCGAAGAGGGAGCCATGATAAGACTCCACTGTCATTTCTTTGCATCAGACATCTCAAAAGACGACCCTCCAAAGTTCCGAGCCTTCCTTCTCAATGTCTAATTCCTTTCTGCTGAAATCTGAGTTCCTTTATCCTCATCTTTCCCTCAGCGAATAGAAATGAAGATACCCCTGAATTTCCATTTTCCACACACTCTTTTCACATCTTTGAAATTAGCTATTAAGTCACTACTGATTTTCTTTCATCTGCACAGTCGAAAAAAGCTGATCCATACAGATCCGTCATTCATCCCTACTCTTTCATTGTGCTTTTGTTTAAATGTAAACTCAGCCACACAAAGTTACATGAGAAAAAAAAATGGATCTGAACACCTACGTTTGCTTTCACCAGTGGTGGTGGACAGCCGCTTCACACAGCCACATAGAGCACACCTAAAATAACATTACCTAACATCCATCAAACACCAACAAATGAGGGACCAGAAACTCGGAGCGCTCAGTAACTGTGTCCAAAGTAACCCAGCCACTAAGAACCAGAGGCAAGACTAGAACAGGCAGCCAGGCTTGAGCATCACAACCTCTACTCAGTGAAAATACAGTAATACGTATAATTTTTGCCTCTACCGGTCGCTGAGCTGTAAAAATGCAAAACTTCAGATGCCTGTATGTTGACTTTTCTTTCACTAGTAACGGAGATAAGTTATTGTCTCATCATATGTGGAATTTAGCCATTAAATGCACGATGATTCACTAAGCAGAACATGATGGTCTTAGCACTCAGGGCCATAATATAGCTGGTCCATAACCTAGGTCAGGAATGTTATAAATAAAAGAGACATCTGGGACCATCCAATTAATCCTCCTGGCCATACAAGTTGTGGCTCTGCAGTCAGACTCATCTTAGCCACGCCCCCAATGGAGAGGGTTCCAGACCTTTTGATGAGAAAGGACACCCTCATATTAAACTAAAAGTTCCTCTTCTCATTTTTTAGTTCATTACTGTGGGGGCGATCTCCTGGTGCCGGCTGCCTTGTCCCTTGATCCTGGAACCCCCATCCCTGCTCCCTCCAGGGAGGCCCTTTAGCTGGGTATGATATCAGCACTGTTCTATGGCTCCACTTGGACTAGCTCTCCATCCAGGGGAAACCATCTCTCCGAAGCTCTGGGCACCCTGGACACACCCCAAAGCCCCAAGGCTTCGCACTCGACCATTAACAAGGGAAGAATCAAAGGGAGGTGGGACCCACAAAACAAGTTCACACATAGGTCCCTGAGGCAGCATCAGGCAGAAGAGAATCAGACTCGTGACTCACCATGCGACCTGTGTACCTCTGGTTTGTTTCCAGCAACAACCTGCTCGGGCCCCCGAAAACCACAAGCCCTCTAGAGGCTGACTGGCTATACAGAATTCTGGATTCTGAAATGCTGAAACCAGGGGGGATGTTCAGACACGAAGCTTTAAAACCCAGATGGCGGCTTCTGTGGTTTCTGCTAAAGGCATGGTCATTTTTCATGACTAGGACACCCAGGGGCTGCCACTGTCGTTACATCTAGTTAGGAACTTAAGGTGCCAAAAGAAGTGTGAGGTGGGCGGCCTGCCAGGGTTCCCCACCACATGCTGGGCTCTCAGGCCTTCTTCAGCCCGCATTCCACATCATTTCCAACTGGGAACCAGTGCAGGAGACGCCTGGGAGACGTAGCTAATGGCTGCAGAATTGTCCATTAGCCAATGAGACCTAGCCGTTCACACACCGCCTGGTGTAGTGTGCTCTATCTATTCCTTTTCATCCTTTGGTTCTATTTATTTGTGGTCCCACTTCCAAGGCCAGACTATAGTGGGGAATCATCAACTCTCTCACTTCTGCAAATGGACCTTCAGAGAAAGGTAGAAGGAAGGAAATGAGCAAAGTCAAGCTCCAGTGGCTGTTACCAAAGAGGAGAGGGGACGACCGTGGAGTCTTCCCCTTTGCAATCCAGAATGACAACAGTTTAGTCACATCAAACGGGTATGTTTAGTTTAGATATCGACAGACCCAGATGAGCTAGAGAGCAGTAAACAGACCATCTCAGATATTCTGCTTACTTACAAGTGAGAAAACAGTGAGCAAGACCAGGGAAGTGACCCCTTGAGTGGTCAGTTCTGCTCACAAGGTCAAAGCTGCAGCCTTGATGACAGTTGGCTGTCAGCACAGCAGCAGAAACTCAGCCAGAGTGCCTAGGCTCCATACAAGGAGTCCCACGATGGCTGACACTCAATGCCCAGTGGTCCTCAGTCACCAAGGCCCATGGCTGGCTGGTGGCTCGCCTCCCAAAGGCTCAGCTGTGCAGCCCCTCTCCTTACCCTAACAGCACCCTTGGTCAGCTCCTCCAAATATTATAGCTGTAAGTGTCGCAGCCACAATGGAAACTCAGCTTGCCACCAGCCAGGGCAGACTGATTCCTCTACTGGTGTTTATATCCGTGTATTAGACAAGGTCAAGGGCAAAATGGGGTCAGAGAGAGCTAGTCTCCCAGGGGCACATCCAGACAAAGGTGTGAGTGGACCTTGAGGGTTTAGGATGTCTGCATTCCAGATTCTGATGAAGTTTGTGTGCCTTCACTGGCTTCTCACTTAAAACTATGATATTCTTAATAATTCAGGTGGTTACTACAGGAATAAATTGTGTTTCATTGTTTTGAATTAGAGGGCTATGAGAAAAAAAAAGTTTTTCAGTAAGAGAGACAAAACCAGTGGAAGTGAATTTGCTAATAAGGTTTGGCCAGGCCTATACTTGAGCATCACAGTTTAAGATTATTTAAGATGCCCTCTGCCCCTTGCAGAAACGGGAATTTCAGCATTTCAACTACACTTTCCCCACAGAACCTCTTCGACTTTTTGTCCTGGGAGTTCATCTCCCATGCAGAGACAACCTCTGATCGCGACAGAGGACCCATTTTCCTTGGTAACTTGAAATGTATTATTTGAATTTTCCTTAATGGTTTCCCAACATGCTTTGTCATTGGTAAAACTTGTCCTTATAATTTAAAACCCTTTCAATTCAGTTCCTTACATGAGTGCTCCATTAAAATTTATGAGTATTCACTCTAGTTTTCAAGTCAATAGTGAAGTGTCTTATAAGACCCAACACTATGGGGTACTGGAGAGGGACACAGGAAGGACACTGGACAAGGGACATCACAGACAGTGCTGTGACACCAGTCCTTTGACTGCTCATCAGGCCACATGCAGCTTTGCTTCTGGTCTGCGGCGGCTGTATATATAGATTGCTTACCTGTTCTTGGCTTTGAACTTACAACCAGTAACCACAACTGATTGGCCTCGCCCTTCTCTCTTCCTACTATCTCATCCCAAATCTTTCATGATAACTCAATATTCAGATAATGAGCTCTTCCTCATCGGAGCTCCTTAAAGTGGTCATTTATGGCAGGCGATCTTGTCGGGACCTGACTCTGAGAGGACACTTACGGGATTCGACCCTGGGTGTAAAGTCCCTTCCACATGAAGGGTGTCAGGGTCCTCTCACAACTTTCTGCCACAACCATCTCTGTGTGAAATAAGCTGGACTTGTGAGGGGATGCCTGAAAGACATCTTTATATGTTGTATTGGAAAATGACATGCAACGGGAGATTATTTTAGCATGTAAAAGGAAGTATTAAAACCAAAAGCACATGTCAAAAACAACTTCATAACCAATGGCTTATCTGGGGAAAAATGAACTTGCCTCCGAAAAATGCTTGGACTCTGCCATGACCCCCTACAATAGATTGTATGTAGAAGATGAACTGAGTAGGTCAGTAAGTTAACAAGAATTTTTTCCCCACTGGTTTCCAAAGCATCGTGAAGACTGTGCTCCTGTCATCTGGATTGGTTTAAAATAAAACTCAGTAGAGTTGTTTTGTTGTTTTGTTTTGTTGTTTTTTTTTAAGAACAGATGGAAAAAGGGACACAAAGACAAATAGTATGCAAACAACAGCAAAATTTCAAACAGTCGTGGGCAAAGAAATGGAAAATAAACGTAAGCCTAGGAAATAGCTGCGACTTCAGTCCTAGAAAGACGTTTTCCAATCTATGTAGACACTTTAAAGACGAAGAATCTCTGTTGCCCTGTCTTCAGCCAACATATCAGGCTGTGAGTCTGTCAGGGACCTCAAGAGCAGGGCCTCAAGGTGACAGGCGGGGACCAGCAGACCACAGTCAGACTGTCAGGCGCTTTCAAAGAGTTAGATCAAGAAAAGGAGTTCAGAGTAAAGAGAAAGAGTTTTCAAGCAAATGCAGAGAAATAACCTTATGACCAAAACCAGTATGAAACATACTTTTTTTCTTTACTAAGACGGGGATTTTTTTAAAGAATGAAAGAAAGCTGATGTTAATGGGAATCAAATGCCCACATAACTGAATAGATGATCGAGAACCAGAGCAAAATTCTCATTTTTGAGACATCGGGATTGATCCGCCCAGACAGTGCCATGTGCACGTATCACATCAATCAGGTTGTCTTGTCACCTCTCTCGCACAGAGAACAAAACATCTAAAGCTCCATTAGACTACTAGCGGCTCTGAGGATGCTTGGCCAGGAGCTGGGGCGCCCGGCAGTCTCAGCCTGGGGGCTCAGTACTGCCCGACGGGACCACGGCATCCCTAAGAAGGAACAGAGGGAAGGATGAAAGAGAAAATAAAAGGAGAAGAAAAAGGATGAAGGGGGAAGAGGAATAAGGAAGAAGTGGAAAAGGTCAGACAGGAAAAATAGGTAAAAATGAGAGACGGGGAAGGGAGGCAGAATAGTAGGCCCTGCAGAGAAAAGAGTCCAGTGTTTGGGGCCAGGTCTCCCTGCCCAACCCTGACTCCAGCCACATGACTTATTCCTGCAGACATGAGTGTCCTCTGATGTTTTCTCCCCTTGTCCCAGCCAGCTAAGCAGAAGCTTTAAAGTTCACTGAGTACCACAACACGCTGATGGCAAAACAAATGGAATTCTGGCGGAGACCTGCGAAAGGGAGGGGGGACGCTTTTCCTCTCCCTTCCCCAAAGTGGGGTTTCAAGAGTTTTGCTCACTTTCTAGAGGTGGCCATAAGCAAACAAACGATTCAAGCCTTAGTGCATTAAAAGGACTGTGTCCCTGTGTTAAGCCAAACACACAGCTCTGATTGTTTCCCAACCAGGGTTTCCAGTTCATCCATTTATAATCATTTGCAAAGACTTAATTTTTTTTCCTAAACAAACAGAAGTGTACGGGAAGATCTGTTTCCACGTATCAACACAGCAGGAGACGAGAACTGCTGACTGATGGGAAACTCGGCACCAACATCTGGGCCGCGGGCTGTGTGCTGAGCCGCATCCGTTCTCAGGACTTTAGAATGAATCCCTCCCGCCCTACATGCTCAGGAGGGGTGTCCAGCAGCCTGACTAATTAAAAGCATGTATACACCTGACGGGGACTCTCTGATGGCTGCAACAGGCGCTCCGGCTTCTCCTGGGTACCCTGCTAGTCCCTCTATTATTATCTGTTCTTAAACACAGTTCCAACCTGCTCTTTACTGCCTCCGGCATGTAGCCGCAGGGAGGCTTACCCGAAGCAGCCCAGCTCTTCTGTGCTGCCTATTCTCATCTGAAGCAAAGTCGGTATATCAGTCGAATATTAACAGTTACTTTCTTTCAATCTGTCTCATTTCCAATCACAGGGAATGGCAGTGTGGTAGCTAACCACACACGTGGACAAGTAAAGATAGATAAAGAAGTGGATTTAAATAAAATATTCCTCATTATCATGCTTTATTCTGTGTACTGCTAAGAAGTCAGCTATCTGAAGCATTACAGCAAGGTGGGTTTTAAGAAGGCACGTGCCCTCCATGATGTACCACAGAGCCAGAAATTTGAAGGTAGGCCTTAGAGATGGGTGACGTTATCAAGGAGGGGAGCGATTGGGCTGACTTAGCTGTTATTTTTATTTTGGATTTTATAGGATTAAAGATTGGTTGATCCATGTTGATAAATGAAGCCTTAAAAAGACCATGTCCCCTCTGATGTTCATCCCAGGAAGTCGCGCCCTCCTAAGGCAGAGGACGTGCAGGCAGTAAGCTTTGCCAGGGCGCCCTCTAGTGTCCAAAGAACCACAATGATGCCATTCCCTTATCCCTTCCCTGTCTTAGCAGTCCTATTATTTTAATTACCGATTAATTACACCCTTTCATCAAGGTTAGAGCAAGAATCCATACAAAGTACGATGGCTAGCGAGTAGAAGACACGCTCTTTGGTTTTTCCTTCTTACTGCGACATCATTTCTTTTTAATGCTCTCTCAGTTTAGTAGTAGCTACAATTTGGGCTCTGGAGTCAGACTCATTGTGTTTAAGTCCCAGCTCTCTGGCTGGAAGGCTGTTCTCGGGCCAGTTACTAACTTCTCCGTGCCCAGCACCTATCTCCTAAGGTGGCAGTAACAATAACTGCAAAGGACTTTGAAAGTGCCTGGAACTTTTTGACAAATGTTGGTCATTATTGGTATCGTTGACATTAAAATCAGACAATTGTTACATCTGTTCTGGACGTGACCTCAGAGATCATTAAGTTCAACCTCCTCATATTCCAGGTGAGAACCCTCCAGTCTGAAGGAGCCCTGTGACCCGCCCGCAGTCCCCCAGCCATTCGATGGCAGAGCTGAGATGAGATTCCAGTTCTCCAGTCTCTACGAGATCCAGGTTCTTGGCCTCCTAGCAAAATGTCCCTTAGGAAGTACTCCTTTGGTTTGGAGGGGCAGACTGTGGCCTTCTGGGGCCGGGCCGCTGGGGGCATATGGGACGCCAAAGCGTCAGTTCCAAGCATCACTCAAATATCAGTCAGACGGCTGGGTAACCCCCATCCATTTTGATCAGGATGGTGTCAAGATGATGAAATCTGTATTCCAAGCCTGGGAGAACAGGACGATGTGGATTACAGTCTACCTAGAAGCCCCCCACGTGTTCAAGAAACCTAACATGACCACACACACAAAAATGAAAATCTAACACATGTAAAGCTGTTTCCAGAGTACTAGATTCCCACCCCTCCTCACCTTCCGAGATAGCACCTGCCTCTAGTGACCAAGGTTCCAGAGGGCCTTGTATGAGTGTGGGTTTAGAGACACGCTGGCTATGGAGCTAAGTTCTCCAATGAAAGATTCTGTTCATTTTGCTTTTAAAGAAGGTACTGTGTCACAAACGCACAAATGTTTCCATTTATATGGGATACCTAGAATAGAAAAATTCATAGAGACAAAAAGTAAAACGTAGGTTACCAGAGGCTGGTACCCTCAGGGGATAGGGGCCTGAGGGGTTATTGTTTAATGGGTATGGCCAATATTGCCAAGGAAATATATGCCAGTCTGCAGATTGGTTAGTTGTACACTTTTGAATCTCAACCTGATGTTTACGTTATTGAGCTAAAGATAATTTTATCTTGAATTAAGACTCATAATACAACAAGACTTAATGAGGCAACATAACCTCCTCTCTTGGGCAAACCTCTGGGAAATCTTAACCCCCTTTTGATTCCTAACAGCACCCAGTGCTGACATATAAACAAACAGGTGTAAACACAGTTACTGGTCAATGTATCTGGTGGTCTTGGGCAAACATGAAGAGTGACCATTAAGGAATGGTCCCAGAAAAGTCTTTCAAGGCAGACAAAGATGTGTGGACTTCAAATATGAAATGTCGGCATGTGATAATTATCAGACTCCCCACATCAGCACGTTTGTATGAAAAGGGCTCTAGACTAGAGATGGGAAGACCAGGACCTCGTCACAGCTTACCCACTCTCTAGCTGCAGTACTTTGGCAAGTAACATGACTTTGCTGGGCCTCAGCTTGTTCTACAATAGAATGGACTCGCTAGGTGACGTCTGAAGGCTTTCACTCATCGTTCTGTGATCTGAGCCGAAAGCTAGCATTCAGTATACTATGCCCATGGTATAGAGTACTAATGCACAGCTACGTAATCAAAAAACTTCCAAAAAAGATTCAATTGTACTAAGGATACAATATTATGCACCAATTTTTTAAAACTTCTACCTTCTCTTTGTGGAATAATCTGCAAATACAGAATAAAAGACTGAACATAGGACCTCACATACCAAAACAAAGTGGGAGGAGCAACGTACAAGATTTTTGTTTAAGAGATTCTTCCTACCACCCACCCTTTCTTTTTAAACACTTGTGCATGCAGTCCAGTACTGAAAAATGATGTCACAGCTCCTCAGGTTTTCTGATGACAGTAACAATATGTAGAAAATAGAGGCAACTCTGTAAGCCATGTAAGTGGAAGACCAAGACTTTCTTAAAATCCAGACTAGACATATGAAAGCCTAATATGGAGGGGGGATATTAAACTTCTAAAATTTCTTCCTACTATCCTCTGAAAATTTCCCCTCAGAAATGACATTAATGAAAAATTATTAGTATTATTTTTATAAGTATGATGAGTTGTATATGTTTTCCATTGTTAATTTTGCATAGTGAAAACTATGTTTAAACAGATATTCATCATATATTGCTAGCTGGCTCTATGCTGCAAAAGGATGTTTGAAAATTTCTTCATTTAAAAATGTCTCCGGTGTCAGCCACTGCAACCCTTCTGTATGACAGGCATTCAGACAGCACTCCCCCATGGAACAGCACGGGGCATTTTTCTCCTCAGGAGCGTGATGATTTCTCCAAGAAAAGGAAGGCCTGAATACCATTTTGATTCTGAGATTCCTCTCATGGACTCCTGATCTAGAGCAGTCCTTTCCCTTTCCCATCATGCCTCGGGGGCTGGGAAGAGACTAGACATTGCCAGCAGCATCTTTCTGTTCCTACGGAGAGTAGAAACAAGGGAGTCATTACCCTACTTTCTTAAAGATTTCAGGACACAGAAACAGATGAACTAGTCTAAAGAGTCTGGAATTGGAAAGAAGTTCTGCTCTGTCTCTTGACAGGTTTATGAGCTTAATCTACACAAAGGGTCTAAAAAAAACCACTGTCTTATTAAACGTAATGGCTCAAATTTATCTGAATTGGACGTGAAACTACACTTTCGTTAAAAGAATGTTTTATGAAACTGTGTCAGTCATTACTGAATTCTTATTAGTTCAATATTTTTGGGGCAATGAGGCTGCAAGCCCAGAGGGGACATCATTACGGACTTTGTTCATGTGCTATGTGGTGCTTCTTTACTAGCTAATGAAGACATATTTGTCATTTATTGTCCCTTATCAAATAGGGTCACCAACTTCATCCTATGAAAACCATGAGTCCCTTGGAGTCAGTTCAAATACTAGCTGTGTCACGTATTTGCTATGTGAATGTGGGCAGGTCTTACCTACACAAGCCTCAGTTTCAGCAAACGGATGTTTACTGAAACATTTGTCTACCTTCAAGCTGAGAAGCCAACAAAATAATATTTATAAAGTAATCCGATAGTGCCTGGCACACAAGATGTCTCCAGTAAATGGCAGCGGCTGCCAATCATCGTCCCACATTGCAGAATCTTGAGATGATCACATGCATATGAAAATATTGCCAAATTCAATGTTTTTCCAAATATTATAAGGATGTCCAAATGTATCCTCAGTCACTTGAAGTGGCTCAGGGACATTTATTAAATCCTCTAAAGAAAAGAGGAATCAAGAAGTCTTGGTTCTACTTCTACAACATTAAGTACAGGTTCCCTGAACACTGCCATTAAGGACTAAAATATTATACAACATCATACCCAAAACACTATATTTGAAGACAAAAATGATGCCCAACGATCAGAGGAAAATATTCATCAAGCTTTGTTATAAGCAAGTTATTATTCTTAAAGGATATTCTCAAGCAACTAAAAATGAATAATCTACTAAAACAATGGAAAACTAAATAGTCATGTCTTCAGTACACGTCTCTAGAGTTCACATATGACACCATTCACGGAATCCTCAACAAAGGGAAGCAGCTGTCATGAGTGACGAGAGCACCGAGAATGCTGAGCTCTAAGGCAGAATTCCATCTCTGCTCTGCTGAGAGCTGTCAGGGCTGTTTCCAGCCCCTTAGGTCTTTGAGTCTGACTCCTCACATACACAACTACTTACGTTAATGGGTTATTTTGCAAATCAGAAATGAAATCACTGTTATAATAAAGCTTTTTATAACTTTTAAAGTATTATAATATTGCCAGTGTGGCATTTTGTAGCCAGCTCATACCACCTGGTGAGAGAGCCAACTGATGAATTTTCAAGAATTTTTAAGTTACTTTTTAAACCACTGAAATCAGCCATTATGGGAGCATTTACACAACGGAAATGGGCAGACATTGCAAATCAGTGCTTTTTTTTTCTTGGACAGCTGATTATTAACATTTACCAGCACACCACTGGTTCCAGTCAGTGTTGTAAGTATATATGAAGTTTCCTAGGTCAACAGATGGGTGAACAAACGTTCAGGGAAAAAGAATCTATTGTGTGATAATATATCTCATTCAGACTCTTAAAGAAGCAGTGTATTCACAGAAAATGGATGCAGTGCGGCACACAATTAGACAAGCTAAAAAATGAGAAAAGAATATTCACTTTGTAAACAATGCAAGTAATACAAGAGCATGAAAATGAAAAAGTAACACAACCTACTGTCATCTTTTGTACATCCTGAGATGTGAACTTGATTTTGAGTGCCATCATCAAGTTGTATCATCATTAAAGACCTACCAAAATGTAAAACAGTTAAAAGATAGGTAAACATTACACCAGATATAGTGGCTATTGTCGTGAAACCAGGAAAAAAATAAACCCAAAGGAGTAAGTAATAATTAGGCTCTCAGAAAAATTCAATAGCTATGTCCTTTCTGAGAAAGAAGCTTCCAAAACAAGGATTTCCACTCACACGGCCCCCCCACCAAGGCCCGGATGAAACCCCTGTTGCTGCGTTCTGTTTAGGACTTGCATGTGCCGACTTTATAGGAACAGAAGAAAATAAGGGGGAAGACTTTCTTAAGATACAGAAAGCAAGAAAAAGACTGTTTTAATTAATATCATTCGAAGGCAAAAATGCCCCTTTAAAAAAGTTACCGAGATACAGAACCATTCTTAGATGCTTGGTCCAAGAATGCCATCAGGAATTCTGCCAGAGTCATCTGGCATCCTATGGACTGCCGGGCACGGGAGCCAGACTTTGATCCCACTGCTTTCCACCAGGCACAGGTGACACCACTGTCTACGGCACATGGCAGGAAACTATGATGAGAAAGAATTGGCCCAATTCAAGGAATGAACTGAGGAGAGACAGGAGGTAGAGAAATGAGTCTCACTCAAGCCAAATTTCAGTTTTTGTAAGTACACAGAAAGGTAAAAATGAGGAACATAAAATTCCTGGCAATGATAAGTCTGAGACAGAAATGAGTATGCTCTGCCGTCGTGGGCGAAGGCGGTGTGGCTTGGAGAGAGGACAGGAAGAAAACAGCCCTTTTCTCTTTAATGTTTTTTCTGAGAATGTATACTTTTCATATCTGCTTAACTGTGAGGAGGTTCCAAAGATGCCCCGACTTCTCTCTGTCACACAGGCACACACACAGAAACAGTACCCACAAAATTTCTTTTCTGATATGTTATTATGTTCAATGTAATGTGTCTTTGGCTTAGAGTACTATCAGTTTTTCATAAACTAGAAAACCAATCAGATACCAAATTCCTTTAACTTTTAGAAGCATTATATATTAGTTGTAACAAAACTCTAAACTATTTTAAGTTAATTTAGTCTGTAAACCTGTCTGGAAGTAAAAGACACTACCCTGTTTCCCTAAAAATAAGACCCAGCTGGACAGTCAGCTCTAATGAGTCTTTTGGAGCAAAAATTAATATAAGACCCGGTCTTATATTATATTATATTTTTATTATATTGTATTGTATTATATTATATTATATTATATTATATTATATTATATTAAGACCCTGTCTTATATTATAGTAAAATAAGACTGGGTCTTACATTAATTTTTGCTCCAAAAGACGCATTAGAGCTGAGGGTCCGGCTAGGTCTTATTTTCGGGAAAACATGGTACTATGTTGGTTCATGTAAACACACTTTTGGGTTCTTGAACAATCTTTCCTATCACTGTTTTTGACAATTTCTTAAAGATACCAGTACATTTCACCCTTGATTTCCAAATTTCTGTGGTACAGACATACAACGTCTACCCAAACCCCAGGCAAGGCATGGAACTTAGCTTCCCTCGTCACCAAGGCTTACAGGCTCTGACAGCGGGCAGCCACCTGGCCATGTGAGCCCACAAGCACTCTGACTGCCATGCTATTTACTGTTGAGACAACAGGTGGAAAGAAGGAGAAAGGAGCCCCAGGGATCTCAGCCCTTGCCTGTCTAGATCTCAGTCTTTGACTAAGTTCATTGGTGGGAGAGCCCGGCTTCCTGATTCTCTGGTGCTCAGGGCACCTCACATCTGATGGAGCTTCTTATTTTCTTAAGAAGGAAAAAGAAACTCAAGCAGAATGCAAAAGAGAAACAAGAGCTACATAGAAATCAGTTTTCAGAACGAGTCACAAGACACTTTGATGCAACAACAGCAAAAACTTTTGAAGTAGGCATAAAATAGAGATAAACAGAAAAGAAATACAGCAGGGGAGAAAGGCTCAGATAATGGATGGAGAAGCAAGTGAAAATGTTGGCTAGACATGACACATGGTGCAAAAGTCTTGGAGGAAAAAAACTGTACAGGAAACAGAAGATTGAAATCCAGTGAATCCTCAGAAGAATGCTGGTTTCCAAAATGTCCTAGGTAAAGACACATCTTCTATCAACGAGGCCGTGAGCTCAGGCACCATTCCCAGCCGCTGGATCAAGAGTTATAGAATGTGTTCTAAAACAGGAAGCATCTTCTGGATTTTGAAGGCTCTTCCTAAAAACCACTGCCTGATCAGTACCATTGTCAAGGTCACCCCACCGCTCATCACTGTCTTACATCCTGTCTCTGTTGCTGACATTTCTACTTTCCCCAGAAACCAACACAAGAACATCCCAAGGAACCAGGAAATACTAAAATACCAACAAGGTAGAAGAGTGAGAGGAAGGTGACGCCCACCACACTCCCCAGGGAAGCCAGACACCAGGAGCCAACCTGGACTACACAACATTTTCTAGAAACAGAAAAAGAGAAACTACAGGAACCAACCAAATTATAACCTCACTCAAACAACAACAAAGTCGTCTAAGATGGTGAGTGAGTGGAACAGTAACTGGGAAGGTGGGGAGGCAGCATGTGAACAGACAAGAATGAAGGCAGGACCATCATGGAAGGAGGGTCACAGAGGCGAGCACAGCACACGACTTATGAGGTCTGACAATTAAGTTCGCGAACTCATCCTAGAAAAAGTGCTGCACACCTCACTGCTGAATATCACTACGGTCACCTCCCAAGTACTCCCTTTGGGAAGGTATGCACTGATGCCAGCGCCTAGTCCACCCTTCAAAGCAATTTTGGAACTCTTTTTCTGGAATGGCCATCAGAGCTGTCGTTGTATTACCCTTGATGTCCTGAATGTCATCAAAATGTCTTCCTATCAGTATTTCCTTTATTTCTGGGTTAAAAAAAGAAGTCACTGGGGGCCAGCTCAGGTGAGTAGGGAGGGTGTTCCAACACAGTTATTTGTTTACTTGCTAAAAACTCCCTCACTGACAGTGCTGTGAACTGATGCATTGTCGTGATGCAAGAGCCATGAATTGTTGGCGAAAAGTTCAGGTTGTTTTCATCTAACTTTTTCACGCAGCCTTTTCAGCACTTCCAAATAGTAAACTTGGTGAACTGTTTCTCTGGTTGGTACAAATTCATAATGAATAATCCCTCTGATATCAAAAAAGTTTAGCAACATCGTTTTGACTCAATTTGGACTGATGGAACTTTTCTGGTGGAGAATTGGCTGACTTCCATTGTGCACTTTGATGCTTTATTTCAGGGTCATATTGGTACACCCATGTTTCATCACCAGTAATAACATGGCCCAAAACATCATCTTGCCTCTCCAAAAGGTCTTGGCAAACTTCGACTCTCCTTTGCTTTTATTCATCGGGGAGCTCCTTCGGGACCATTTTTGCACACACCTTTCTTATACCAAGATTTTCCTATTTCTCTATCAATGTTTACTTGGTTTCCACAAATTTTTGGAATGTTTTTGTCAGTTCTGCTTGTTACTGGCCACCCTGATCTCTCTTCATCAGTGACATGTTCTCTCCTCTCAGAAAAACATTCAATCCATTTGTACACCGCCATTTTCTTCATGGCATTATCCCCATAAACTTGGACTAACGTGTCCCTGATTTCACTTCCACTCTTGCCAAGCTTAACAAGAAATCTAATGTTTGTTCATTGCCCTAATTCAAGCTTAGACACTCTCATGACAGCACACAAAAACACGCAACAACAATAATGAAAGCCACTCAGCAAGACACCACCACACGTCGACACGAACACAGCTGTGAGACACTGATACACCAAGGTTATGAAACCTTACCAAGCTGTTGGTACAGTGCTGCCAATGTAGGTGCATGGTGGCAAGTTCACGAACTTAACTGTCAGACCTCGTATGTTCAAAACAGTAGCCAGCCCTCCTCCCAAGATTTTCTGTTCAAAACAAGCGCAAAGGAGATGAAAGGGTTTTATCCATCCGAAGTCTAGTGGTCAGCTATAATTGAATTATCCACTGAATAAACACTGGGGTCGCCTGGAGAGTTCTGGAAAAAAGCTGAGTCCCAGGTGCCCCTCTGACTAGGGCCATCAGGAAAGCCAGTGAGGCTCTATTATATGGGGCAACTGAACTACTGATTGAGTTTGTAAAATCTGTTTTACTTGCCTTTTTGTTGAAACCACTGAACTGACACACGTAGTTGGATGAAGTTCTGCAGGCTGGTCTAGTGCAGCCTTGAGCACAGGGGCTCCCTGGGGTGGACGCCCCGGGTATGACCTGGGCAGATGGCTGAGCCACAGGACAGGTGTGACTCCATGTGGGGGCAGCAAGGGCAGGGCACTAAGGGCACACACACTTTTGAGAGAGGGTATGGAAAATGCCACCAGGACCACAGCATTCCTGAATGCATCAAGCGACCTCCAGGCCGTGTGGCGTGCGTTCCCAGTGTGGCACGCCTGCTGCCGGCTGTATCTGGGCTGGGCCGATTCCAGAGGGTGGTGAACAGGCCCCCGAACTTCCAGACTCCCCCTAACGATTCTTAGTTACTGTTCGCCTATGTTAGTTATGAATTCACGGTGTCACAAAGCGACTGCCAAGGTCCCTGCAGAACACCCAGCAGAAACCCTTCCTGGGGCAGTGAGGAAGCTGGGGCTCAGAGTGCTGAATGAGAGACCTGGGACAAAACCCAGGTCATGATTCCCAGGTGGTGGCCTCTGCACAATCAGGGGACTTGACACCTGGAGTTCCCCTTTCCCAGAAGTGGATTCAGTGACAATAATCCAGGTAATCAAAGACAACATTTTTAAATCAATTAAGTAGATCAGAGGTTTCCCACACTAGACAGGCTCTGAGTCTAGCACAACGGTTTCATTTGTTCAACAAATGACTGAAAACTGTGAAACAGAGTAGCACTTCCATTTCTGAGGCAGATTTGTGCTTGAAAAGCTGAGTGATGCTGGAGTTTCTAGGCAATGAATGTAACTCTGAGAGGACGATGTGTGAAGGGAATATCCTGCGTGCGGTTCCCCCCAGAGGGCAACTGGGAACCTTTCCTGCAGTGGCTCCGTGGGATGTGCAAGCTGGTGGCCATGTGGACAGAGCACCTCAGCCTCTGTGGCGGGTACTCAATCAGAGGTGCTGCCCTGAGCACAGGAACTAACCGGGAGCTGGAACGTGGGCGCGTCTGTGCATGGGCACTAACCTGCTGGCAGGAGCTGAAAGAACACAGAAGTAGTTCACTACTGAAACAATTTAAACTTCACTGAGTGGTCTGAACAACTTTGATTTTGAAGCAGCTTTTGCATTATCTTCCACATTTTAATCCGTAACCCTGAGAAATACAGGGGGATGCAGAGGAGAGAAAGGGGAGGTTGACCTGCCACCGTCTTCCTGCCTCTTCATTGCACAGTGTCTGCCCTGCCCTGTGACACCCCATATGTCACAGGACTCGTTACGTTTCAGTCCACTGAGACACATAAACATGCAATCCAGTTAAAACCCCATAAAGGTCACCATCCAAATTGGGTACCCACCTCCCACCCACGTCACACAGCTTGACGAGCATTTCTACGAATTTATGTTCTCTGAGCCGCCGACATGCAGCTACACCGAAAACAAAGCTGTAATTACAATAGCCAGACAATTGTGAGAGTTGCAGCCAAGTTTCGCAACACTCCTCTTCTTGGGGCGATTTTGGGATTTGAATTTAAACAGCAGGGTGGCTGTTTGATTTGGATATTATACCATTCTAATGGCTGACCTAGCACTGAGAATCTTTTCCAGAATATTCATGCGAATACATCCACTGAAGAAAGGGTTTTTCAGACTTTGAACAAAGTTCCAAATTGGCGGCTTACCTTTGGGGACTGAAATGGATCAACTGAAAATAAATATGTAAATAAGGAAAGGGGGCACCTCCTTTGGATACAATCATCTATAAAATAATCTTGTGGTTAGCAAAATAAATCATACTTAGGAAACAGAGCACACAGAGTTTGGACTTAAAGACACGGAGATCTCAGTTGTATTCCTGTCCCCAGACCATGCGGCCTCAGTTTTACATTGTGACTACAAGAGTGCTGCTTCATGAAGAGAGAGCAAAAGGAGAAGTGGAATTTCAAGTTTTGGAGGAAAGATTGTTTTGATTCAGTTTAATCACTTGTATCAAATGGGGAACGTTTTATCACCACGAGTGAAGTGACTTGAGCTCATTTACACAAAGGTAGTATTTAAAGGTAAGACCTGGTTTTGTGACATTTTGCAGGGCAGCTACTGCACTCTGGCTCCGGGTCAAGTCCAGAGCTCAACCGTAGCCCACTCTCCGCCCACCGGCTCTGTGTGTCCAGGCCCCTCACCGCCCACCTTGAAAACAGGAAGCTTGTGTCCCTCTCTCCCCCCCGTCCAGGAGCACTTCAGTGTTTGATTATGTTGTCTCTGGCAAACATTTTTGAACCAGTCCTTTTTCCAAGGACAGTAGTCTTTTATTAAAGAAATCTAAATACCGAGACAGCACGCTGAAGGCAAATGTCAGCACAGATGTCTGGGGCAGCTTCACGCACCCCAAACAGCATTACTGGTAAAAGCAGAAAAGGGTGGCATTAACTTGGTTCTCTTTAAAAATCAAATGCAGAGGGCATTCTCCACGGAACTGTCATCTAATCTTTGAGAGTTGCTGTAAGGTCAAACATTGGGCCCAAATCCAAAAACACCTGGCATAATCCCTTGTTATGTAAGATGTGATTTGCACAGTAGAGAAATTTAAACTTAGTTACAATTCTATTTCCCTTTCACATTAAAAAAAAAAAAAAAGTCCCAAATACCTTCCTACTCGTCATCATCGATAGTCTGGCAAACGCATTCTCTACAGCTCTGCTCTTGACTTCATCCCACGTGGTGCACGATGTCTCCATGATCACCAAGCTGATGGGCTATGGTCAGATTAGTCACAGAGGAGAGCAAAACTGGAAAACAACTCGTGCTGCATAAACTCGGAAGTCTGAGGGGTCAGAAGAGTAGCCATTCTTGCAAACCCTGCCCCTGACTTAAACACAACCCGGACCGCATCTTTCCCCAAATGTCTGGGTCTGAATGCTTGACAAAATTTAGAAAAATTACTAATGACACTGGCTGTCCTTTCTGGTTAGAGCTAATGTGTGTAAGGGAGGTGCACATAACAGCAGCACATCCGCATACCCTTTGCGTTTCTCTGTGAAGTTTTCCCCATTTACTGACGCAAAGGAGTGGATTCCATCAGCTTTTCAGGGCCTTCCAAATTCAAAACCTAAGATAAATAAACTTCAGAAATAAAGAACCAGAACAACTGAATAAATGATCAATCTCAGATGTAACCTTCAGATATTGTGAAATGAGATAGCCCTAGTCTATTATACAAGAAAGGTAAAATAATTTGAAATTTATTGTTTTTTTTGTTTTTTGGTTTTTTGCCAGTCAAGCGTTTGGAGGTTCTAGCATTTATTTGCTTTAAGATCTTCGGCAAATTCTTGAAACTTTCTGAGCCTCAGTTTATACCACTGTAAACAGATTGACAGCCATCGGTCCATCAGACTGCTGATGCTTCCACACCAATAGCAGCAGAAGGTTGTGGGTGGGCCACAACCTTAGAGGGAGGGATCTCCTGCTAGGCACCCTTTCGTCTTTAGGCCCCGGAGATCTTTTCATCTTTCCTCCCAAAATGCCCTTAACCAGCCTTTTCCCAGCTTAACACTTGGTTCCTCCCTCTTCACAGTGTCCCGATTTCATATTCTCAGCCTTTTGCAAATGGGGGCTCAGAAGACTGGGGACTCCGCTCTCCTCACATGACCATCTGAAGGACGGCATGCCCTGCCCACCTGCCTGCAGGCCACCAGCTCCACGGCTGTCCTGCTCCCATGCTCTCCCTCTTCCCATGTCCTTCAAAACCTGCGAAGTGGACCTCACAGTGCTGGTCGTTCAGGTCAGTGGCTCCCGTGGAGGGATAAGATGGTCATATTTCCGCCCATTTCTAACACGGTGACGGTCTCCCTGGTCTGGGTTTGGCTGTGAGAGGCACAGCGCCGGGCTGCCCGTTGCTCAGGGCTGACCGCGTTTCAGAACAGGTTTTGCAGCATGTTTCTTCCCAGCTCTGTGAGTTCAGTTCCTCAAGGACGTAGAGTTGAGGAAAAGAAGTGACTCAGCCACTCAGAAGATATGTGGATCTCAAGGCAGAGAGCCGCCTGTGTACTAGTGGATTCCTCTGCACTTAAAGTCATCTCAGAAAAACACAGCTTGGAAATAAACTCAGAGGCTCTCGTAATGCAAAGTGTCGGAGACAGGCGAGGATATTTACGGTAACGACTACTAAATGTATGCACTGAAATGACAAAGGGGCTCTCGGAAGTCTTACCAGATAGAAGGCAGGGACACTGGGAAAGCCAGGGGACAGACACACAGACCTCACAGACACGTGCTCATGGGCAGCATGCCTGCCCTTGCCGTGACCTTCACACACCACCAGTGTTGGTTTTCCTGGAAAGGAGTCTGAGATGACTCAGTGACAGTGACAGCCCTAGGAAATCTAAAATCGAAACAATGAGCCATTTGTGGTCCCCAATCCTACTGATGACGAACTGAAACTGAGCAAAAAGCCAGGGCCTCAAATTTTCCCAAAAGGAAAGGATATCAGAACAATTCAAAATAAAAACTAAACCAAACATGCTCCCTTTAAACAAGTTCTCCTACTCTCACCAGACTTAAAATCCAACATATCAGTCTTTTGCAACTTCATAAAGGACAGAGAAAGCTTTTTCTTTTTTCTTTCTTTTTTAATGTATTTTGTAATAGAGTGACAATGTACCTTTCATTCATACAGTACCAATATCTCTACTGTTGACTGTCCATCTCTACCTGTCACTGTCCACACAGTTATTTTAGAATATTCCCGGCTAGGATGAAAGCCCAGGTTCTATTTTGTGCACTGCATAACCTTGGAAGGTTTTTATCACCCCAAAGACATGTGAGAGGGAACGTATGGTCTACTAGAATTTTAAACAACTCACGCCCGAACTTGTCTAAGACATGAATTTCACAGACAGGCAAGTCTTTCCAAAGGAAGCAGGTTTAATTGATGGCAAACTTTGGCATCGTTCCTGACTCCCGAAGGGCTGTCTGTCACAGGACCATACCTGACGCCTCTGTCAGTCCCCTGATTTAGCCATCGGCGACACCAGTGGGGTCAGAATAAACCCAGCAGCAAGGAAGGTCTCTACTGCCTTCCAGCACCGGGCGGTAACCCCCGGGCTCCTCCCACCTCCCCAGGCTCCTCCCACCTCCCCGGACTCCTCCCACCTCTGCGGGCTCCTCCCACCTCCCCAGGCTCCTCCCACCTCCACGGGCTCCTCCCACCTCTCCGGACTCCTCCCACCTCCGCGGGCTCCTCCTACCTCCCCGGGCTCCTCCCACCTCCCGGGACCCTGTAGGGAGCAGATACTGCACAGAGCCAGCCACTCTGCTCTTTACCAACTGCCACAGCCGGCGCCACGTGGAGCCTGGCCCTCCCACGGGCATTTACTCTTTCACAGAAAGAGTAAATCAAAATTAATCCAGATAGAGAAACTTTGAGCAGCCCAAGATTTGGTGACTTCCTAATGTCGTAACAGGCGCTGGGGCAGGCCTTTCGGGTTATAGAGCCTGCCCCATCCTTCCCAAATTCTATTTAGTTCAAACCACACCAAAAAAACGATGATGGAGTGCCATGGGGAGTAAGATGGAAAATAAGACCCAGCCTACAGCCTGCAGGAGAAAACTGCACACGTGTCCATGAGAATATGATGATCATACCTGAAGAGATCAGTGGGCCATGGTGGGTAGAGGTAAAATTATACTGGGGATCAAAAGAGTATCTGCAAGCTCACAGTGAGCTACATACGTTGACTTCATACATGTGTGCACACACATGCATCCACCTGCACACATACATGCATGTACACACCGAGGGCAGCCCAGTGGGTTGCTGACTAGGCATCTTCAGCATGTTGTTGAACCTCTCTGAGCATCAGTCTCCTCTTCTGTAAAATGGGGACAGTGACCCCAGCAGAAGTAGATGTAATGTATATCAAGGATACACAGAACGTGCTCAACAATATTAATTGTTGATATTATTTAATAATATCTGATATTAATATGTGATCAATATCTGATTTTAATAAAATATTTAAAACAGTATTTAATAATAATATCCTAGTAAATACCTGCTGATATCTAGACCGAGGTTCCACAGAAGTGGTAACTGAAGGTCATGAGAGGTTAAGTCCCCTGTCAAAAGTTGCATGTGTCATTTTCGGACAAACTAAGCTATGAACCGCAGGCCTTTGGATGGCCAGCCAACCCCCAGGATTCTCTCTGACCCTGCGGGCGGACCACCCCGCACACACACCAGAGCCCTGCTCTGCAACAGGAGATGCCAGGAGCTGTAGCAGCAACGCCTTTGGACATGCAGACTGTCAGGGCTTAGGCTCCAAAGCCCGTCTGAGTCAGAACCAGCAGGTGATTCAGAGGTCTACACATTGACGTGGGAGAAGCACTGCCCCAGGCTACCTTCAGAGGCCTGTCAGCTCTTGTCATTTAAATATTTGCTCATTTGTTCCCAGTTCCCTCTGCAGACACTTACAGGAAGCCTGCTCCATGGAGACAGTGCAGGATCGGAAAACATGTTCCCTGCAGCACAGAAAACTGTCGAGCGGCTGCAAGTCAATGCTGCCCCCAATGACCCAAGACACCAGGCACAACATGAAAGGGACAGGGTTTGAGAAATGGGGCATTTGTACATGGCTCCAAGTCACACCTGTGTAAAATGGCTTCTGCTGGTTAAAATAATGGTGGTCACAGAAAGCCAATCGCCTGAGTCCGGCCAGCCCCAGTGCTGTCTCCCACAGGGCTGGGACCCCGGGCAAGCTGCCTCCCCAGACGGGTCCCATATGACAAAGAGCCTTGGACTTCAGGAATTTCCAGATTCTGCCAGCTGTCTTAGATTTTTCCTAACTCATCTGACTTTATTCATTCACTCAGCAAATATCTGAGCAATATTATCTGCTGGGACAGCTTCTATGCTCGGAACACGCTGGTGACGAGCGAGGCCCTGAAGCCAGTGGCAGGTAAGTGCTCTGCCAAGAGCTGAAACAGGCCATGAGACCCGGTGTCACTGGGTGGCCGCTCCAGCGAGACGCTCAGGGAGTCCTGGGGCAGGACTTAACCTGAGACGCAAATGGCAAAGGACAGATTGTAAAACTGAGGGGGACCATCTCAGGGTGAGTGACAAGCCCTGGTGGTGCAGACCAGCCTGGGACACGCAAGCGCGTGAGGTACAAGGAAGGTTCCGGGCTTGTGAGGGGAGACGAGGGAGACAATGAGGTGCAGTCTAACGGGGGAGGGCCCGGTCACAGGACCACGCTAAGGACCTGGTCTATTTCCTGTGCATGATGCTTCCTGGAGAGAACTGGACAATTATCTGATTTTAAATTCTCGTACTATAAAGTGTAGCGTTAAGTAACCTGTTATGGCTCTAACTGTGTAACCCTAAAATTCACACGCTGACGTCCTGACCTCCGGGACCTCAGAATACGACTGTATGTGGATACAGGTCTTTGGAGAGGCCATTAAGGTTAAGGAGGTCACTGGGGTGGGCCCAGGTCCTGGTCACACCGAGGAGCTCTGATGGGTCCTGCACAGGTCGCATCTCCAACACTTGCACAAACCCTGCAGCCGGCGAGTGTTTACGGTCGCTCATGCTGGGCCGTGTGCCATGGGGCAGCCACAGGGTTGATCACCAGGGTCAAGTTCACTGGGACTGCAGGAAATGGGAACCCAAGGAACAAAAGCCTGGGCACCCACAGCCCCTGTGGTGTCTATTCCTGCCTGTCCTCCATCTTCTCTGACCACAATCCCTCATGCTGCTTTGTGGCTCCCTTTCCTTGGCCTGTCCCCTACATGCAAGTGACCTTGCTCTGCACTTGCTTCCCCTGTGCACTGTCATCTCTCCCCACCACTTTAATGATCGTCCCCATGCTGATAACAGCCCAGAACCACATGTCAGCCCAGCAATCCTTGCGCAGCTTCATGACCAGCTGTCCCTTGAACATCTCCACCTGAATGTCACACAAGAACTACAAAGTCAACTGGCTAAAAGGAAATATACAGTCTCTTCCCAGCTGCTGTTCTTATGATGACTGCCCCCCCCCCCCCCAGGGAGCCCGTTCAGGCACCAGTCTGAAGGACACCGGGCTTTTCCAGTTGTGGGTGATTATGAATGACGCTGCTATAAACATGTGTTACATATTTTTGTGCGGACACAACTATTTATTTCCATAGGATAAATACTATGGAACTGCTGGGTCACATGGCAAGTGCAACGTTTGCCTTTATAAGGAATTGCCAAACTGTCTTCCAGAATGGCTTGGCCAGTCTCCATCCCACCAGCAACGTTGGGAAATCTAATTGTCCCCATTCGTGCCATACTTGGCACTGCCAGTTATTCCCATCTCAGCCATAACAGGTGTGAATTATTTTTTTTAAGATGACACATTTCTATAAGACTGTATGTAATCTCCTATTTTATAAGACTGTCCCTGGGGCAGCCAAGGTCATAGAAGTTACAGCATTTTGCCATGTGTGATGCACACTTCTTTGCCCAAATTTGTGAGGGAAAAATAAGGATGAGCATTATACATGGATAGTACTAATTCTGTATCTATATAAATGTTTTTAATTCTTTTATTTATGCTTATGAGTTAAAAGTATAACTGGAGAAATCAGTAATGACATCCGTATGCAAAATAGTTCCCCAGAATACGATCATCAGTTTTGTTGCACTTACAACCAGCTTGCAATGAAG
The DNA here is from genome assembly GCF_036562045.2 of Rhinolophus sinicus. Taxonomy (NCBI): domain Eukaryota; kingdom Metazoa; phylum Chordata; class Mammalia; order Chiroptera; family Rhinolophidae; genus Rhinolophus; species Rhinolophus sinicus. Next base: position 43,557,895 of record NC_133761.1, on the reverse strand, counting down.
AAGAGTTCTTGGCCTCCTAGGACGCATAAATGCCGTAAATTTGTTACCAGTACATAAAATTTCTTGTGTTTTGTAATTATTTATTACATAAAATCTTTTGTGCCGTAATATGTTAAAAAAATAAATGCTAAAATTCCTTTATAATACAAAAAATAAGTACATAAATATAAACAAATAAACATTTGAATTAAAAAATTAAAACGAAAGTTTTTTTTTCCCTGAAAGTTTGGGCCA